>NW_017731520.1:2024492-2047126 GCF_001890085.2 Hipposideros armiger | reverse complement strand
AATCAATAACGTTGTAAGCATTTCTTAGGGAGCCAGATGGACCAATGCCCTTTTGGGGAGTCCACTTCATAGTTGATGTGGAGGCCTTACCACCGCATTGTATTTCTGAAACTGATGTTGAATAATACTGTATGACATAGATTTTCTTATGCCAGTATCATCCTTATCATCTAGTAGCTAGAGTCCCCTGTGATCCCATTCCTATTTCTGGAAATAATATCTAATTTTCAAAATTATTTAGCCTTAAAAACATAGTTTTTTAAAAAGAACATTTCCTTTAAGAACCTATTTATGTTATAAAAGTTATTTTCACAGGCTTGTGGCAGGTTGTAAAATGTAGGCTACCTGTAGAGGTGTGAGAAGAACCATTGTAAAAGCTCTTGCTGTGTCAGTTGGAAGAAGCTAGTTCTTGGACTGTCAGCAGATCTCATGCCTTTCCTAACAGACAGTGAAGAACCAGGAGGCGAGGGGGCGGAGATGACTTGAATGACAATGAGAGCAGAAAGGATCTCAGAGAATCCATGGGAGGAAGCCGGATCCTTTTGGCCAAAAAGAAAAAAAAAACTTAAAAAAACAAACCCTGCACATCCTCAAGAAAGGAGACTAGATTGAGTTCTAGCTAAAGTAATAGGTTAAATTGCAATAGGTCAAGCACTGCTTCCCTTCTGAGGCCTTTCTGGCCTCACCTCACCCAAACGTTGCTGACCGTGGCCTCTGCGCCTCCACCATCCTCACCCACGCGGCCTGGGCAAACTGCTTTTCCCATAGCACTCTTGCCACCGTAGCTGCCACCGCACACATACTCAAGTTCCAAACAACGAGTATCGCCACATTCTGACCAAAGAAAGGAAAAATCAAAGTTTAATTATGACAGTTGACAATGAATGAAAGATAAATGTATTGTAAGAGAAGGCACGGGCCTGTATAGAGGCTTGTGTGTGCGTGTTCTCTGGTTTTATAAACAAAGCAACAAAGATCAAGAGTAGGAGGGTGAGAGTGAAATGATAAAAAAGGAAAGATTACCAGTGTGGTTAAACATTATATTAAAAGGATCAAATTGCCAATAAACCTCAATATCCACAGATATGATCACCTAAAATGGTATCTGGATGGCTACGTGGCCACAGAAATTCTTTTCTCGATTCTCACTTAGCGCGAAACTTCCTTCTTCCTCCACTTCCTGTGACCTGAGACTTCCTGCAATGGGTCAAAATGATCTACTATGTCCTGGTGCCCAGACAGGCAGAGCAGTGTATGCCAGCACGTAAAAGTGCCTCAGGGAGAGCCGAAGAACAGGGAAGTTGCAAGAAGAACATCTTGGGACACCCCCTTTCCCCTTTTATGACCTCTCTGAACTCTAATTTGGTCTCCCAGTAGATGTGTAACTTTCAAACCTGTGCTTTTCAAAGTGTGACCCTCATCAGACCACCGACGGCAGGGTCACCAGGGGAAGCTTATAAAAAATGTCTCTGAACTATGCCCACTGGATCAGAACCTCCAAAGTTGGGGCTCTGGCATCTGTGAAGGTTTTTTAGGGTGGCAGGTTGTTTGTCTGGTATGTTCATTATTTTATTTTTTTAAAAAATAAATAATATATTCATGTCATTTAAAACTCAAAAAATTTACAAAGATATATGGTAAAAATTCTTCCACCCATTCCCCCTCTTCCTAGTTGCCAAATTCTTCATTACAAATGACTGTAGCCACTAGTTTCTTATTGATCTTTTTAGCCTCTCATTTATCTGTCTATCTATCTATCTATCTATCTATCTATCTATCTATCCATCCATCTATACATCCTTATTCTCCTCATTTATTTCACACAAAGGAAGCCCAGAAGCATGCCATACACATCACCCTTTATTCATTTATTTCATTTATTAATATCTCTAGGAAGCTTTTCAGATTAGTACAAGGGACTCTCTACATTCTTTTTCACAACTGCGTATTTTTTTCACTGAATGGACATACCATAATGTACTTATTTGTACCAAAATTTATTATTTATCTTTTTTGTTGTTTTTATGTCATGCAGACTGTAAAAATTATTTTATGAAGTCAAAATGAGTCATCTTCCCGCTTATGCCTTCTGGCAAAATGTCAGGCATTTTCCTAGGCACTTCCACATATTATATTATTTAAGAAGTGTTTTGCTGTATGATTTCAGCTGAAAAGAATTCAATAAATTACTAAGTAGGATAAAATTACTACCATCCCATCAAGTGTTTTAAATGTACCTAATGTGAATAAGTCAATTTAAGGCCATGTAAGAATAGAAATTCACCACTGTTGAGTAGTTTTGTGGTTCTCCCTCTCTCTCTCTCTCTCTCTCTCTCTCTCTCTCCCTCTCTTAAATCTTTTCTTTTGTGTTTTAAGAAGTCCCCTGGATGATTCTTGCATACATCAAAATTTGAAAACCACTTCTTCACCAGAGCTCTTATCTGTCTCCTCATCTCACCTCAGAAAGTCTCAATCAGCCTCAAAGATCCACTATTCTCACCTCTGTCTGTGGTATGCGCATTTTCCTGTGAGAAGCCTTGGACCAGCCTCAGGAAAAGCCCATTTCTGATGGTTTTACTGGCAGTGTCACTTAGACAAGGGATGTTGCTTCTCTCAGGAGCTGAACTGAGATCATATAAATGAATGTGTTCAAAACAAATCTTTCCCGCCAATGGTCTTGGCAGGTATTTTGACCTCTAAGAACTCTAAGGTTTTTAGATGGGAGACCACAATGCCAGTCTCCAGACCGTAGTAAAAGTCCAACAGTGTTAGGATATAGTGCGTAGCGAGGGCCTGACACATGGCAAGCCGTCAGTACCCGTCAGCTGGTGTACCCGTCAACAAGGTAGGCCAGACGTGGCGGGGCTGCCTTCTGCCCCTCACTGCACCAAGAGGAGATAAACGCAGTTGGAAAGAACAGGTGGTAGCAGTGGGAAGAAAGCAGGCTGACCGATCCCGGGGGCTCAGAGAAGAAAGGAAAGAGGGCTTTGGGGAGCTGGCTGAAGACCCGGAATGTCCTTCGGGTTTTAGCTTGGCAAGGGGCCTTGGCCTCCCACAGCTGCTCACCTACCAGCTCTCTGGAATTTTAGATTTCAGGCACGAGATGATTTATATAGGGTTGCTTGAAAGCGGTGAATAATGAAGAAATAAAATGTCCGCAAAAAGACCATTTAGTAAAACTTATGGTTTTTCTTCCTTTGCTGGTGGTGCCCTGTGGAGACCTCCATCTAAAAGTGGCTCACTGCTCCCCTGCCCTGTGACCCGGAGCTCCCTGGTGAGGCCACAAGCTGGTCATTGTCCCGTAACCACACTGCCCATCAAGCCTGGCCCTTGTCTCCTTTGGTGTGAATGCTTGGGGCTCTTTACTATTGAGTGAAAAGAAGCAGCGATGTAGATGGTCTCCTGGTTAATTGCTCCAACCCAATAAGGAAAACCTGCTTTACAAGCTTCCACTGAAGCTTCTAGTAGAATCAGCAACTGATAATTCTACAGCAAATGTCTGGCATGTAGCCAGGACTAACAACTGTTCCCTTTTTTGCAAGCCATACTCTAGTGACCATGGAGAGTCAGAATAGACATTTTGATGCTAGAGCATTTTTTAAAGGGAGGCGGAAATCACAGTGCCATTATGCAAATTAACCATAGGTTTAGGATGAGGACAAAATAAGCTTACACACTTTAAAGAAATTGGTTGGCTGCCATCAAACATTCTTTAAAAAAAAAAGAAAAGAAAAAAAGGCCTCATCAAAGTACTACTGCTTTTGAAATTGCTAGTAGTCATTACCATTAGGTTAGGGTGGACAGATTTAGCAAATAAAAGCATAAGGGGTCCCCAAATATTACAAGGGGCCATACTTACGCTACAAAGTGAGTTGTTGTTTATCTGCAATTCCAGTGGAACTAGATGTTATGTATTTTATCGGGCAGCCTTAATTTAGATGCATTTTCGCTCTGATGCCAAGAAATATGAGAAGGGCAGGGTAACATTTTAAAATTCTGATGAGATAGTTAAACCTCCTTGCTAGGTCAAAAGACAGTCCTGACCTTTTCTTCTTGCCATTTGTCCTCCCCTAAAATTAATTTTATATTTTCTACCCAGCTTTAGAGTTAGTGTTCTCATTATTCTTTTCAAATATGTATGAGAGAAAGAATTCATAGGTATTGAGTACTTACTAGATGCCAGGCATTTTTCTAGGAACTTTAGATATCCCTTAAAAATTATTTTCCTATACAATTTCAGTTTGAGAGTACTCAGCAGGATAAAACTAATATCATCTGAATGGATCTTAGTAGTATTGAGAGTGGCTAAGTCCCTAAAAATTTACTGAACCCAAGGTGAGTCAGGTAGTATCCTAAACAGTAGTCCTAAGGGGGAATAATATTTATTCATTTATTTTTAGAAAAAATAGCCTTCATCTGTAGCACTAAGGCGCCTATTAGCCGCTGAATATACTAATTCAACCTGGAGAGGAAAAGAATAAATGGACTTTGACAAATTTGCTAATTATTCTTGCTTATGGATTTCCTTGCTTATTCAGCTAACATTTATTGAGTGGATGCACGTGCCAGGCAAGGAGGCTGAGACGATAGTCCCTGAACCCACATCGCTGGCAGTCTGGCGAGGGTATGAGTTGGTTGCAAAGGACCTCCTAGGACGTGGCCACAGTTACGTTTTCCGAAAGGGCTCCGCACAGGCAGACAGTCCCCCATGTGCGGGCACCTCAGAGGCTCTACACTGTGCACATGGAATCAGATGACCCACTGGGCATAATCCGGAAATCCTAAAGGGTTATAATGGGAATCAAGTGAATGGAATTCCCTATGAGTTAGAGTAAATATAATTCACAGGAATTGCCTTAGTGACTGACATCAGATCACATAACACAGGTACGCATTGTACTCATTGGACTGACAGTATCACATTGGCAGGTGAGGTCTACTTGAGTATAACTTGAATTCTGTCTGTCAAATGCTCTATCATAGGCAGACTACTCCATGGTGGTAGGTATCACGTGATAGGTTTTTTTTCCCAGGAGGGAATTTCATGGGCATCCTTCTAATAAGTGTACTAGTCGGCTGTGGCATGCTTGACAAGAAAGGCAAGCAATGCACACGTTCTAAAGATACGAATCTCATATACTCATTTGTGTAAATACTCACACACACACACACACACACACACCACCTACAGATAACCACAAATCTTTTCAAAGACTAAATGCACCTGGGGCTACCACACACCCGTGATTGGTGGCAAGATGTAATATGTCTCAAACTCAGCGTTGACCTGCTAACTAACAGTGGTTAGCATCCCCGTTGTTAAAGTCATATGTCCCTTGGGTGTCAGAGATACCACGTTAGGTAGGCTGAAACCAGGCAGGGAAGCATTGAGACCGTTCTCCAATTTTACTTCAATTTTTTAAAAAAATTAACTTCAGATAATTGAGTTAAAGTTTTTGGAGACATCATTTTTTCAGATTCCATAACTTCGTGATTTTTCCTCTTGATACGCTTTCTCTTTAAAGACACAATAGAAGGGTATGAAATGTGTCATTCAGGACACCGACATTTTAATCAGCTTGGGCGTCCGTGTGGCTGAGCCTCCAGTAAGTTTCCTCATGATATTCAGCACCAAGGTCTTCAGTTCTCTTCCATTTTGGCTGACGTGAGGGCGACCTGGGACAAATTCCATGGTGTGTCTGAGTCACCCCAGGACCACCTCCAGGGTATTTAGAGACCGACAGCCTGCTTAACTGAACTGTCTTGAAGACAAGAAGGCAGCGTGCAGAGCAAGATGTCAGTATGTGGAAGGGAGGAGGGGAATGCCTACCCACTCTGCTTTGAGGATGAAGGACAGCGAGGTCAGTTATCAACATGGGGGCCATTCCTTTTTATCCACCAGGTACCTTGCATCTTTCTTGAATACCTGCCATGGGTTCACCCCTAATTTGCCACACTTTAGCTCGGTGTCCAGTTAGAATGAACTTGTACTTGACTGTTTATCTCCTCAATTCCGTTATAGTATAGTTGAGGCTCTATTTCTATTACCAGTCAACATTGTGGCAATCATCAACTGAAGACTAATTAAGAGCGAAATAATTACCAGACATCCTGCCACAGTGGAATTGGCTTTTTTCAGTCATCTATACGGAGTCTCGATTTAATTTTTTACAAAGTAATTAATCTAGTTAACTGAAGTCTTTCCTGTCCCCGTTTAATTTAACTCAACAAACGCTTATCAAGAGCCTGCTTGGTGCTGGGCGCTGAGTTATGCTATTGTTCCAATTAGTGAGGATCACGTGTGGGGTCCTAGAATGTGTAGCTTGCAGCCGGGAAGAACTTGATAAATCACCTGGCCCACGTGCATCACGTTATAGAGGATGAAACTCCTTGATAAACTAGAAATTTCATGCATAGGCCGTAGGTTAAGATCAGGCTATCTATCCCAAATTACAATTTATCCTTTCCTCTCTTTCGAAGTGCTATAAATGGGTGTCTGAGCTTGTTCCAAACCATCTTTCTGAGGGAATGAGAAAGGTGAAATTTAGGATTAGAAACTGCGGGATTACCCTCTCCCTCCTCCTGAGGACAGAAAGGCCCCCGTCCCACCTCCGCAGAGGAAGGGGAAAGCCGGCTTCTCTCCAGAGGTATCTGTGAGGAGCCCAGGCACCTCCGGGCCACCTCTGCTCTTGCACCAAGAGTTTGGCCTCTAGGACCGTAGACGTTTTCATTACTGAAAAATAATTGAATTCCAAGGGTTTTAAAGGAATAGGTAAAGTAACATCCACAATTGTAGGCACCATTCCTAAATCATTCAGTTCCATGTATATATTCCAAGGCAAATAAACCTGTTTTGTGTTGGTTTTAATGAGAGCTCATAATCACATCCTCCAATGCGATGGGGACAAAGAGATTCTTGGCCACTTGGTCCTACTGAGAAACACATGAATATACAGTTATTCTTTCAAGTCCTACAGATAAACAGGGAATTTGGAAGGCTAGCGATCCCTATGTTATAAGCGGGGTTCCTCTGAATGTTAAGCTTATGGGTGATTTTTCTTTGAGATTTTATTTCCATGATTGTTTTCAATGAATACCTAACCAAAAGAAAACATTTAAAATCATGTGCCCGAGTCTGTCAAGAACACGCAGATGTAGTTACAAGAATAAATATGTTCTTTGTGTGGTGTTTATAGCACAAACACAAAACAAACAAGCAAACCCAGTGGTTGAAAAGGGTTAAAGGCAAAGGAACATTGTGACTCCAACTGATGTCTCTCAATAAAGATTGGTTAAAGCTGAAGGAAGATTAGGGGGCCTATTAAAAAAATGTATATATGTATATATATGTATATATATGTATATATATATATTTATATTTATATTTATATATATTTATATATATATAATCTATTTATATTAGAAAGCACTGAAAGGATATACTAAGCTCTTAAAAGTGTTTTGTTTTATTCTGAGGGTGACACTATAAGGAAATATAACTTTCCTGTTTATATACTGTATCAGTTTTCCAGGACTGCCGTCACAAAATACCACAAACTGGGAGGCTTCAGCAACAAAAATTTATTTCTCACAATTCTGAGGGCTAGACGTCCAAGATCAAGGTGTCAGCAGGTTTGGTTTCTTCTGGGTCCCTTCTCCTTGCCTCGCACATGGCCACCTTCTCTCTCTGTGCCTCTACACGAGCGTCCCTTGTCTGTATGTTATCTGTGTCCTAACCGCCTCTTATAAAGACACCAGTCAGATTGCATTAGGGCCTACCTTATTTTAACTCAGTCATCTCTTTAAAGACTGCCTCCAAATACAGTCACATCCTGAGGTGTTAGGGTTAGGACTTCAACATATGAATTGGAGCCGGGGAAGTGGGGGCACAATTCAGCCCATAGCATATACTATAGATTTCATTTTCAATGAGCTTGCAGCCAGGTTGAGGAGAAACAGACAGCAGTACCATGGTGACTAAGACAAGGTAGCAAGGAATGGTAAATTATGGCTGGTGTGGTGTGGATTTGGGGAATCGGCGGACAGACTGGAAAGGAGCCATGACTAGATCCAGGTCTTGAAGGATTGGCGCTAAATAAAGAGAAGGTAGGATGTTCCAAGCAAGATGGTGATATTGGGGACGAGAGAAGGGGCAACAGTAATGAGAATGGTGCCCTTCTAGAACAATTAGCACATCAGCCTGACAGGAGTGAGAGAAAGTGAAAAACAAAGCTGAATAAATCGGTGAGTGCTAAGTTAACAGAGAACTGTGGAAACCAGGGAGAGACGTTTGAAGTGACCCAATTAGACAACTGGAGCCATTTTTCATTTCCAAGTAGGGGACCAACAGTGTTGAGTAGCAGTTTAAGGAGGCCCTCCAGGCACCAATGTAGGGGGTCCTCTGGAGGAAGGCAGATTCTCAGTCAGAGCCAACCAGGCTGCGTTTGCTTGAGGCGAGTGGAGAGGACGGATAGTCTTAAGAGAGAGTTCGAGGGAAGCAGTGACCATGATGTGGTGATAGAGAAGAGACTCATTTGACCCAGCTTGTCTCCTAAACTCTGTCACCATCCCCTTCCCCAAAGATCGGGCCAGTTAAAGCCCCACCTGACCCCAGTTTCCAGAACCTGTCCTCATCTGAGAAGTGAAACACTTCTGAGCCTCCAGACCAACACTCAGTGGTTCAGCATCATGGGGTCCACGTTGGATTCCTGGATTCTTCTTGTAACTGAGCTTTTGATGTGATCCCTTATTCATTTCCCTTCTGAGATCTTTTCTCTTTTTTTAAAGATTTTATTGGGGAATTGGGGGAGGGGAAGTGTGTTGGGGAATTGGGGAAGAGGACCAGCCAAGTTGTTGTTCTTCAATCTTAGTTGTGGAGGGCGCCATTCGCCACCTGGCTTCCCATCGGCAGCTCGTGACCTCTAAGTTCAAGGTGCTGTGTTCAATCTTAGTTGTGGGTGGGCATAGCCACCATCCTATGTGGGAGTCGAACCGGCAGCCTTATTTTTAAGAGCACACATTGTATCCACTGAGCCATCCAGGCAGCAGCTCAGCTCAAGGTGCCGAGTTCAGTCTTAGTTGCGAGTGTGCATAGCCCACCATGGAACAGGCAGCCTTGTTGTTAGGAGCACGTGCTCTCACCAGCTGAGCCATCCTGCCACCTGTTGGCAGCTCAGCGACAGCTCAGCTCGGGCGCAGTGTCACTGGTCCCTGTGGGAATCGAACCGGCGGCCCTGTTGCTCAGAGCTTGCATTCTGAGCGAGCTCTTAACCAACTGAGCCACCCAGCCGGCCCTGAGAATCTTTTAACGACTCCAGTTCTCTAGTAGGATTGGGTCCTGCCTCATTCTTGTCAGTTCCCCCTCCCAAGGAAATTAAAAGACAAACAAAAATAAATCTAAAGAGACATAAGCCAAAATGGTAAATGTGATTATCTGAATAGTAAGATTACCATATGTTTTTCTTTCATTTTGCTTTTCTGAGCTTTCTTGAGGATGCACGTTGTACTTTTTAAATGCAAAAAATAAATTAGGAAAAGAAAAATATTTAAACCCGTGTATGAAAGGGAAAAGTAATTGGCTTCTATGAGTTGCTGCCTACAGTACCAAAATTGATGTCGTTCTAATAAGAAACACGTCTTGTCATGGGAAATTAAAAAAAACAAAACTCATTTCCTGCTTACGGGTGAGGACATTACTTCATTCTTACAAATCCAGGGAAACCCTCTGCATTCTCAGTTCTCATTCTAAAGTGGAAATCGTGTTTTCTGGTTAAATCCAGCCACAGGGAGCCATAGGGTAAGGCTGTGTACCCTGAGGAGACAGGCTGGTTACAGTCAGTGACCTGCTGGCATATAACACTTTGTTCTTCTCAGGCTGTACAAAACCACTGTGACCTGATCTGACAATGAATGCCTGATGGCTGCACCTAGGCCCGACACAGAATAGGAAATCTGCCCTGAGAAAGTCCTCTGCTCATTTCTGACCTAAAAATGTTTTTCTCCTCTGGTGTCAGTGGATGTCCAGGTCTCTGATGATGAGAACCCTGATGACATATAGGGGTCTTCACAGTTGAACTCTGACCGCCCACCTGAGGGGAGTCAACTGAATGAGAGGACACGGCTAGCACGTTACCCCCATCCCCACTGACACCCCCATTCGGCAATGACGTGCATGACTCCTTGTACCCCGTCAGACTCGTTTGCCATGGTCGTACACATTTATGACACTATTCTACATGCCCCTGAGCCTGTGGTTCTGCAGCTATAACTTAAGCGTTCCATGGGGAACTATGGAATTAAGCGCTGTTGGGTTTGGTGTTTTTTTCCCCAAACACAAACTTTTCCTTGCTACAACCTAATCTTTTGGATCTGATGTGTTCTGTCTATAATTATATTTTGTCATGTTTGTTCAGCCGAGAACCATTGCTCCTCGGAGATCTTTGTTCTACTTTATTGGCTCCGAAATGAATCTCATTTATCTGAATACTTGGCTATTGTCATCACTTTCACACCTTTAAAATCACCAACATTAGTGTCACTGTGAGACAATATTGGGAAAATATAAAATAAAAAAAAATCTTTGTAGGACTAATTTAAATTCTTAACCCTTTTAAAGCAAATTCTAAAATTTACCCATTGAAATCTTTGGCCTCATCTCTGCAAAGCACCAACAAATTAATTCTCTTTATAAAATTCCAGTCAGTGAATACAGGCTATTCTAAATTAAAAAAAAAAAAAGGTCTTTTAAACTCTATGGACCTCAATTTCCTCGTCTTTAAAATGAGGGTGTTGGGCAAAATAATCAAGTCCCATCTAGTTCTCTGACTTTATGATTCACTTCTTCTAGCTTTCTTGTGATTCATTTCTATACCTTATTTATTCCCTAATCCATAAGAATGAACCCCAAACAATGTGTATTTGGTATTGTTTTTAACAAAACATATTTACCCATGAGACATGAGACATGTTTTAATGAGTGTGTGTCTGTGTGTGTGTGTGTATGTATATATATATATATGTATGTACATATATATGTATGTACATATATATATATATATATATGTAGATAGAGATAGAGAGAGAGAGCCAAAACAATGTATATACATTTTAAGAAAGGAAAAAACTATACTGAAATTATAATAATATGTGCTGATAACAAAAAATGAATACAAATCATGTGTATACATTTTTTTGACACCCCCGGTATATGTATATCTTTCTAATAAAATCTAAAGAGCCTATTTCAAGTCCTAGTTCTACTAATAAGCCATTGCCCTTGGGCAAGGTGCCAAGGTGTCCAACTTCCGCATTTGCTATTGTTAAAACCACCACTATTTATCTGGGAAAGTGTTTTAAATATTGAAATACTTATGAATGAAATGGTTTAGAAAAAAGAAAGAAAAGTTTTGGAATTGTTTCAAAATAATCTGGAGAACTAGAGAAAGTGGGATAGTTTGGGTCAAGAAAAAAATAAATCACTCCATGTGTTGAAAATTGCTCAAGTTCGGGGTTTTTTTTTTAAGTTTGGGGTTTATTTTCTACTAAGTGGCTAAAAGGATAAAATTAGATAAAATGACTTAAAAAAAACCCTCTGAAAAGTTAAAAAAAAACCTTTAAAATCTTTACCAATACAAGATCTTTATAGCAAATCTTGATTGACATATATGTGAGCTAATATAGGCATTTTCATCTTCCATGACTTCCTGATATTGGAAACTGGCTAAATAAGATGACTTTTTTTTCAATGCAATTAATTCTAAATTGAAAAATATATGTCAACTGCACTATAATAACAGTATTTCACCTCTGAAGAGTAATTTACAGCTTCTAAAGTACACTCACCTAAATTATCTAACTTAATCTTCATAAATCTTTGACAGGAAAGACAGGTATTTTCAATCCCATTTTTCAGATGACAAAACTGAGACCAAGTGTGATCTTTCACTATGCCAGAATAGTTCCCTGATTGTGCCCTGTGTATCATGCTTCCCAAGATCTCGAAAGAGATGCGTGTGGTTGTTTTATTATTATTATTATTTTTAGTTCTTCTCCCGAAGCTTGGCATTATTAATCTGATTTTAAACTGGATTATTACGACACGTTTTGTCCACACTTGTGGCTGCATGAACTGCGTTATGATTGTGCTTAAGAAATGCGCCATAAAACCCCACAGGTTTTGCTTGCTGCTGGGAAGAAGGTCTCCATCCAGGCCAAACTGGAAAATCATGTTACAGCCGTACCAACTTGTCTGAAATCTAACTTGAGAAAAGGTTAATTGTAAATATTTCCAAAGGAATTTGGTCCCGAAAGAATGTGAAACAATGGGCAGGAGCCGGGGCCACTCCCCTTTGGGAAGGCGTCCCTGTGGAGAGTCGCAGGGCCCCAGGGGAGTTTCCAGGGCTGATGACAGACCATCACCTTCTCCTCTTCCCACGAGAGAGCAGTGGGGATTTCTCCCATTGCTGAACAGTCCTTAGGACTTCCCCAGACCCCTAAAAAGGAGGTACCAAAGTGGGGATCCCCAGTGTTGGGGACTCCTGAACATTCCCTTGGGCTGGGGCTCTTGACCCAGGCTGCATCTGAGAAACACTGGGAGCGTGTGTCAGACACTGGTGCCCGGACCCCATCCCCACCAGTTACATCAGCCGGGCTGGAGATGAGTGGTGGGCCCGGGCCCAGGCAGTTTTTGAAACTTCCGGGTGATGCAATGTACAGTAGAGGCTGAGAACCACTGCTTTGGGCTGTCTGCGTGGTCACCACAAAGACCTCTGCAACCCATCTCCACAATCGCGCAGGAAAACGGGGGAGTATGAAGGTTTGGGGGTTGGCACCCTTTTTCTTTCCTACCCTTCCATAGCCCTCACCTTATGTTCTGTTTGGTTCTGCCTCCGTCCTGTATCCCGTCTCCTACAGATGCTAGTTCACAGGAAACGCTCAGGAGCCTATTTACATAAAAACATATAACATGGAGTACCTAAAATGATCGCCCTCGCAGAGGCATCGATGCGTGGTAATTCATGGGTGCTGTAGAATAAAGCCAAGGGGATTATGCTGTAATTCACCAAGGACATGGGACGCCGGCAGGGCCCCATGCCACCTCCTCCACGAGGCCCATGCTTAGGGAGGGCAGCATCTGCCTCGCCAGAAGACGCTTTCTCCTCTGCCCTGCTGGTCATAACTATGGGGGCACCACTTAGGGCAGCTGTGTCTTAGTGGGGTCCCCTTGGGAGCAGCCTCTTGCAAAACCTGAACGAGGCAGGGAAACAGGGAAAAAAAGCACACACTGACACCCAGACACTTTCCGAGTGACTTGACAAGTGATGGGAAAACAGGATGATTCTGCTACGCCGAGAGCCAGCTTGCCTTTCCCTGAAAAGGAAAATGTATTTCCTGAGCCAACCTAGGGAGCTAGAATATACCTCAGTACTGAGTAAGGAAGGAAATGCACTTTTAGCTAACTCCTGCTTAACTGGAGGACAAGGAGTCAAAACCAAACTCGATGTATCTTGTGTCGTTTGAATTGAAGTGCCGGATCAGTGAGAGTGTGAACGCTGAGTCACTTCCTGGAGAGTGGGCTCGGTGCAGGGTTAATACAACCCACACCGAGAAGCCCCTGGGTCATCACAGCCTGTTGACATCAAATCAGTGTTACTGTGTTTACATCCTCCAGGAATCGTGAGACTGGTGCACAAGGTTTAGCAATTATCAGAGGGAACCAAAAAGTCGTCCTTGCTGAGTGGCTGGTTTAAAATATTTATTTATTAAATGCAACCAATGTTTGAGCCCCGATTGCTTATTAAATATTGAGCCCAGGATTCTAAAGGTGACAGGCTAACTGAATTATAAGTAACATATAAGTAATATGGGAGACTTAGCTATGTTGCTAAGTTGACCAAAAGCTCTCTGATCCAAATGTCTGTTAGTAATACGTTATCAGAGAAGGGGAGTGGAAAAAAGATAGAGCCTATAGGAATATAAATTGATATTCTGTCCCAAGAGCTGGCACATGACTGATGAATGGTGGCTGTGGTCAAAGATGAGACGAAAACAAACAAGCAATTACATTACAAAAATATATTAAACTTACAAAAACTCTTCTAGACCTGACTTTATGAAACAGAAGCAGCACCAGTTTTTTTTAGATGGTCCTTTTGTGGTAAAAATAATTTGAGGTTATTCTATTCTTAGACTTTTGGAAGGAATCTGTTGACACATCTGGTTCTAACAAATTACAAACACCCCCAAATTTTTGTTAGGAAAGCATGCTGCCAACATTGAAATGTGTGGCTCATTACTATTGGAAATGCTCCCATGATAATTTAATAATAATCATAGCAATACTTTTAACTTCTGGCTCTTTTATAAATCCTATTTACCATATCCTGTGGGCTAAGTTTGCACTGGAGCCATCAAATTTGTCTTAATAATAATGAGGATGGTGACATCTAGAATTCATGAAACCCTATCCGCTGCTGAGGGTTGGGGCCGGGGCTTTGTGTGTATTCTCTGATAAAAATCATCATTGTTTCCATTTTACCCATGAGGAAATAGGCCCTGAGAAGTGACTTGCTCAATCAAAGCCACTATACATGGGCTTCAGGTTTCAGTTCCAGATTCGTCTATTTTGCATGTCTTTACTCTTAACCACTATGCTATCTTGCCTCCCTATAAAAACTCATCAGCAAACTAAGACGATACAGTCTAGTTTAAGCTGTAATGGAAAGTGTAGACACGTCCAGTTAGGTTATATTCAAATATTTCTCTAGCACTTGGTACCACTTAGTTGTATTGTATTGCATTGTATTGTAGACAAAATAAAATAAAGTATACATTATGATATAGGACAAAATCTTTACCACTTCGAAGCAAGCAAAGATTCCTTAAGATACAAAAAGCTCAAATAATAAAAGAAAAGGTTGATATGTTGGACTTCATCAAAAGCTTTAAATGTCTTCTCTTCAGGAGACACCATTAAAATATAAAGCAACCTGTGTACTAGGAAAAAAAATATATGTAGTGCAAATATCTGATGCAGGACTTGTGTCCAGAGGATATGAAGAACTCTTACAACTCAGTAAGAAACAATAACCCAATTAAAAACAAGTGACTTGAACTGATACTCTACCAAAGAAGACATGCAGATGGCTGATAAGCACCTGAAAAGACACTTAACATCATTAGTCACAAAGCAATGCAAATTAAAACCACGGAAGCTACCACTGCACACCTACCAGAATAGTTAAAATTAAAAAGACTGAAAATAGCAAGTTTTACCAAGGATGTAGAGCGACTAAAAGTCTCACACGTAGCCGGTAGGAATGGAAAATGGTGCAATCGCTTTGGGAAGCAGTTTGGCGGTTTCTTATAAAGTTAAATATACACTCACCATATGACCCAGCAATTCTAGGTATTGACCCAAGAGCAATGAAAACATATCCATGCAAGTTTTTGCCCTCCAATGTTTTATTAATGTTTATTCAACTTGACTCGTAAGAGTCTCAACTTTGGGAAACAACCCAAACGGCCACCAGCTGGTGAATTAATAAACGTGTTGTGGCTCGTCCTTAACACGGATGACTCAGAAATAAAAGGACATGAACTGCTGATACGGGCAACAACGTGACAGAGTCTCCAAAAAAGTTATGCTGAAGAAAAGACAGCAGACGCAACGCGTACGTACTCTAACGATTCTATTTATGTGACATCCTAGAAAAGGCAAATATAATCTATGGTGACCTACAGCCCCTATTTTTTCTTCTCTACTGGATCTTTCCTGTTAGAATAAAACACGTTCTTTCTCTCACTCTCCACCCTCATCATTAAAAAGCACATCAGTTGTTGCCTAGAGCCGGGCGTGAGATAAATTTACTGCAAAGAAAGGGGAAAGGGAGCTTTCTGACATGAGACCATGTTTCCCCGAAAATAAGACCGGGTCATATATTAATTTTTGCTCCAACAATCTACATTTCTTCATTTATTCATGTACAAAAATCTACATTTCTTCAAATAGTCATGTCTGGCTGATGATCTTAACTGGGGCTTATGTTTGGGGTAGGGCTTTTAATGTCGAGCATCCTGAAAAATCATGCTAGGGCTTATTTTCTGGTTAGGTCTTATTTTGGGGGAAATATGGTAGAAAGGGCATCTTCATTGTGTTAGTAGTTCCATGTGAATACACTTGTCAAAGCCATCACCGTGCACACTGAACGCGGGTGTTTGAGCTGGATATAAATTGTGTAGAATTGTGCATATAAAGTTAAATGGTGTAGAGAAAAACAAAGCGAGGCAGAAGGATGGGGATGCATGGGAAAGTGGTGTTGCTGTCGTTTTTCAACAGGCAGAAGCAGGGAGGCCGGTTAGCGGGCTGTTGCAATAATGCAGGCGACGCCAATGGCTTAGTTAGACCACGGCGGCCGCACTGCCATGGTGAGGAGTGGTCAGATCCTGGAGGCAGAGCCAACAGGGTTTGCCCGTCAGTGGTATTTGGGGTGTGAGTAAAAGAGGGGAGGGAAGCATGGGTCCAGGATGCCAGACGTGAGCAGCTGTGGGGATAGCACTGAGATGGGGAAAATCTTGGTGGAGAGAGGATTTCAGGGGAAGACCTTGAACTCATCTGGGGACGTGGTCCAGCTTGAGTTGTGTGTTACACATTAGAGAGATTGAGTGGGCAGAAATAAACCTAGAGTTCCGGGGAGAACTCCAGACTGGAAATATAAGTGTAGAGGTCATTGGCATGTAAATGGGTTTTAAAGCCTGGATGAGCTCACCAAGAGCATAGAAGAAAAAGAGGTGTTCCAAGGGCTGAGCCTGTAGCACTTCAGTGTCAGGAAGCCAAGGGGATGACGAGGGATCAGCAGAGACACCCAGAGGCCATGGGTAAGGGGGTGTGTTTTTAAAGAGGGAGTGAACAGCTGTGCTAAATGCTGCTGATAGAGCAAGTAAACCGAGGACCGAGCGCTGACCGAGGGTTTAGCAACGCGATGGTGAATGGGTAACCTTGACAAGAGCAGTTCGGGTGGACCGAGGGGGCAAAGCCTCATGCGAGAGGGTCAAACCGGAAGTATGAGAAAAGTAACCGGAGACAGCAACACAGAAAACTTTTTAAGGACTTTTGTTAAAATGGGCGAAACGAAATGGCTCAGAGCCATAGGGAGAAGGCGGGATGAGTAAGGGACTGGGGAGAGGACAGACAAGTGTGATGCCGGTGGGAGTGACCCAGTAGAGAGGAGAAGTTGACGATGCAGGGGAGAGAAGGATAGCTGCTGGGACAAGCCCCTGAGGCAGCCAGAGGGGATGGGAGCGAGCAGCAGGCCGACCACAGGGAAAGGAATGACATGCGTGTCGTGATTCTCTGGGTGCCCCAGTGCCGCCTGGTTCCACACCTTTCAGATGTGGGCCGCGTGCAGATAAGGAAAAGCCTCCCCTGCACAGCTGAGCATCTGTGGACCACCTTTGCTCTGACCTGTCACCTCCCTGTGACCCTGACCCTCATGCCACAAACCCTCCTGGCGAGTTTCTGACCGTTGCAAACCCTCTCTTCCAATTTATGGGATGTGACTTTTCCTTAAAAATGCATTTCTTTTTCTCCTAATTTTGACATTTTCCCATTTGATGAAGTCTTCTCACAAATCCTTTCCGGCAGGATGAAACCGAGTGAGCTTATTTTAGCCCTCCCTGATGTTTGTCCTGTGGCATGTTCACTTACGCCAGCCCAGCTGAGGCATGAGGCATGGTGGTGACTAGTGGCTGTGGAGCTGGGAGGCCGTGCCCCTAATCCAGGGAGCAGTCCTGTGGAGTCCACAAAAACCACAGAGTTAAAAAAAAATATTTTGTAAACAAAGCCACTAAGAAAACAAGGGTTACGTAAAGCCTCTAATGGGGCTGGTTATCATCCGAGACGGAGTAAAAGAATTTGGAGCCCAAAAGCCCAAGGTATGTAGTGGTGTAGGATGAAGCCCTGATACCTGGGCCTAATCACCTCAACAACTGGGCTTTTTTGTGCCTTGACGGCCAGGAGCATAAATATTTTGAAGGTCTTTGCCATTTTTATTATTCTAAGAGTGCGTCTCTCGTGTCCACGTGATAGACTGGAAACACATACTACTATCCATAATTACCTTTGTAACTGGTTCCTTTACATGAAAAAAAACAATGGCTTTGCGGATTCATTCAAAACCCATAATGATCTATGGCTTTCTGTGTGTTTGGCACTGTGCTAGCAAGTGGGAATTTTTAAATGAGGAAGGCACACACCCTGCTCTTTTTGTTTGTTTTTAATTGGGGAACAGTGTGTTTTTTTCAGGAGCCATCAGCCCCAAGTCAAGTCATTGTCCTTCAGTCTAGTTGTGGAGGACGCAGCTCAGCTCCAAGTCCAGTCGCCATTTTTCTTTCAATCTAGTTGCAGGGGGCGCAGCCCACCATCCCATGCGGGAGTCGAACCAGCAACCTTGTAGTTCAGAGCACGCGCTCTAACCAACTGAGCACCTGGCCGCCCATGCGCCCTGCTTTTAAGGATCTCACAAACAAGAGAATTGCTCTATCACGTGGTAAGTACAGTGGAAGTGATTGCATAGGTTATTGGAAGAGCACAAAAGAGGAACCTTAACTCATCAGGGGATCTGTGGAGGAGGGGAGGCTATTCGACGTTTCATGGAGAATGGGCACACCAGGAACCAGGCAGATGACAAGCAGACGAATGGGGACCAAAGCTGCTCAACATGGCTGCACCCCAGAGTAGGAAACAGGCTTGAAGCTGGAGGGGCCAATAGCGGCCAGCCATGGAGACCACAGGGAGGCACCGCGCAGGTGATGGGCAGCTCCTGGAGTGACGTGGCCAGACCTTCGTTTTAGGTAGATTCCTGGCGAAGGAGTTTTAGGGACAACTGGAAGTTGGATTCTCCCAGAAGCAGATCCTGAATCAAAGAATTGAGTTCTAGTCTTTTTTTTTTTTTTTAAGGAAATGATCCCAGAAGAAACTAGTAAGGAAGTGGAAAAAACAGGAAAAGGAACGGTAAGAAAAGCCAAGCAAGAAGTGGTCTCAAGGCTGATCCTGGTCGACTACACTTCAGTTTGCCCCCCTTAAGGCAAACTCCCGCCCCAGGCAGCTGCCATCCACCGACCACCTGGGGAAATAAATGCTGTGGAGCAGCTCCTGTTTTCCCTGTGTGCCAGGCAAGTCCATGACCAAAGGGCCGTCCCCTCTCACTTACAGGTTCCAGCCAAGCCTGCAGGCGCTGAGAGATGGACCCGCAGAGCTGCGAGAGGGGGAGAAAGCAGTTGGATCAGGGCACCAACAGCTCCCACGGGGGGACCAATCGGAATAAAGTGGGACTGTTTTGTGTTTGTTTGTTTTTACTGGTTTTTAAAAATGAGTAATATGTTCAATAGATAACTCTAACCCCTGCCCTGCTCCTAGATTTCACCCCACCCCTGCCTGCCATCTTGCTTCTAAATGAGTGGCGACATCGTTGCCTTCCTTGAGCTGACTGAAGGGTAAGGGCCAAGGTGGTAATCAGGGATGAGGCGAGGACAACCGGAGTCCACATTCACTGGGAAGGAACAGCAGTGCTGCTTTTGAAATGGAGGCAGACGTCCCCAGCAGCAGTATTTCTGAGTGAAAGAGGCAGAGCTGAATCAGTGGTAGTGATGAAGTCACAGAAGGTACCCTGGTTTCTAGC
Organism: Hipposideros armiger; assembly: GCF_001890085.2. Lineage (NCBI taxonomy): Eukaryota > Metazoa > Chordata > Mammalia > Chiroptera > Hipposideridae > Hipposideros > Hipposideros armiger. The sequence goes on along the minus strand of NW_017731520.1, from coordinate 2,027,450 downwards.
CTGCGTGTCGGGGTGGATGGAAATATCATTAAAGGAGACAGAAAAATATAAGAAAAGGAATGAGTCAGGGGTGGGGAGAGGATGATGATGATCTCTTAGTATCTTATTCTTACACATTGGGTGTTTTCGGACTGAGACCCACACCATCTATTTCCACAGAGTTTGCCATCCACGTTAACGTGACTTGACTACATTAATAGAGCTTGCCAATTCCGAGAAACACTTGCCTGTGAGACTGAGGCTGCAAATAGCTTTATTCCTTCAGGAAGTTGCCCGGAGCTCTCTATTTGAACCACAGGCTGCTCATCTAACCCTCATTTGGGTAAATATCCCTTTCTTGGGCAATAGATATTTCATCAGTGACTATTCTTCAAGACTCACTTTGGAACCCCTTCCTTGCTGTGTCCTCCAATCTTACACAATGATGTCATGAAGTTTGCCTAATCCCAGTTAGGCCCCCACAGTGACAGACCCACCCATAACTGGACCCCCCCCCCAATACATCACACTCTGCTGCCCTTGCCCTCCACCCTCTGAGACACCGTTCAGACTCTGGGAGGCTGACAGTCTCTCTCACTGTAAGAAGCAGTAAAGTCCCTCTGTTTTAGTTGGAATCATTTTGAAAAATGCTCTGCTTTACGGACAGGCTATTTTGGTGGTATTTGGGTGAGCCGGATTTGGCAGGATCCAAGATCATGTTTAACGCCCACTAAGTCCTAGCAGAAGTGGACGCTGAGTTTACTTCTAACGCGTTTTCTTTTCTAAAATTTTTTTATTTTTCAATTACAGTTGACACAATGTTCTATTAGTTTCAGGTATACAACACAGTGATTAGACATTTATAAAACCTACGAAGCGATCACCCCAATTAAGTCTAGTACCCATCTGACGCCATACGTATTTATTACAATATTATGACTCTATCCCTGTGCTGTCTTTCCATTCCCATGATTCTTTTGCAACCACCAATTTGTACTTCTTAATCCCTTCCCCTTTTTCACCCAACCCTGCAACCCCCCACCCATCTGGCAACCATCAAAATGTTCTCTGTATCTATGAGCTTGTTTCTGTTTTATTTGCTCATTTTGTCCTTTAGATTTCATATATAAGTGAGATCATATGGCATTTGTCTTTCTCTGTCTGACTTACTCCACTCAGTACAATACCCTCCAGGTCCGTCCATGTTGTTGCAGATGGCAAGATTTCATTCTTTTTTATGGCTGAGTACCACCTCTTTTTTATCCATTCATCCATTGATGGACACCCAGGTTGCTTCCATATCTTGGCTATTGTAAGTAATGCTGCAATGAAGGTATAGATGCATATATCTTTTCAAATTAGTATTCTGGGTATCTTCAGATAAAAACCCAGAGGTGGAATTGCTGGGTTCTTCTTTGTCTCTTGTTATAGCTTTTGTTTTAAAGTCTATTTTTTCTGGTGTAAGTATTGCTACCCTGTCTTTTTTTGTTGGTTGCCATTTTCACGACATATCTTTTTTCTGTCCCTTTACTTTCAGTCTGTGTGTGTTTTTTGGTCTGTAGTGAGTCTCTTGAAGGCAGCATATATGTAGGGGCCTCATTTTCTTACCCATTCAGCCACCTTATGTCTTTTGATTACAGCATTTAACCCATTTACATTTAAAGTAATTGTTGATAGATATATAGTTATTGCCATGTTATTATTCATGGTTTTTGTTTTATTTTTCTTTTTAAAGAAGTCCCTTTAACATTTCTTGTAATGCTGGTTTGGTGGTGATGAACTCCTTTAGCTTTTTCTTGTCTGGGATCACACTTTTTCTATTAGTCGTTCTCCTAACTGTGCACAACTGTAAGCAAATGTTAATTACCTGGGTCACTCTCTCTCCAACCAAATGTTAGGTGTAGACATGTGATACTAACAGGCTTTATTTTTAATTATTTGCCATTTTAAAGGTTTAGAAACCTTTGTAAAGGATTGTAAAGGGTCTGATGATATTTCCAAAGATTTCTCCCTGAAGAGTAAACCTGGGATATTTTGTACTTGGTGTATACTATCATTTGAAGTTATAAAAAATAAAAATTCAGTGAAAGCTCTTCAAGTGTGGACAGATGCATGGGGCTCCTCAGACCAGTCCCATGGGAACATCATGCCTTTTATTTTATCGATAAGGCCTGTATCTCCAAAATAGGGGTGCTCTGGACTGGCCGAGTTGCCACGGATAATAATTACATGCTTTCAGAGCTTCTGCTCTTTAAATCTTGGATAGTCTGGACAGCATCTAGAAAGACAAGGCTTCTTAAATACTGTCAACCCACAGCTGTGCCTGATTAGCTTTTACCATCATATTGGTCCCAAATCATAATCTGAGATAAAAATTAAAATTGAATCTAGATCAATGGCTCTCAACAGGAGTTGGGGGGGGCAATGTTGCCCCTCAAGCGACATCTGGCAATATTGGAGGTACTGTGGGGGTCACATCAGGGAGGGGTGCAGAGTGCTGCGAGCACCCAGTGGGCAGAAGAGGTGCTGTTCAGCTCTGTGCACTGGGCAGGAAGTCTCCCTCATCAAATAATTGGCCCAAAATGTAAAAGAAAATATAATAGCAAGGTTATAAAATCCTGATGTAGGCAGGTTTGTTGCAGCTGGGAAATAGCGCAGGCATCTCCAAGAGCTCTCGTGACCGGATCTTTGCTCCTACAGCCCCTCATCCTATCGGTGCCTCCTTGTTCATCCCGCCCCATCTCAACTGCCGCCTCCTCAGGCACAACCCCTCCCTCCTCTGTGTCCCTGCTGCACTGCGGTGTAGCCATTGTGACATTGCCTCACTTTGCCTGGTGTCAGTGTCTTTTGGGAACTTGTCTTTTATACCCTTACATGATAGGAAGTCACACAAGGGCCTCTGAGCTCGACATTCCACAATATTCTCTCCTTGTGTGTGTGTGTGTGTGTGTGTGTGTGTGTGTGTGTGTGTGTGTGTGT
>NW_017731520.1:1986289-2024477 GCF_001890085.2 Hipposideros armiger | reverse complement strand
TGTGTGTTTGAATCAAGTTGCAATGGATTAAATTTGATAGCTTGCCCAGTTTATATCCAGCAATGGAATGAGTCCCAGTGGACAAGGATGTTTGCGTTCAGCCTTCTGGCCTGCCGTTGCCAATCCCCTCCCGGGAGGGTTTTCATGAACTCAGGGAATCCGGGTCATCCCTGGCCATTTCTCTGTGTTGTACCGCCATTCCCCCCAGAAGAAGTGGCCCTCGTTGTGGATTTCTTTGGGAAACAAGTCAAGAATCCTAGTGAGTAGGCCGTCAATCAGGAATAAATACTGAAAGAGAATCAAGACCCCAAGCTCTATAGTATTAGGTGAGTGTTTTAAGATGGTGTGGTGGGCAGAGTAATAGCCTTCCAGTGACACCCACGGCTAATTTCCAGGACCTGTGAACGCGTGACATTACCTGGCGAAGGGGGATGAGGTGGCTGATGGAATTGAGCTTGCTAATCAGCTGACCTGTGGTGGGGAGATTTGCCTGGATTACCCAGGTGGGCCCTGTGCGACCGGAAGGGTCCTGAAATGTGGCCGAGGGAGACAGGAGAAGCAGCATCTGAGTCATGTGAGCAAGACTAGCCCCACCATTGCTGACCTGCACAATGGCAGAAGGGACCACGTGTCACGCAAAAGTGGGCAGCCTCTAACAGCTGGACAAAGAAACATGTACTTCCCTAGAACCCCCAGAAGGAACACAGCCCTGCCAAAATTTTGATTTTGGCCCACGGAGGCCCATTTCAGAATTGTGACCCTCCCCCCAAACCGTAAGACAATAAATGTGTGTTGTTCTAAGCCACTAAATTGGTGGTGATTTGTTAACAGCAGCAGGAGGAAACTAATACAGATGGAAGCTTAACATTTGTTGTCCGGACAAATCAGGTGACACTTCTATGCAGCAATTTGTAAAAATTGCTTCTTACTGTATAATTTTGTAAAGTTGCTTCCTGATCAGGCTTCTCACAAACAGTTCCTAACATTAGGGGGAAGAAAACTGGAAAAGCTTTAACTGAGATGACTAAAGACAAGCATGAAGCTTATCAACACTTTAATGACCAAAGTAAGAAAAGGGGGCAAGACAGCCTTATTTCCCAGGCATCTCTTAAGACTCTCAGATGCCTCACATTTGGAAAAGGAGTGGGAGTTAGAAAGCTCTAGAACTAAGAAACTTTAAAATGCTCTGCATCCCCAGTAAGCAAACTACTTCGTTTGAATAACACCATAAAAATGAATTCCAGGGGGGTGTGGACAGGAGCAAGATTAAGTGGTGGGCGGCTGACAACAATTTAGAGGTCAGGCTTTTTAGGGGTGCAAAAATGTTACTGAGTTTTAAAACATCACTGAAAGTGTAAATGGACAGAGAAGCTAGTATTTGCCAGAATGACTCTTACACAAGAGAACAACTCTACTAAACAACTTGGGGTAGGGACCCCGTGCCTATTCAGGAAAGTGGGTCTCATTGAGTTCAGGGTAGTGTGGTCTGATGGGGTACGCGAGCTTGGAGCATCACTGGGCTCCTTGAAACTTTCAATGTGAGCTTCCTTGTCTGTGTTCCTTACCCTGCACTGCCTCAAAATGAGCAGTGCGGGGATATTTACAAAGCGTCCTCTTGAAGGGCGCTCCATTCATCCTGTCTCAGGTTGGCCCTGCTGTGTGTCATGTGTGTGTGTGAAGGGATTCCCCGGCAGTGATGTTCAAGGTCATTTTTCTAAACTTTGTTGGGGTTTTGAAGTCATCTCTGACTTTTCGGAGCCTAAGAATATTAACTTATCTCCTTGGTTTTATTGTAACCAGGTTCCCGGAAGTGACAAGTTCTTTGGTTGACATGTCAGAATGGAGTTGCGTTTTAAATAGCCAGAACTCTTAAATGGTTTGGAATCTCTTAGTGCTGTCATGTTTACATGTTATAGTACAGCATCTTATGGGAAATATAAACATACTCACTTGCAAACAAAAAAAGAACAAACCCCGTTCTTTTTGGTGCGGTTTTACTCTAAAATGTGTATGTTTTATGATGAGTTTGGTGTCGAGGAGTTGGAATTAGACTCTAGTGTTTTCAGTTTATGTAGCTCCCCTTCTTACAATGTAGCCCAAATAAAATAAGAAGACTATGAATTCGTAAAAATGTGTGCTGTTCAGTTTTGTGGTGCCTGGATGGATTCGAGAAAGGTCATATAGATGAGATTTCATCCTCCCAAGAACAACTTCACCTCTTTCAGAGTACTGAAAAGTCTACAGAAGCAAACGTAAACTTTTAATTTCTCCACACAAAGGATGTGCGGTTTCAGTTCCATAAAACAAATCAACAGGGTTTGAATGCAGGCTTTCAAATGCAGTGAAGATTAACTGGTCGAAATGTGTGCCCGCCTCCTGGTTTCCTCTTGAAAAACTTATACCAGGTAAGTGAAGAAAACCAGTGGGGAATAAAAAAGTTCAAAGAATCCATTTCCTTCTCACCGATGGCCATTCCAGGGGGTGGCTTGTGGGGCCGAGGGGGAGATGTACTTTACTTCGTCCTACCCTCCTCTTCCCCAAAGTCATTTACCAAAACCAAACAAACCGACACGTCAAACAGTGCTTGCTTGGCCAACACAGCTTCAAAACAAAACAGTTTCTCTAGTCCCTTTGGCTAACGCCACTGCTGGCCCTGCACACTCCTCCTCAGAAATTCTGAAGTCTTCACTGCCTCTCTCCGGAGGGCACAGTGAGTGGAGTTAGCAGTCAGGGCCCTAGATTCTTGTGACACCTCATTAACACCTTGTTATAAAGAGCCATCTCTTTGACCTTGATATTTTTTTTCCACAAAAGTGAATTATTTATTTCTTCTTATAGCCACATATGCTGCCCAGAAGCCGCGTGCATCTATCTGACATGTTTTATTAAGGAGGCCAGATGTTCCGGCAGTAAGTCTGAGGTATCACACCCTCTGACAAGAGTCCAGAGGAAAAACAGACCTTCAAGTAAATGTGTACAAAGACTTCATACGCCTCTGTGAATTAAATTTATTTTCCGAGACGTTAGCAGACGGACGCTGAGAATCGCCCCATTCTACCTCCTGAAATGTAAATAAGGTTAATTTATTCGCATGCCTTCCCTGCTCCCATCCACCCACCCCTCCCCTCCCCTCTTCCCTCTGCCCCCAACCCAGGAGTTACTGAAAGCTATTAAAACGTGGAGTTGTACTGTTTATATCTCTTAAGTCGATGCTGGACAATAGTTTACTTTGATTCTCCTGATGTCTACACAGGCCAAGGTCATTAATTAGTCATTAGCATTTATATGCTGCTAATTACCCCCTGGGAGAGGTGCTTGGGAGCCGCCAACACCAAGTGTTACAGCAATTTGTTTTGTGGGCTGGAGAGGGGTGATTCCATTTCCTCTGTGTTCTCAGCGCCCTCGTCTAACTGGCCTTGTGGGTCTGAAGTGGCATTTCACTTTCAGCCCAGGGTATTCTTCCTCCCACTCAGGCGTCTTCACGCTAGAACAGCCCACTTGTCAGCGACTGTAGTGAGAGCTGTGACATGATGCACACAGCTAGGTAGAAAGCTGGCATCTGACATCTTGTAGCTGCGCAGGCACACATGTCAATATGTCGTAAGATGCAGACACTTCCCCACGGAATCTGGGTAAACACTTCTCGCTGAGCCTTTGCTCCATCAATCCGGAACAGATGGGTTGCTGTTTTTCTGATGTGTTGTGACAAGCCGCAGCAAATACTAATCATAGCTCCCAGAGCTGCTGGTGTCTGATGCTGTTCTTTTTCTCTTTCACCCATTAAGTCACGGTTCTGTTCTTCAACAGGTAGTTTTTTACCGGGGGTGGGGTGGGGGGGGGGGGGATAAAGATTACTTGATATTCCTGGGGGAGAAGGAGACAGCCTCTGGGCCTAGGGTTTTCTCTCCTTTTCTCATGCGTTCAGATCTGGGTCTGCACACTGTCATCCGCGTGGAATTCTGGAAATGTTCCCAGGTCCCAAACTTTGAAGCCAGGTATCTGGGCAGTGTTTTCGGGAGTGGGCGTGGGAGCACGGGCAGGGGTAGAAGACTGGCTTAGCCAGTGCCAAATAAAACCTGACCCTGCAATAATATTAAAGGTACAATAAACCTTTAATGCCCTTCACTCGGCTCAGGAGCCGCACTGAGCCCTTGACTTGCTGCCACATGCCACCATCTGAGGCCTGCAGGTTCACGTTAACCTGACTTCATTTATACAGAAACATGGGCGGTGGGCGGGGGGGTGGGGGGGTAGGCTGACTGAGATCTCCTGTGTGGATCACCCCATAGCCCAACCCCCAGGGGCAGTCCTGGGCCACACATGTCATCCAGGAGTCCCTGGCATCTCTCATCAAACACATCAAATTGCAGGAGAGTTCTATCCGATTGGGCAGGAGAGGGTGGTTTCAGGGACCAGGGCATCAGAAAAGGGGATCAAAGTTAGCTGAGGATGTCCCGGTGACCGCCCCAAGGCAGCACGGCCTGGCCTGCTCACAAAGCCCCTCTTCATGGCGTGGAGGCTGCCTGTCCTCCCGTCTCACTGCCCGTGTTCCCGGCGTGGTCCAGGTTTGTTTGCTTTAGAAAGAGAGTGTAAAATTCCTTGTTCCTCTAGTGACAGTTACACTGCTCACAGGCTGGCTGGTAGGTGGGAACTCGCCGAGAGTGAAAAGGGCCTCTCTGGGTCAATAGGCGAGAAGGGGAACCACAGAGTGACGGATGACCATGAAGGCCCCGCTCATGGGTGACGGAGAGGAAGGAAAAGTTTCCACAGCCACGAACGGGATGGCCTCCTGTGTGGGGACAGGGTCGTGGGGGATAAAGACAGCTCAGCCTGTAGATCCATGACCTTTGTCGTCCTTGTCAGTATAGAGAATGCAAAACGTCCCCTGAGAATTGAGAAACTGCGTCCTGGCAAAAGGCCCGACCAGGAAGTGCAGTGGTCACAGGCGTGGAATGTGGAGACAAGCATTCATCCCCGAGCTAGTCCTGCCGCTCGCTTGCTGCGTGACCTTGGGGAAATCACTCAAATGTGGTTTCCTCATCTATAATATGAGGGTAACGATAGTATTTATTTTGCAGGGTAATTGTGAAGATCTAATGAAAAAGTGGATGTCGGACGCTCAGAACAGTGTCTGACAGAGGAAATGCTGCACAAATAGAACCAGTATTATCATTTAGATTCATGGAGCAGGGTATGGGGAAGCAACGGTGAGGGCAGAAAGAACTAGGATTTGTATAGGACCATGGTTCCCTTTAAAGATTTTTGCCTACTCAGGCGGGTTCAGTAAATTTAACCTAACCCAAACGGAGCGTGAGAAGTCCTTTGCATCCCATATCTGCAGGAGGACGCTTGACAGGTACTATCACCTTACCCATTCAGGTTTGCAGGGATTTTTCTCCATCCCCGTGACTGTTCCCTGGAAGCAGCAACATTTGTCACAGGGCCTGAGGGTGCCTCCTGGAAGCATTGATGCCACAGCAGCAGCTACGTCTCTCTCCCACCCTCTTTCACTATCCGGTAAAGCAGCCGGGTATAAATAGTAAGTAGTATTGGTAAAACCATATGTTAAAATACATGAAGACGAGCCCCATTCTCAATTTCTTAAATGTAATAAAACCCAGTTTCATTTAACATTGGTCTCGTCTCCAGGCTTAAAGAGAATGCTGCTTTCTGCTCACCCTAAATTGTGGCCTTTAGATATTGAAGGGCCAGCAACTTGATTCTGCTAAGTATCCAGGAGTACGAAGCAGCCCAGAACATCGTCCTACGGCAGCTTCCTTAAGTGAGAAAAAGGAAATGTTCAGTAATCAGATCATACTAGTTTAGTTTAGGGGCAGAGATTTCAAATTGTATCCTGAGTACAATCCTCTTCAATGTCACAAAGAAAGAAAAAGCCTTCCGAAAAAAAAAAAAAACCCAAAAAAACAACAAACCACATAAACTTCAGAGGCAAGTTAGTGATAAATCTGTTGCCCTTACGTACCCTTCTTGGAAGGCAAGTGGGCGCCAAGAGACAAGAGTCAGTCGCCTCACAGGTGATGGACTCTCTGCTCTTAGACGGGCTGGTGGCAGTTTTCTTGCCCAGTTCCTCCTCTGCTCTTTGGTTTCTTTGTCATATTTAAAAAGAAGAGAGATTTAAAAACAACGCCAGCCAAAAAGAAAACCCAAGTAGTGTCTCTGCATCTGATGGAAGCAGATCCCATGCGATTTTCTAAGGAAACACCTGCCCGCCTCACTGCAGGTAGCCCTCTCCCGTGATCTCCGCTTCCGGAAAAGTGTTTGAAGATCAGACGTGTGAAAATGGAAAGTCAGATTCCCATGTTGCGATAGGCTGAACAGTGGCCCCTAACGACGTCCACCTGCCCACCCCCCCGGAACCTGCAAACGTGGTACCTCACCTGGTGCAAGTTTTGCGGCTGTGATTACCTGAAGGCTCGGGCCAGCTGGGGAGAGGAACCCTGATCATTCAGGTGAGCCCGATGCAATCACGAGGCTCCAATGGGAAGGAGACCGGATATCAGGGGAGATGCTGAGCGGCTGGCTTTGGAGATGGAGGCAGAAAGGAGCCTGTGGAAGCTGCAGGAGTCGAGGAAACAGTCTCTCCGTGAGCCTCCAGAAGGAACGTTGCCCAGCACAGCCGTTTTAGACTTATGACCCCCAGAACCGTGAGCTAATATATTTGTCATGTTTACGCCGTTACTCGTGTGCTAATTTGTTACAGTAGCAATGGGAAATGAAGACACATGTTATATATGGGTTTTGGGGCCCAGAGGAATAAGCTACATTATAAAGTTCCTGACTTATTGTCCCCGTTGTTGCCGCTGCTTTCAGGAGCCGAAAGGTCCTGAAAAACTAAGAAGCTGCCCAGGTGCCCAGGTCCCAGGTGGGAGGCATCAGGATGTGTGTAGAAAGGGGCCCAGTCAAGCTGTCCCCTGGCACTCCCAGGGCTTCCGGAAGTTAAGCTGGGTATTGACAAATCCATCTGCTGGTCTATGCCTTCCGTCTGCCCACTCGAACCCACTGCCTCTCACCTGGCCATCTTTAGACCACAGGTAATCCTGATCCCTAACCTGCTTCGTGCAGATGCCAGGGGTGTGAGTGTAAAAGGAATCTGACTTCCTCTGCCGCCCCAGCCAAGAGGTGCCCTGGCCCTACTGTCCCCAGTGCACACAGCTGCCCACTGAGCTGCACCTGGTGGAGCATCTAGAGAGCTTGCCTGCGCTCCAGGCCCAGCTCTGAGAACTGTAAGGGTGCAGGGCCGGGGTGAAGGTGGGGGTGGAGTAGGGGGTGCGCTATCTGCCCTGGAAGGTTTTTAAACAAAGATGCACACTTGTTTCGACACTCACCCCGGGTTTCTGCTCAGAGAGTAATAAAAGTGACTTAAAGAACCAGTTCAGAAAGTCTAGAGAACAAAGGCTTAATTCACTTGATGTGGTTTGGAGTTGCCCCAACGTGCTTCCTATCTAACAAACTTAACAAATATAGCCTTCATCACTGTAAATATATAGATAAATTGGACCACATTTTGTAAAGATGGGGGTGCTGGGGTATCGAGGCCAAATAGCCTCTACCATGAACCAGTTCAAACTGGGGTCAAACCCTTTTTTCCCCTAAATTTAATGATCTAGACAGTCAGTTTCCTAATCAAACTAATAGTCTATTAGCCTTAAATCTTTGTGTTATGGTGTTGCTGACTTTGGTGCTAAATAGTTAATTCCTTTTGACTATGCAGAGTGGTTTTATTATACATTTTAGGCTCCTTAGATTTTAAAGAGCTCAGATTTTTGTTTCCAGTTGGGCAAGGTGAGGATTCCAAATATTGAGACAAAACTGGGTTTTATGAAAGGCCAAATTGGAATGGAACGCCTTGAACTTATCATCAGAAGACCTTGGCTCCTTCAGCTGTGCAAATTCTTAGGTAGACACTGGCCGAAGCATTTAACCTTCCTGAGGGTCCCTCCTTAGTGATCAACTAAAATATTCATAGCACCTACCTCTTGGGGTTATTCTAAGAAATACATAAAATACTTTGTGTGAAATGGCTTAGCAGCATGCCTGGCTCATAAGGTGTACTCAATTAACATTAGTAATTCTAATTCTTGTTGTTATTATTTTTTTTAATCATTATTTCTTTGACTCTCTCACTGGCCATTTGGAAACTCAAGGAGGTCACTGGCTCCAAACATTTACGGAGTTCTTGCTGGGTGACAAGTATTACAATGTTTGCAGAATATAAATGTAAGTGCCCTTAAGGACCTGACACGGGAAAGGCCCGAGCTGGATAAAAGGAAGCTCTACAGCTCTAAATACAGGTATACATACAAAATACGGTTAGTTCCATAGCTCTATAGCAATAAGAAGTTAATATCGACCTGCCGTCATTTCCTCAAACATAACTTAACGAGAGTAAGCATCTTCCCAGGTTGCTTCATGAGGAAAATCCTATGAAAAATTAAAAACCTGCAATATTGCTGCATCGTCTATGTGAGTTTGGTCTTTAGGAGTTATTCTGGGTCCCTCCATTTTTCTTGAAAATCACTGACTATTCACCTCTAGGTACCAACTGGAGTATCAATAGAAAGATAAGACATGACAAGTCGAGAGAGCGCCGAATCCTAGCCACTAGACCACCAGGGAATCACACAAGACATGACAAGTTGATAACCTAGTTAGCAAGATAATATTTAAGTACGTGAGACAACTAGACAACAAGTCAGAGTGTATCACTGGTGTAGTCTGTGTGGGAAGTCAGTAGAGGGAAGGTCTCAATGGCTGCTTGATTCTAAAATGGTGGCAAATGTGCCACGTGAGAACCATGATCAATAACTATGGCTGAAGCGGAGACACTAACAGAATTCATTTGCTGTGACCTTTCTAGAAACCATCAAGCAAGTGACCTTGAAAAGCTTTGCTTGGCCCTGCTTTCCACTCAAGCGTTCTTCCCAATTCTTTTTTTTTTTTTTCCAACTAACAGACTTTTCTTATAAAAATACCTTGTGCTCGTTGTGAAAATTCAGAAAAATATGAAAAGGCAAAAATCATTTGTAATTCAATACTATAGAGATAAGCACTCGTGCTAGGTTGTCCTTTTCCTTAGGAATTTGTAAAAAGGTTAAAATTTCACATATGTAACTGAGATGTCAAATGAGATGACCCTGAACTTTGAGATATAGAGTAGGTTGGCTCAGGGCTCCTCCTGTATCTCGCTGGAGTTGCAAGTTCATTGTCTAAGACGGCTTCACCTTCCGAGGGGTTTACAGTCTCAGCCATTTCTGGCTCTGGTTCTGATTCCACTGACTTGAAGCATGAATTCACCTTCTCAAGCTGTGCTTTTTCTCTGTCCCCCACCCGTCTAAAGGTCTGAATTTCTCCCACGAAATTGCCACACAAAACATTTCTATCGTTAGCAGATTTTACTGAAATGTTTGGGGAAATGGAGGAGTTTGTTTATATTGAACATATGAAGCTTAAGACTGAACATTAGTATTTCTTTCCTAAAATCCTCTGATTACCCCAGCAAGATGAATTAAGTCTTGCCGACCGCCTGTCTCTGCCGTATCCAACCTTCTATCTTTAATGTTATTTAGAATCGCTTTGTCAAGTGATCCCATGAGCGCACTGGGACTTGGACTGAAGCTGTCCTAAACCTTTAAATTAATTTGCAGATAATTGATACATACACGATACTGAGCATCTTACATCTTTCTACTTAGTTTTCTTTCCTCATGGACCTCCCTCTGCAGATCAGCCTCCCCTGGGCCCCTGGGCCTGGCTAACTCCTGTCATCCGTTAAGGGTCAGCCAATATTTCACTTCTTTTAGAAAACCTTTGAGGCCCCTCTTGACCCTCCTCCAGACCACAGCTGATTGGCCTAGAACCGAGTCTGTCAACCTCAGCCTGCTGACACTGTGTACTGGATGGCCCTTTGTTGTGGGCACTGTCCCATGGGCTCCAGGATGTGTAGCAACATTTCTGGCCTCCACCCACAGGATACCAATGGCCCCTGTCCACCCCCAGCAGTCATGACAATAGAAAACATCTCCAGATGTTGCCAAATTGTCCCCTGAGGGGCAAATCCACCTACAGTTGAGAATCACTGGGCTAGAGATGGGCATGTGACCCAAGCTGGGGTTTGGTTTTTTTGTGTGTGTGTCAGATTACAATTGAAGAAAAGGATCCTGCCCTCCCTGATCAGACCATGGTTTGAGGTGAGGCTCAGAGCTGATGGAGGCCTTGCTTCCTGACCTGTGGGGAGGGCCGCTCTGCAGAAAGGGAGCCTGCAGGGGGCAGAAGTGCAGGGTTCCTGGGGGTCTTCGAGGGTCTGGTTCTGGCTGGTACCGAGTTCTTCCTGTAGCCCTGTCCTTCTCAGTTTCATTATTCCCACCGCCTTCCCTTAAGCCGGGAAATAGTAATACATTTGCCTAACCAGTGTTTGAACCGCGTTTCTGGCTCGCGTAGCTGTGAGAGGACCGACTGTTCCAGCACTCCCTGCTGCCTCACAGCAGGTACTGTGTTTGCTTACCTGCTTCTGCAACAAGACTAGAGACCTTGAGGACAGGGACTTCTCATTCACTGTTATGTCCCCAGCACCTGACATGCCACTTGGCACATGGTAGATAAGCCATAGATCTTTGTGGAATAAATTTAATAAGTGGATGGCTGGGTGGATGGATGGATGAATGGATGGAGCAAGCACAGTGTTACACTCCAGCCCCCTTTTCACCCTCACAGCTTCCCATCATTATGCCTCCAGAGGACTCTCTGGACAGGAGCCAAGTGTGGGTCCCCTGCAGAATTCTCTTTTCTCAACACTGTTTAGGAACGGCAGTGTTCAAAGAAAATCCAAGGACTAGCTACCATGGCCTCAAGGGCAATGCATGACTCGAGAAATTCCTCTGGCAGTAATGAAGTAATATGGAGCCAACTCCCCAGAGAAGAATCTGTGATGCAAGAGGCAGCACATGACAGGAGACAGTCATCCGGCAGCACGGCCTGAGACCTCTGTGAGCCAGCCAGGAGAGACTCCCATCAGTATCAGAATCCAGCGTGACTGTAAAATATGACCAAATGAAGGCTTGGGTCGGCAACAGCTTTAGATGCTACTTCGTGCTTCCCGCAGAGAAATAAACACAGGAGAACAGTCATAGAACGTGAGTTTAAAAATAGTAAATGCCACATAAAGTTGCTTTATATTAATTAATACATTCTTTGCACTGAGGACCCTCCCTGGAAAATAATGGATTCCCAATAAATGACAGCTCTTGGTAATAATAAATGAATCAATTCACAAGTCAACTCGATTACGATGCCCAAAGTAGAAGATTTTCTCATTTTGGAAATCGTTTTTCTTCTTCACAGGCGAAACCCTCGCCACATAAAGACTAAAAACTCTTGGGGAGAAAAATGAATTTTTTCCTCTTAAACCTTCAATTAATTTATACTTCATTTTTCAAAAGTTTTTTTAAAAATTCAATTATTGCAGTCTAGTGAGTGAAAGGAATTGTTCAAATGCATTACCATAAATAAATCTTAAATAAGTTAGTAGCCAGATGTAAAGGATTTCTGAAAACGAAATGATCCCTTCATCATGCATTTATTCTATACTTACTATGTGTCAGGCACAGTGCAAATTTGCTGTCCTCGTGGAGCACACGCATGGGTCACTGGAAAGAGGTTGAAAATGTATGCACATGTAACTATGATCATGCTGAGAAGGAGCACACACTTCTATGTCAGGGTCTGGAGGGTTTGCAGAGCCTTTTTTGAGGATGGGATGTGTATGCGTAGACCTAAAGAATAAGTAACCATGTTAAAACTGGGGCGGAGGGAGGCCTGGAGAATTGTGGGAGAGGTCTGGAGACAGAGGGTGGGTAGCAACATTGGGCCTGAGAACTGAACTGATGGAGTCCAGGCCAAGTCTCAAGGTCAAAAGAGTTGTGGCTTCTCGTTCCAAAGAACTGAGAGGACACTTCCTGGAATGGAAAAGGGTGAGGGACAGAACGACACACAGTGAGCCTCAGTAACTAGGCAGAAGGAAGATCACGCAGAGCCTTGGAGGTCTTAAGGATCAGGCCCTCATCCTAAAGGCGATGTGAGGAGAGACGTGACACGATCAGGTGTGCTTCAGTAGGAGGGGAAGAGGTGGTCACAGAATCCAGCTGAGAAATGGTGGTAGCTTGGACTTGGTGTGGTGACCGTGGCGATGTAGGGAGGTAAATGCATTGAAGAAGTATTTAGGAAATAGGACAGAAAAGACTCGGCGAGTCATTAATGGGGAGAGAGGACGTGGCAAGAAAGAGATCAGTAGAGGATAAATCCTAAGTTTCTGGCTGAAGCAACTGAGCGGATGGATGGTGGAGGCCTTTACTAAGGGAACACCTGAGAAGATACAGATCTGGAAACCAGGGACTTCCGTTTTGGAAAATATGGAAATTTGCATGCCTACGCCAAAACCTCCTGTGGATGTATCTGGGTGACCACTAGGTAGACAGATAGGAAGTTGTGGGAAAGGTCTTTGCTGGAGAAATGAATTTGAGAATCACTGGCCCAAAGAGTGTGATCAACAAAGGAGAGATTGTAGTGACAAGGGCAGAGGGAGTCAGGATGGAGCCCTTAGGAGGCCCCATATGGAATAAGCAGTGGAGGAGAAAAGGCCACCAGAAACTGAGAAGAAACAGCCCAAGTACACGGGTTGCCCGGGCGGTGTAACTGTGACAATACCAGGGAAACAGAAGGTGTCACCTAGGGGTGATGAGTTGTGTCACATGCTACCAGGAGGCTGTGATTTCATTCTGGATTTAAGAGTCCATTCAATCCGGCAGCCCAGAAGTCTCTGTAGGTCTTAATAAGAATCTACTAGATGAACGGA
Organism: Hipposideros armiger; assembly: GCF_001890085.2. Classification (NCBI taxonomy): domain Eukaryota; kingdom Metazoa; phylum Chordata; class Mammalia; order Chiroptera; family Hipposideridae; genus Hipposideros; species Hipposideros armiger. The sequence goes on along the minus strand of NW_017731520.1, from coordinate 2,011,609 downwards.
GGCAACCATCTCTCGATCCCAAACCAGCTGTTTTTGTAGCAGGCTACACTTTATTCCTAGAGTGGGTGCTATGACTATGAGAGACCTGCTCAGGTGGAGAAGAGTCACGATAGGAACAAGGGAGCAGGAGGACAACTTATGTAGTGGCACTACAGGCAAATTATTTATATATTTTTTCTTTTATCATACTACTTGTGTAACGTACGTAAAACTTCCCGTGGGTTACACTCTGGGGAAAAAATACTCTCAGAGTTCAAGGAAATCAGGAGGCTAAATTGGGAGGTGAGGAATGCAGAGGAGGACAAAATAGGGCATTAGAAATAGAGTTGAGACTCAGAGTCAAAGCAGTGCTACCTGGGAACCCTTGGGCAGGGGAAGGTGTGAGAGCCTTGAACACAGATGCAAAACATGCTGCAGAGAGGACAAGGTGAGAGTCACAGGGAGAATACAGAGTGCAGGGTGCTTCAGACCCAGAGAGGGGGCCCGGGGGGGAGGGGGGGGGAGCAGGCAGTGTCACCGTGCAGGTTTGGGGACAGGAACTTGGCAGAGGTCCCGTCAGATCACTCTGGCTTCTCTATGAGGTTGAGAATAATAAGGGACAGCAGGTAGTCACGGAAGTGAATAGAGTGGAGAATGGTTGGAGTACATTCCAAAGAGCTTTTTATTAAAGAAGGAATGATTTGAGTCTGAGGAGCTTGTAGACTTGACTCTTCCTACACTTTTCAATTAAGCGGGAACTGTTCCAGTCCTTGACAAGGCTCTAGATGCTCTAGAGATCAGTTAAGAAAATTCTACCAGTCTTAGGAGAAAATTAAGTTTCAAGCTTCTTTATTTTTAAAACCTCATAAACCTGCCACAAGTGTATGTTGGGCCTGCGCTAAGAATGTTCTTTTTATCAAAGTGAATGTAAGTGGATTTTGCCTCCGTCCTTTTCAATATTTTACCAACTTTTCTGTCATTTTCTAACTCATCTAATAGTGCACGTTGTACATCCATTCCTTAAAATATAGATGTTTTCTACACCCTCCCACCTTGCTGAATAAACTTCACTACTAAAACAATACCACTTTCTTCTCCAAAACACTGATTCCCCCTTTATTTAACAACCATAACTAATGATGAATACACAGTCTTAAATTTTCAAAGTGCTGTTACATATATTACCCTATTTATCATCATAACACTATGAATTATAAATTATGATTATTATCATTCTATAAAGAAACTGAGATAACTTGCTCAAAATTACATGACTAGCAAAGAGCAAAGCGAGGATTTGAACCCACATTTTCTGATCTTTCAACTCAAATGCATTTCACTCTACCAGTGTTTCTTAGGTGGTATATGAACAAACATTTTTTATAGTTAGAGAGTTCGGTATTTTAATATAATTTCACATAAATTATTTAAATTAAGTTAGTCAATTTAAAGAAAAACAATAAGTAAATAATAATAGAGATGGTATGCATATTTGGCAAAATTCATGAAGATATGTGTGCATGAATGAAATTTTCATAGTCCCTGAAAGACAGGAGAAAACCAGGGTCATTCTACCCTTTTAAGATCAAGTCAGCGAGTTGCTGTGACCTTAGCTAGGGTAATACAGAGGTGGGCGTTCCTTTAACAAAGCTTGATGTTTAAATCCACTTCCTCCCATTTAAAAAAAACCCACTGAAGGGGAAGTTATATTAGAAAATGGGCTTTCATTGTGAAGATCTTTAAATAATAGTTATAGGTAACATTTATGTTCCTGGTGCTTTGCTCTGGGCTCTTATAGGCATTATCTCCTACCACCTGGTAAGGTAAGTACACTTATTAATTTATTAAAATTAATGTAACTTTCCAGCTGAGCAAGTATAGTTAGATTCGAACCTATTATCATGTTAATAAGCTCAGGGCACATCGTTTCATGGTGCAGCAAGACGCAGCTACTGACAGCATACAGTGAACAATCTATAAAGGCTCTGTTTCCACTTTTCTTTCTCTAGAAAAAGAGTCAGGAGACCCAGGGTCTAACTCTGGTTCTGTCTGTCCCCAGCTGAGTCAGCATCTGCAGATGAATTTCTTAAATCCTAGGCCTTGGTTTTTCACATCTGTAAAATTAAAATTTGGATTTTGTCATTCCCCAGGATCCCCTTTGTTTCTAATCGTCTATACTTTTACTCTTCAAATTGCTAATAATCGTTATTCGTGTCATGTCAGGAACTCCGTCAGTTAGATGTCTCGGTGAGGACCCAGTACCGAAATCAGAAACCGTTCCCAGCTGTTCTGATGAGCCCCAGCCCTGTAACTCCTGGGACTTGGGTTAGCTGCCCTGTTTCAAGCAGTAGGGCTGGAGCAATGATGATTGCTCAACACTTGACGTGATAACCCAGGAAACCAACAAAACACTTCTGGAGCAACTCTTTCCACGGAACATTCTGGGAACGACAGAGTCTCATCCTTAATGAGTTTACAGATAATTGAGGGAACATGACCAAACCCTTGAAAATCTAACTTGGGGATCAAAGTGTAGCCTTGGGAAGGCCCTTTGACCTCCTCTAGTCACAGATTCACAGAATGTGAGAGCTGCAGAGGGCCTTGGGCATGGTCCCACTCCCCCCGCTTCTCCAGACCACCCCTAACTGGTCAACGAGAAGACCAAGGGCCGGAAGGGTGAGTCACCGGTCTGCAGCGCGCTAACCAGAGAGGAGGTATCAGAACTCCATTCAGGAGCCACAGTAGGTCCGCGTGGTTGGAGTGGAGAGTTTGGGTGAAAGAGTAGTTACCAGTGGGGACGTGGTCGTGGGGAGTTTTGTGTCATACCCAAGCCCTGAGAAGCCATAAAAGGCCTCGATGGTAGGGAAGGCTGCACTGGGCAGTTGGGAGCACAGCCATTAACAATTAAATCAGGGCCGTCTCTGTACTGATGCAGAGCAATCAGCATTCGCTGTTAATAAAAGGAAAAAAAAATAAGGTGTACAATGTGTGTGTGTGTCTGTGTGTGTGTGTGTGTGTGTGCGTGCGTGTGTGTGTGTGTCTGAGTGTGTGTGTGTGTCTGTGAGTGTGTGTGTGTGTGTGTGTGTGCGTGTTTGTAAATGTGTGTAAATGCATAACATTTCTCTGGACAGATAAATAGAAGCCTGGTTACTGTGTTTGCCTGCAGGGAAGGGAATTAGATGGCTGAAGTACAGGCTTAGGAGCTGGATCAATTTGTCATTCACTGTATGTTCTTTTGAACATTTTGACTTTAAGAACTTTTGCATATACAAGAATTGCTTATGTAAAATCGTTTTTTGTTTTGTTTTGTTTTTTTAAAGAAGATATTCTTGTCTAGCCTAGACAGCTTTCTTTTGGATTGAATAATTTTTTGTGTAATAATAGTACCTTTTGGTAAAGTACATCATGTGACTTTAGAGCAATAAGATCAAGGTTAATTATACAGTTACTGCCTCATTCGTAGCCAAAAATGTTAGAGAGGGTGTGATATCCTGACATTAAAAGTTGATTTATTTCCCTCTGTGGTTACTCTCCAAGTAATGACTGCAGTTGTTGAAAGGGTGCCAGATTCTGTCACACACAACTCGGAAGGGAATCTAAACGTAGCCATAGCCTCCCTCCCACAGCTGGCTGAGGACTCAGTGAGGGCTATAAATAGAATCAATCCTGCTTTCAAAATGCAATTCATGAGATAGCTGCAGAAAAGCGAACTTGACCACACACTGGACTCTTTCTCTCATGGAACTGGAAGACAGGGGCACTCAGTACCCACTGGGTTGATCAGATTTTACCTTTTCTGGTGGTGCCATTTCTAGAACATCATGGCACCCATAGCACGTCTAAGTCTGCTTACCCAGCTCTGTTTCAGCAGGAGTGACCAGCATCTACACACACACAGTTCTGTTCCTCCAGGGAAGCCATTCCCCGCTGAGTGTTTTTTGTTTTTTTTTTTGGGTTTTTTTTTTAGATTTTTATTGGGGAATTGGGGGGATGGGAACAGTGCTGGGGAATTGGGGGAAGGGGAACAGACAAGTTGCTGTCGTTTTGTTCTTCAATCTAGTTGTGGATGTTGCTGCACTGGCCCAAGTTGGCACCATCATTGCGCTCTTCCCGGGTGAGGCAGATCAGTCGCCGGCTTCTGGACGGCCGCTCACTGCGGCTGCTGGCCGCTCACGCTGGCTGCTGGCTACACATGGTAGCCCATGGCAATCCACTGCCACAGGGACTGCAGTCCACGCCGTCGCCGGCGACTCACGGCAGCCCAGCTCCAGGTTGAGCTGTGGTTCAGCATCTTAGCTGTAGAGGGCAGTGTCACTGGCCCTCATATGTGGGATCCGAACCGGGGCTCTCTGGCATCCCAAGCGAGTTCTTAACCATCGCGCCACTCGGCCGGCCCCCAGCTGAGTTTTTGGTTATGTGGGGACCACCTGCTTTATCAAAGATAATGTTTGAGAGCTTTTGTGAGTGCCTCCTCAGCCTCATAACTGCGTCTTTTAGCTAGGTGTAAAATTTCTGGAAAGTAAAGAAGCATCCACCCAGTGGATTGTGTGTAATTCACTCTTTAAGCTCTTTTGAGGGGCAGCAGCAGTAGCAGCAGCAATCTGTTCTTCTAGAAAGTCCACCCAGTGACTTGCCACTTGGGGAATTTTCCTGGCCTGCTTTATAAACCTGAGTCAAACCGTGATGCTAACAAGTACAGAGTTACAGAAAGCCTAGAGTGCAAGTTTTGAATTGGCTCCACCAGTCTAGTTGCTTTCAACTGTAGCAGTGGTCAGAGCCACCTAAGATGCTTTGGGGAAAATTCAGGTACCTGGGTCTTCACTGTCCCCAAAGCTCCTGAGCTGTGAGGGGGCCCAAGCAGGTTAGAGCAGTGCAGAGAATGGGGAAATAGTGCTGTGAGGTATGAAGGAGATTGGAAAGGTAAGCAGGGGCCAGCTCGTCCACAGCCCCTAGGCCATGGCGTGAGCTCTGATCGCCAATCTAAGAGCAAAAGAGAACCTATTGGCATCTGTTAAGGAGACAGGGGACCACTCCGGTATGTGTGTGTTGTTTAGTTCCCCTGTCCAGAGTGTGGCGACTTGGTCGGAGGGGGACAAAAGTGGAAGGATGTAGCCCATGGTGAGAGGTATTTTTTTTAATACTGTACCCTGTACTCTAGCTTAGGAGAGAGATGGTAGCATTGAAGGGAGTGGACAGGTTGGAGAGGCAGTTAGGAGGTAGAAGCAGTTGACAGATATTGGTAATTGATTGGCTGTAGAAGGGAGGGAAAGGGTTGAAAGGTTAGTTCCCCAAACACCTAGGGTTCTGACGAAGACAGGAATTTGTACCTCTGACTCGTGCTTCCTGGGTGGTTCCCCAGTGCTGGCTGAACTTCTAGAGAAAGGCTAGCTCTGGCAGTGTTTGATAATCAGTGGTTCACCAGCCTGCCGTGTCCAAAAGGGCTGAGTGCCCACATTACCACGAAGAATAATGCAGTCACGGAATTTTTTGTATCTCTTTTTAGCTAGAAAATATAGTTTACAAGTGTAACATACAGTTTGCAGTATTAAATTGGCCCAATTTCATATTGTGACACCCAATTGCCAAGTGAAATTTGATGAAGCTTGTACTATGTGGAAATAAAATGGAAAAGGCAAGTATTGATTTGTAGAAAAAAATTGCTAGTGCTTAAAAAAAAGGCAATGTGGAGATGTATCTTAATTTAGTTATTTTACCTGTACGTGTGTAGGGGTGTGTTCATTTGGTGTGTATGTCAGACTGTTTGGAGAATCTAATTGACCTTTCATGTTTTTCCTTCATTAATCGCTTAAGAGCAACATATCACCATGATGTGTATGGTTAAGAAAACGATTTTATCTTTACCAAATAAGTTTGATTTTTTTAATGTGTAAATCAATGCTGGACTACTAGTTGAGTCTAGACAGACCAGGACTAGACCGCCACGCTCTTGATTTCATGGCTGATAAAGAGATTCAAGGGAGGGCGAGCGTCTCAATGGAGATCTTTCATAGCAATAGAGCAAGTGGTGCGAATTCCGGACTCCCCTCTGAGTGCTACTTGCGCATGTTGGATAAATACAAGTCCCTCTCAGCTGAGCCCAGACTCCTGAAAAGCACATTCCCTTTGCAGAGACCATTTGAAAGAACTTGACAGTCCAAGCTTTGACGCCTCCATGTTACCTCTCCTGTTGAAATGGCTTCACCGGTAAACTGCTGCTAATGAGGTGGTTTATCTGGTTTATTGCCCTTAATTTTATTACCTGCCCAATATAATCTTAGCTGGAGCTTCCCCTGCTCAGAGGCATGGTAAAAGCTTTATGCCTAGGAAAGCCCCACCCAAGAAGAGATTCTGCTTTCTGTGGCGTGGGCTCTGAGCCAGGCCTGGGAGCCTAAGTCGGACACTCGAAGCCATTACTAGCATCTCATGTTCTGGCCCAGGTGGAGGTAGAGACAATCTAGAGGACGGAACTCAAATGAGCCAACCAAAAGCAAGAGGCAGGGACCACAGACGTATCTCTCCATCCCCGGAGAGTGTCAGCATCTGTTTCCGATTTTCCTTGCTTTAGTGCCAGCCACTCAGAAACGTGTGTGGTGGGGGTGGGAGAAAGCAGTCACCTGGTGTGGGCTGGGGGCTGAGCCCTAGCAGAGCCCCTCACGGAAGTGAACTCAAGCAAGCTGGCTCAGAGCAGTGAGGTGGGAGACGGCAGGTGCACGTGGAAAATGGAGGAAGTGGGTCTGGTTTTCGGTGAGGAAGGGCGGAGCCTTCCCGGCCCTCCATGTGGCCCGGAGCCAAATCTGGCTATCTCGCTATTTCACTTCTTGCAGGGGCTCCCCCACCCCCACCCCCAGCGCTCCCTCTGCCTCTTAACCTCTCTCACCGCCCACGTCCCCAGGTCATGTTTTCACATGCAGCCGCTGCTACCACTTTAAGAGCCTGGTGTTCCTAGACCCACTTGCCTTTTAAACCCTTGTGACACATTCTTCCTGATACCTTTTATTTAAATACATGTCATAAAACACTTTGGGGCGTGAGTGCCTTATGTCAGTTTGATTTTTACTCCTGCTGCTCTTTTCTCAGCTACTCACTGGAAAATTTCTCTTCCTTCTTTGCCACCCCCACCCACACCCTTACCCTCTGCTGTTGGTTTGACCACAGCCGGCCGCAGGCCAAGAAAACGTGGGTGGACAGGTGCCAGTTACTGCTCGAAGCTGTGGGGGCTGAGACTGGGGACTTTCGGGGGTGGAGAGGGTGGAGCCCACAGACCTTCTCGAAAAAACTTGAGAGCTTTTTAACCACAACAACAAAAAACTGGTGCTGAGAGAGTATTAAGAAATGCTCACTCTAAATAAAAATAGTAGAGGCTGCTCTTGAAAATTTCTGAATATACTAGTAAATGAAAATGCTAGTGATAGCCAGTGAGCAGTATCTGATTCCATTTGCTGTTTGTTTTCTAAGGAAGGGCCTGCATATACTGTCAAACCCATGCGGTTTTTCTGGGAGGGGAAACAAAGAATTGTGTATCGTGATTACCTCTGAGGAAAGGCTTGTATGGGGAGGGGGTCGACTTTTTATTGTGCATGCTTCAGTACCGTTTGAATTTTTTGTTTTAAATTTACTCTAGTGCATGTATTGACTTTATAAAAAAGCAAGTACATATTTTTTAAAAGGATTTATATTCTATAACTTGGTGGCTCTCGGAGAACCATTAATAAGAAACCACATGGAAATTGAGACTGAAAACTAGCAAATAATTCTGTCTTACCTGATAGGTTGGGCAACTGATAATAATACCATTATGAACACTTATCTCTGCTTCATGTAATTATCTCTGCTTCACGTAATTATTTAATACTTATCAGAGTCAAATGATTTATAAAAGTGGAAATAGGCACAGAGAGATTACATAATATTCACAAGGTCACACAGATAGTTAGTTAAGCGCTAGGGATCCGCTTCTGAAAGGTAGATTAAACAGCTGCCTCATCTACCACTGAACCCCTACGTTTTACCAAAGTGCTTGGTGCATGGTAAGGGACATAAATATACCAGTGGTGCCAAAAATATGTATACACATGACTTGTATTTGTATCCGTCTTTTTTTTGTTTTGTTTTGTTTTGTTTCAGGTGTACACAACAGTGTAATAGTTAGAAATTTCACCCCTCACCAAGTGATAACCCTCTCCATCCCAATCTGTTGCCTCTCGTGTTATTGGTATATATTGAGTATTACAATTTTAATACGGTTTTTTCCTTTCTTAAAATGGGTATACATTTCTCTTGGCGCCCTCTGTGTTTTCTGAATAAATGAATAATATCTAATATAAAACTTAAGCCCTTAATGACTACATGAAATTCCACCCAGAAGCTACACTTGGGGTGTAAAAGGCAGTTTGTTAGTGCATTCACAGATGCAGGCTCAGGTCCTGGATGACAGTGACCAAACCTAAGGTCAACCCTCACCTCCTGGCTCTGTGCTCACTGCATGCTGGTTTCTGCTCTAGCGCCTTCGCTCCATACTCGCCCCTCACCTACTGGAGGGATAAAAAGACACTTGTTTTTCCAGACCGATTTACTTCTGTAGCATTTTATTCATTCATTCATTCATTTATTCATTCACTCATCAAATATTTATTGAGTACTTACCACCTGCGAGACTTTGACGCTATAGCAGTGGGAAGTCACTTGAATATTTACCCTAAAGGAAGAGACAGACAAAAGTGGAATAAAAAAAATTAGTAAATGAGAAAATATCAGGTAATTTAAGGACTTTAAAGAAAAAAAACATGGTGTCATAAATCCAACTATTATTATCAGGAAAAATGTAATCTATATTTTTCTAAATCCCCTTTTAAAGTTATTAGATGCAAAAAGATGAATTTAGACCCTTGCCTCACACCATAACCAAAAAATTAACACAAACTGGATCAGGGTGAAAACTATACGTAAAGGTGAAAACTTTAAAACTTTTAGAGGACAATATAGGGGAGAAAAAAAATCTTTGTGAACTTGGCCTAGACAAAGATTTCTTAGCTACAACACAAAAAGCATAATATTTCAAGGAAAAAATTGATAAACTGGACTCCATCAAAATTTAAAAATTTTGTGTTTTAAAAGACACTATTAAGAAAATGAAAAGATAAGTTGCAGACCATAAGAAACTATTTGCAAATAAAGTCAGATTAAAAAACAAAAAAAACAAAACCAAAAAACCCTTTCTGTACATCACATAAAAAACTCTTATAGTTCAATAGTAAGAAGAAAAACAATCCAGTTTTAAATTGGGCTAAAGATGTGAATATATGTTTCACTAAAGAAGATATATGAATAGCTAATAAGTTCATGAAAAGATGCTTAACATCATTAATCACCAGGGAAATGCAAATTAAAACCACATGAAATACCACTTCACACCCACTAGAAAGGCTATAACTTAAAAGACAGATACCCACACTGAGACACATTATAATTAATTGTCAAAGTTAAAGACAAGGAAAGGACCTTAAAAGCAGCAAGAGAAAAGTAATGTTACATGCAAGAGAACCCCTGTAAGACTATGAGCAGATTTTTCAGCAGGAACTTTGCAGGCTGAAAAGGAGCGGCATAATATATTCAAAGTGCTGAATGGAAAAAGAAACTGACAACTAAGAATACGCTAATACTCATAATTGAAGGGGAGATAAATATTTTATCAGACAAGCAAAAACTGAAGGAATTCACACCACTAGATTGACCTTAAAAGAAATGTAAAAGGGACTCCTCCAAGTTGAAACAAAAGGATACTAATTAGTAACAGGAAAACATATGCAATTATAAATCTCACTGATAAAAGTAAACATATAGTTAAATTCAGAATACTCTAATGTAATGGTGGTGGGTAAATCACTTATAAATTTAGGATAAGTTTAACTATAAAAATAACAATAAGTACAGTAATTTGTTAATGAATACACAAGGTAAAAAGAGATAAATTGGGACATCAAAAACAAGGAAGCTATCAAGAGAGGAAGACAGAAATAAAGTAATTACAAAACAGCCAGAAACAATGAGTAAAGTGGCAGTAGTAGGTCCATTCCTGTCAATTATTACTTTAAGCATAAATGGACTAAATTCTCCAATCAAAAGATGTACTGGGGGTGCCAAAAAATGTATACACACAACTTATATTCACCTTTTGTTATCAGTATATATTGAGTATTACAGTTTTAATCTTTCTTAAAATGTGTATACATTTTATTTTGCACCCTCTGTAGAGTGGCTGAGTGGATTAAAAAAAAAAAAAAAGACCCAACTATCTGCTGCCTACAAGAGACACGTCAGCTTCAAGGACACACACAGACTGAAAGTGAAGGGATAGAAAAAGATATTACATAGAAATGTAAACCAAAAAAAAAAAAAAAAACTGGGATAGTGTACTTACATCAGACAAAATGAACTTTGAGCCAAAGACTGTAATAAGAGACAAAGAAGGCCATATAATGATAAAGGTGTCAAGCCAACAAGAGGATATAAGATATAACATTTGTAAATATTTATGCACCCAACATAGGAGCACCTAAATTTATAAAGCAAATATTAACAGACCTAAAGGGAGAAATAGCAACATAATAATAGTAGGGGACTTTAATACCCCATTTTCAACTGTGAATAGATCATCCAGACAGAAAATTAATAAGAAAACATTGTACTGAAATTACATGTTAGACCAGATGGACTAAACAGACACATAGAGAACATTCCATCCAACAGCAGCAGAATGCACAATCTTCTCAAGTGCACATGAAGCATTCTCCAAGATAGATCATATGTTAGCCACAAAACAGGCCTTAATAAATTTAAGAAGATTAAAATCATATCAAGCATCTTTTCTGACCACAATGGTTAGCTACATTTATTATTTTGAGAACTCATTTGACAAGTAAGTGAGGAATTCAGAGATGGTCTCAACTCTGATTTTTGAAGGAGGGCTTTGTCTGATTATTGGATATAGTTTCCAAAAAGCAGAGTGAACATATAATTTAAAGGCCAATTTGGGTGTTAACCCACGGGTTGTATGCTTGTGGTAAAGTCATTTCACTCACGGAAAACACATTGTCTTTCATTGTAACAAATGTAACAAAGTGTAGGCAAAAATAATGGAACAAAAGCAATAGCATCCTATTTCTACTTGATTTTAAAATCTCCTTTAAAAAACAGTTATTCATACCCTGGATAGCCAAAGAACTCTTGAGAAAAAAAGAACAAAGGTAGAAGCATAATGTGTTCTGATTTCAAACTATGTTACAAAGTTCTAGTAATCAAAACTGCGTGGTACTGACATAAAAACAGATCAGTGGAACAGAATAGAAAGCTCAGGAATTAACCCATGAGTATTTGGCCAATTAATTTTTTTTTAATGAAAATTTATTGGGATGACAATGGTTAGTAAAATTACATAGGTTTCAAGAGTACAATTCTGTAACACATCATCTATATATCACATTGTGTGTTCACCACCCAGAGTCAGTTCTCCTTCCATCACCATATGTTTGACCCCGTTTACCCTCATCTACCACCCCTCCCCCCTTACCCTCTGGTAACCACTGAACTATTGTCTTTGTCTATGAGTTTTTGTTTCTTTATTTATTTGTCTTGTTCCTTTGTTGCTTTCAGTTTTATATCCCACATATCAGTGAAGTCATATGGTTCTCAACTTTCTCTGTCTGGCTTATTTCGCTGAGCATAAGAATCTTAAGATCCATCCATGTTGTCGCAAATGGCACTATTTCATCTTTTTTTATGGCAGAGTAGTATTCCATTGTGTATATATACCACATCTTCCTTATCCAATCATCTATCGAAGGACACATTGGTTATTTCCATGTCTCGAGAGGCTTGGCCAATTAATTTACAACAAAGGAGCCAAGACTATACAGTGGAAAAAGGACAGTCTCTTCAATACATGGTGCTGGGAAAACTGGACAGGTACGTGCAAAAGAATGAAACTGGACCACTATCTTATACCATACACAAAAATTAACTCAAAATGGTTTCAAGACTTGAATGTAAGACCTGAAATCATAATACTTCTAGAAGAAAACACAGGCAGTAAACTCCTTGACAGTGACTCTTGGCAGTGATGTTTTGGATTTGACACAAAGAGCAGAGGCAGCAAAAGCAAAAATAAACAACTGAAACTGCATTAAACAAAAAAAGCTTCTACAGAGCAAAGGAAACCAAATGAAATGAAAAGGCAACCCACAGAATGGAAGAAAGTATTTGCAAATCATATCTGATGAATGGTTAATATCCAAAATATATCAAGAAATTATACAACTGAATATAAAATAACAAACAATCTGATTTAAAAATGGGCAGAGCAACTGAATAGACTTTTTTCCATAGACGATATGCAGTGGCCAACAGATATATGAAAAGTTGTTCAACGTCACTAATCATCAGGGAAACACAAATCAAAACCACAATGAGATATCACCTTACACCTGTCAGCATGGCTATCATCAATAAATCAACAAACAACAAGTGTTGGCGAAGACGTAGAAAAAGGGAACCGTTGTACACTGTTGGGAATGTAAATTGGTGCAGCCACTATGGAAATCAGTATGGAGGTTCCTCATATGATCCAACAGTCCCACTGTTGAGTATATATCCAAAGGAAATGAAAACAAGATACCAGATACCTGCACCCCTATGTTCACTGCAGCATTGTATACAATAGCCAAGACATGGAAATAACCTGTGTTTGTCAACAGAAGAATGGATAAAGAAAATGTGATATATATAGACAATAATTTAGGTTGGCAAGAATATAAAGACAGGCATATACATTGTTGTGCTCTCGAATCCAGTTGGTGAGAATGTAACATGGTGCACCCACTTTGAAAATCCTGGCAGTTGTTAAAACTCTGTTAAACATAGCTTTACCATATGATCCAACAATTCTATTCCTAGGTATCCAACCCAGAGTAATGAAAGCATAGGCTTGCACTTGAAATGTTCTCAGCAGCCTTATGCATAGTCACCCGAAAGTGGAAATAGTCCCAGCATCCATCAGCTGGTGATGAGGTGAACAGGACGTGGTATAGCCATATAATGAAATACTGTTCTGCAGTAAAACAATGAAATACTGATACTTGCTGCAACATGGATGAACCCCAAGAAGCATTGCAAAGTGAAAAAAGCCAGTCACAAAAGACCGTATGTGGTATAACCCCATTTATATGAAATGTCCAGAAGAGTTGAATCTATAGAAACAGGAAGTAGATCAGTGTTTGCCTGGGGCTTGAGGTAGGGACAGAAGTTAGCTGGAAATGGGCAGGTAAGATCTAACTGGGGTGATGGCAGAATTCTAAAACCAGGTTATGATGATAGCTAGACAACCAGAGAAATGAATAAAAGCTAACTGAATTGTATGCTTAAAGCTGGTGAATGTTGTGGTGTACGTTATTGTACCTCAGTGAAGGTATTAAGAAAAAAGATTCGAAGGCTTTTGGGGAAGATATCACAGTGACTTCACTCCTTCAAAACCAACCCCATCATCACTCAAAAGCAAATTAAAACATAAAACATTCAAAGCAAAAAGTTATTTAAAAAAACATTAATTCATTATAGAACCCTGTTTTAATGTTAAAGAGCTTACTAAGTAGATCCCAGTAAGAATTTCAAGATGTAGACTTTAAATTTCCACTCAGCCATTCACTAGCCAGATAAATGAAGAACTCTTCCATTTGGATTTCCAACTGTATTCTCTTGGTGGAGGCGGGGAGAGGTAAGGGACCCCTGGTGAACGAAGTGTGTTCCTCTTCCTTACATGTGATCCCCAGCCTTTGGCCTCATTGATGGATGTCTGATCTGCTTTTAGACCACCCTCCCTAACTTACTTTAACCGTTCTCACCCTTGGTTTGATTTTCTGTTTTGTTTGTCCCACCCTTCTACACACAGACAAACTCTCTCCGACTAGTTGATTGGCCCTCCATCTTCCAGCCTCATCTCCTTTTCTGCGGAGCCTTCCCGCCTTTCCGAGTCCTTCCTTATCCTCCTTTCCAAGAGCAGAAATCGGGATAAAGGTTCTCACCCATTCCCTTCGGAGCCCTGTGTCGATCTCCAGGCCCGTGGAAAGTGCTGGAATGTGACTTCAGCGCATTCCAGAGCACCCGGCTGGGTGACTCCTTGCACAGTGACGGGGAGTGTTTTACCGTCTGTTGTTGTTGCTCTCCCATTGTCAGACTTTTCGAAGAAATGGAAGATTAATTATTGACAAAGTTGCGATGAAACTTGCACTAAAATATTTTCAAACGTGGGGGTGGGGGTGGGGGAAAGGAGGTCTATAAACCAAGTATTTCAAGAAATTAAAAAAAAAAAGACCATCTCCCATTTGAGTGTTCATTTCTCTCACACATTCTAAAATTGGAGGAGAGAAAGGCTCTTTGTGAGACAGGGAACTAGTGGAACGTTTTAAAAGGTACTAAATTATTTTTATCATTTTTTGCTAGCTACAAATAGAGATATAAATGAATAATAAATTTACTTTAAAGTCTGATAATTTTTTTTACAGCCTATAGAGGGACTTTCATGAATAATCATAAATTTCCTTCATTTCCAGAGGGCCAGTGTGAAAAGAACATTCTATCAGAGAGAGATGCTAATCATGTGTGGTAATTACACAAAACCCTGAGTCATTAGCCACTATTAATTGTCTGAAATATAACCAGAAGAAAAATAAACATCAGGAAGGAAATCTAGCATGACTGCAATTGAGTTTAATTACGATCCCTCCAGTCTATAGGAAAAATCGGTGTTTCAAATTTGATTTGGTGAACTGTTAAGTAACTTTTTAGTAATGTGGAGGTTGGCTTTTCAGCTATTTAAACCAGCTAGCAATCTTTGTTCTTTATTTAACCAGCTATGACTCCAAAACTCTTTCCCCCCAGTGTTTGCCGATAACCACTTTTTTTTTTTTTTTAATCAGTGGTGGTCATGCAGTTAACATTTAATAGGAACCCTTTCAAGCAGAACATTCCACAGGAGCCGGCAGCTCCAGCCATCAGCCCAGGCAGATGGCCCCCAAATCTGAACTGGAGGCCAGGACCCAGGGTGCCCTCTTGGCAACTTCTGAGTTGCCATCGGGCCCGGGAGCCTCCCATCACCTCAACCTCCACACACCCAAGCCTCAGTTCCTCTGTTCTTCTAGGTACATATGCCCATCCCCTGCTGGGGTCCTTCCCAAATTTGACAGTCTTTTCCTCCACATCTCCACCCTACAGCTCAGGTCCTGGGGGGCATTCTCGCCTCTGAAATCCCTCTCATTCGTCCTTCACTTCATCCCTCTGCCACCACCCTCTGTGTGGCCGTCACTAACTACAGTTGCTTCCTAGCTAGTCCTCTGGCCGCCAGTCTCTCCTCACTTCAGTCCACCAGACACTCTGAGCCCAAAGCGCTCTCTCACAAGCTCACCCACCATCACTCTTGGCGTCCAGTCTCCATGAGGCCTTTGCCCTGAGAACATCTGAGTGCCTGGTGTCCAAGAACTTCCAGCTCCGGCCACGCTGTGCTGTTGCAGGGTTACCTGGCATGAGTCCAGTCAGCACTGTCCTCTCCCACCGTACATCTCCTGAAAAGTTTGCCTGCGTTTGCCTTCCCTTCCAGGCACCGGGCTCTGACAGGCATCTTTATGTGCCAGCTTCTACCTGCTTTGAATGCCCTTCCCCAGGTAGCTTTCTAGAAGAGCCTGACTTCAACAGAAAATGATTTCCTGCTCCCCCTTCTTTCTTTTAGCAACATGCTTAAACCTCTTTTAGACCCTCAGTGTGACCCGTCATCTTTGTAGTCACACGTTTCCTCCCTAAACAGACCGAAAACTCCAAGAGGGCAGGCAAAAATGGTTTTTCTTCTTCCTGTTTTGATACAATAGACAACAAAAGATAGCCGAAAGAATATGGGTTTCAGAGCCAGCTGGTGTGAGCCTGAATCTGGACTGTGCTACTTATTAGCCGAGTTACCTTAGGGAAGTTACGGAGGAAGTCACTTAGCCATTCTGAGATGGGCTTTCTCATCTGTAAATGGGGATGATATGTAATACTAGCATTAGCTAGTCTTAAATGATTAGATGAAAATTAAGTGATTAAAGCAGCTTGGACAGCCCATGATATGTTCTTCAAAGAGCATTTGTTGGTGTGACCACTTTCCTTCTCTTTATACATCAGTGTCTGTATCATGCCTTGTACACAGAAAGTGCGCGGCCATAATAAAGGCATGTCTGACCTGGATCCGTAGCTTTACGAGCTCCGTCCTGCTCAGTTAGGCTGTAGGCTCACCATCGAAACGGCTGCCCCTGTGTTCCTGTGGGGCCACATGCCAGGCGACCTTCATGTGGTTGTCCGACTCTCTCGGAGTTTCCGATTCACGTGTTCTGGGGTGAGACCCATGAACAGCTCCCCGATAGGTCTGCCGTGTAGCTAAAGCGAAGCGTTACCGGCTAAGCTCTCAGCTCCATGACTGGACAAAATCTGCTTGGTTTTGGTTTCGGTTTCAGTTTAGTTGCTTTTTTACCTGTTGCCTTCGCTACAGCCTAACTCACCTCAAGGCACTACCCAGGCCCTACCTAGGAATCTGTGCTCTGGGAGGCAGTCAATGGGAAACATTTGTCCAAAGCACAGAGGATGCCTACTGGTGGATAAGCAATGTGTTTAATACTTATTAGTGGTATTTTAATGAGCAGACTCCATGCCATTGTATTGCAGCCACTGAAGTCGCCTGCCACTTAACTGACGGCGATCGGTGACATATATATCAATATGCGTGGCCTCTGCTCTATTTTCACTCAGGTTTCCTTTTGATTCAGTCAGGATTTGGATGGAAAGCAGGGGGATAAGGAGAATGAAAAAACGTGTTCATTAAGCTGCTCTTAAACTTCAGATTACAGAAGAGTCACCTTTGCTGATAATGCAGCTGACCCAGTAGTGAACATCAGAAATACTTGAGTTGGGAGAGTCGTTAGACCAGTTAGAAGTGATAGTTGAAATTATGGAGGAGAAATCCCTGAAGAGATTAAGAAAAAGCAGCCAATAACAGATAGAGAATTGAAAGGATCTATAACCCAAGCTCTAGAAGAAATAACACAGGGTGGTGTCCTTGAAGCCTTGGAGAAGTGCCAGATAAGGGGTCGATTGTGTTGAAAGTGCAGATCACCAGGCCCCACCCCCAGAAAACCAGATTCAGTTCATTTGAGGTGGGGTTCAGAAATTCACACGCCTCACAATGCACTTGAATTTGATGCGGGTCCACGCTGAGAAGCACTGGTACCTCTTGTTTTATACATAAGTGAAACCTCCCCAAAACAAAATGTTTAATATAAGTCCATTTGACATCCAATTTCTCTTTTATATTTCTGATATTGACCTTATCACATGGGGGACAAGAACTGGCCTTTCGTTTCCCAAAGACTGAGCTAGCACTAGAAGAAACTTAGGTTAATTCAATTCAATTCAAGTTGGCGTCAGGATAACTTTAACTTACCCATTACCATTACACCTACACAACCCAAAACATGGCTGCTTCAGTCCAAACTGAGTTCTCCTGCCCTGGGGTTGGGTGATGGGGAAAAGTAATTTTCTTTGTGTATAAGATTCAGAAGTTTAGCAAACAAGAGTACTGATGGTGACACATGTTGTGGTATCAACTATAGTCACATGACCAGAAACAAAGCCAAAGATGGTAAATGCCGTAGGGAAAGGGGTATGGGGTGATGGTTTCACTCATTCATTCATTCATTCATTCATGCCTTCGTTCAACAAATATTTATTCAAGTTGGTCCGAAGGCTGTGGGTTATTGTTAAGCTGATTAACAAATATTTATTCAATACTTATTATGTCAGATACCGTTAGACAAGAGATACTGAAGTGAATATATATAAAGTCCCTGCTGTGAATTATCACCCCAATGGCAGTCACATGAACATACCAGATTAACATGTTGTTAACTAACATTTTGTATTTATACCGTGTTATCTGACAAATATATTTTGATTAAAAATAAATAAATAAAGGCCCTGTCCTCATGGAGTTCACATTCCATAATAAGTCAGCAGTTCCCCCAAACCTTTATTTGAGTACATTCTGTGTGTCAGACCCTGAGCTAGATGTTGGATTAGGTATGGTGGATTCTGTGAGATGTCCTCTCCAGACGTGGTGGTGAGAACCAGGTATTCAGGAGACTCTCATGTCTTCGCCGCTCTGTAGGTTTCTCAGATACAGAGATTCATAAGAGCTGGTCCTGACACATAGAGGGGGAGTAGAGAGAGAGAGAGTTGAATGACTGATTGTGATACAATGTAGAGACAGACGTGAGCGCTTTTGCAGCATAGGCTGGGAAGAGATGAGGCTGGAGAAAGGTGTTGGGTCCAGATGGTAAAGACATCGGATGCTGTGGTTGGGAGCTTGGACTTGACTCTGTCGCTGTGCAGCCTCAGAAGGTCTTTGAGTGGAAAAGCGGGTGGATCAGACTTGTATTTTGGGAAGTTACCTGGAGACAGATAGGTCCGTTAAGAAGCTATTATAACAGCCTAGGCAACTGATAATGAAAGCTGGAGGTAGGACTGTGACAGTGAAAATGAAATGAGAAGTCAAATTCCAGTGTTCTAGCGTCAGAAGTGATAAGACGTTTGAGGGGAAGGATGTGGAGGGAGGGTGGTGGGGCGAGAGAGAGGAGCTCAGACTCCTGAGACTTAGTTTCGTGACCGCGTGCGTGGGGATCCGATGAACGAAGCCTGGTTTGGTTACAGGGGAGGAGAGCTCTGTCTGAGGCATGGGAATGAGGGTGGAAATAGCGACCTGTTCCACTCGGCCAGCTGTGAAAGGTGCAGCTGCAGTGTTTATGAGCAGTTGGAAATACAGGTCAGGAGTTCAGGAGCAAAGCGGAAGCTGGTTGTGGAGATCATTAAGGGGGGAAAAAAATACATGTCTGAGGGGTGGCTGGGGTGAAAGGAAGCGATGAAAGTCGTCCGAGGCCATCTGTCGCCACAGCAGCAGAAGCAGTAGAACCGGATGGTGTCCTTGGAGCCAGGGAGAGCAGTTTCCAGAAAAATACCAGGGGTCAAAGGTGAGAAATCAAGCATGAAGAAGACTCGCCATCAGTAATCTCATCTCTCTCATGATTTAAACATCATCCATATGCTGATGACCCCAATCCTATACCTCCCATACAGATCTGTCCTCCAAAGGCCAACTCAGTCATTCCTCTAAACCAAGTGTGTGGGTTAACCTTCGATGGGCCAGACACTGTGTTTGGAAGACCAGGTTCCACAGGATAATCCTGGTTTTGCCTTGGGCTTCCAACACAGAAGTTTACAGACACAGTGTCATAAAGGCCATGACAATGCACAGGAGGGTTCCTCGCCCAACCCAGGCTTGGGGAGTTGTGGAAAGCTTCCTGGAGAGGGTGACTTCTTAGCTGAGACGTGAAGGGGGAACCAAGGGTAAGCAGAGAAAAGGGGCGAGTGGAGAGTTCTCCAGTGTGGCAAGGAGAGGAGGCCAATGTTTTCTGGGAGCTGGAGGTACTGTCATGTAAACAGGAGGAATAGGGATAGGTGAGTCTGGACATGGACAGACGACAGAGGGCTTTGAAAGTTGCGTTATTTATAGAATCATAATTATGATAGCAAACCCATGCTGCTTACTGCGTGCTCTTGCTAGGGTTTAAGAGTTCAATTTGGATCAACTAATCTTTATACTGATCCCAGTAGGCAAGTACCACTAGGATCCCATTTGTCTAACCGCCACGTGGTTCATTGACAACTTTTGAGCAGAAAGTCGGTATGGACGGAATGTCCCTCCATGAAACACGGAAGTCGTCGTTATGGCCTGCCCCAGCCTGCCTCTCGGTCCACAATCTTTACTGCCGCCCTGGCAGCACCATCCTCCCAGGCCCAATGATGGAACTGGGGGTGTCCACCTTTACTGCCCAGTCCTAACCACTCACTAAACTGTGTCACGAAACCCAACTCTTTCTATTGCTCTTGGGCTCAGGACCTCCTGTCGCTCATGTGGGCTCTGCCACAGCCGCCTCCTGTGGCTCCTGGCCTCAAGCGCGCCCTCTCCTGTCAATCCACGCTCTCTAAAACACGACCATGACCACATCAGCCCTCTGCTTTGAATGCGCCGAAGCCTCCTGGAGCCCCTGAGTGTGGTGACAGCTCAGGCTCCCTCACTTCCAAGACAGTGAGGCGCCGTCCCCAGTGACAGGTTAACAGTAAGAGTGTAACCAGCACTCACTATGCACCGGGCTCTGCTCTCAGCCCTTTCCATGAGTTAATTCTCACAATAATCGTTCATGTCACAGTTGGGGAAACTGAGGCTCGGGAAGGTTAAGTAACTTGTCAAAGGACACAGTTAATGAGACTGGGATGGGCCCCCCCTTGACTTCAGGGTGTGTGCCCATAACCTCCCCCTCTAAACTGGGGAGGAGAGAGAAAAGCAGGCCCAGCGAGGTTTGGGAGGAAATGACGTGAAATAAAACCTAGTACGGCTTTGGGATGATTCTGCTGGGATGACAGCTGCTGCCTGCTCTCTTGCACCCCTGGAGAGTCCGACGTGTACCAAGTCCAGCTCCTCAGCGTGGGCCTGGCCCCGCTGTTTGCATCCTCTCCTTACTCAGCCTGCCAGGAGGCCCTTCAGCCTCGCGGAGCTGTGTCCGGCTCCTAGCCCTCTACCTGCGTCCACTTGTGACGTGGCCACCCCCTTTTCTTTCCCTTTTGGGCTCTGAGACACCTTCCCTCTCTGGCCCACTGCCTAGCCCAGAGTCAAGGACAAGATGGGTTGGGCCTGCTCTTCCTAACCCACCTTGGCTTTGCCCCCTCTGTGTGGTTCGTACAATGTTATTCCACTATTGTAACGCAGGGGTTTTTGGTTTGCTTTCTTGAAACTCACAGAGAAAAGGTCTGATTAGTTCCATTCGTTCAACAAATCTTGTTTCCAGACCCTTCTACATGGCAGGCACGGTGGTAGGTGCTGGAACAAGGAACCAGTCTGGACTCCCTCACAAGGTGGCCCCCTTTCATCTGCCACAGTCAGCCCTGAGGGTCCCTGGCCAGGTCGCACACCTGGGCACACTGTGTCCGCTGCACAAAACGGGGTTGTAATGATCTGTCTAGGTGGCTGTCTGCACCTCTAGACCAAAGTCCCTGAAGGCTGAGACCCTTTCTTCCTCCTCATATCCTGAAGCCCAATGCAGTGTCTGTGGAATGGAAACGAATTTGAGCGCTTTTCAGGAATACAGCTGTTGTGGTTCTAATGTGCGTCTACAGAGGGCCAGGAACTCTCTCAAAGGCTGTCCCCACAGTATTGTATGTAGTCCCCACCAAGGAACAAATAAGGTAGGGACAGTGACTCCCTCAGTGTTCATGAGGTCCATGCCTTGTCTGGAGACACTCTTCAACGTGGGACCTGTGTTCCTTCTTACCTTAATCTACCTATAACCCGAAACTCCCTAATCCCATTAAACTGCCCGATCTCTGTATCTCTCTGGCATACTGTATGTTTGTTTGGAAAAAAGGTTCCAAGCACGTTGTCATTAGCATTACTACCTCCAACAAGAGTCAGGAGCTAGCGGAAGGGCCTAGTTCTGTCTTATGCCCTCCCCCATCTGTATACCTACCATGAAAGGGGGTAGGGGAAAGGTAGGTTTTTCAAAGCAAAGTCAAACTTCTCCCTGACTTGAGCAGGCAGCTGATTTTGGAGGCATTTAAATTCTAGCCATAAAAAAGAAAAAAAAAAAAGAAAAAAGCTTTTGTTATGTGAGTTGTTTCTTTGTCCTCCACATTAAAGAAATCCTTCCTTACCCCCACCCCCACCCCCATCCCCAAGACTGGATTTAGATAAGCCTAGAGCCAAAACCACCCTGTAGATTGCGGAACAATTGGCCTTCAGGTGGGGCTTAATGAGAGACTTCTGAATTCTTAGGGGTTACCTGAGTGCTGTTTTTTTTTGCAGAACCTCCCTCTCTTCTCCCTGGGGGGGTTTCTCTCTGGCTACTTCTCTCCCCACCCTCATTTATCTCTGTGAAGGTACTTCAGAGACTGCTTGCCGACTCCCCGAAGGAGATATCTCAGGCCTCCTGCCGTCACCACCCGTCCCATCCCCACCCTCAGCACCCAGGACGAGGCCCCGCTGGGCCTGTTACCCAACACTCCTGGGGGGCAGGGCAGCGTTCTGCAGCCTCCTTCTGGGACATCCAAGGTGTCCTTCCCCTCCGACCTGCCTCTCCCCAGCCCTCACACAATAAGCTGCTACCATACCTTTTCCAACCACGGACTTTGCTCTCTGGGGTCCTGCCCCATAAATGCTTTCTCCTCTGGGCCAAGTACCACAGTATACCTTACATTCCATCTCTAAACTCTGCTTCCAAGAGACTCCAAAATATAAAGTTGAAACAGACTTTCCTTAACTAAAAATCCGGTGTTTTCCAATGACCAGCCTCAGGCACTTCATTGGCATTCACTTGAAAGGTGGTCGCATGTTTGTGGTTGTTTACATTCATTCGTTCAGCTGAGGTTTTTATTGAGCATCTGCTACGTACCTGCTTGGTGTGGTGTTAGGCAGTGATGCAAGGCGTGTAAGAACGGGCTTTTTTCTTAAGGAGCAGGAAAGCCCCTGGGGGAGACAGGTGCCCACAGGACAATCCCCAGTGTGTGTGAGGGGCACCAGGGGGAAAGGGAGCGCAGGAAGGTGCATTCTCAGGTTCTTCCCCTCTGCCCTTACCTCAGACAGGTCGCGTACCCTGAATCTCCCTGGGCCTTCAAGCTTCAAGTGTTTGCTACCGGGACATTTCTTATTGCATCGCTTCATTCATCCAGTCACTCCGTCTTTCATCTTTCATGTGACCAATGTTCTCAGAGCACCGCCTGTGTCAAGGGCCTCTTCTAGGCACTGGGGGGAAATGGTGGGGACAAGAACGTGCCGGCTTGAGGCTAACACTGTCATGGTGGGGGAGTCAGAAAGTAAACATGCAAATGAGCCAATATGCAGTAAATTCAGAGGGTGGTAAGGGCTGAGACCTGAGGGAAGGGATGTCCCCTGTGTAGAGATCAGGCTGAAAAAAAGCGGCTGTGGCAAGCCCAGCAGGTGCACATGAATTTGGCAGGCTTGAGAGGCAGAAGGGATGGGAAAGGGAGGAGGTGGCAGAGGGGACAGGTCACACAGCGTGGTGGGGGCAAGTGTGGAGGCAGTGAAGGAGGCTGGGCATTCAGTTCATTGTTTTGTAAACAAAACAGGAAGCTCACTCTGCACCAGGCCCCTCTAACTACTCTGTTCATGTCCATGCATGTGACCCTAAGAGCCCTGCGAAGTCAGGACTGTTATTCACTGTGGGGAGAAATGGGCCTGTGCTGCTTAGGTAGCGACGCTGGTGACTCAGCTCAGTGTCACGGTTTGCAATGTAGCATGCTGGCCCCAGAGCCTTCCAGGCCTTAGAGGAGGATGAAGAGCCAGACGTTCAAGGCTGTCTTTCATATTTGAAGGAAAAAACTCCCTTCAACCCGAGTTTTTCAAATTCTCAGAAAGCACTTTTTTTGTCCCCAAGTCAGGGAAACTCTTAAAAACCATTCACAATAGGCTCACCCCAGGGGCAGGGAAGTTTGGAGGCCCACTTGCTGGCAGCACAGGACACGTGCTCCCTGAGTAGTGTTTGTTTTGTTTTAAACACTGTCAATTAAATGCTCTTAAGACGATAAACCCTTCTTTGTCCCACTCGGGGCTCTTTAGAAATGTAACTTTGGGATCTCTCTCCTTTAAAATTCTGATGAGCCCTGTGGCAGTTCATTAGCATTCATGGTTCTCGGCACAACTCCTGCAGTCTCATACTCCAGGGCCCACCTTCATTTGCGAACCCTTCACCTGGGGCCTTGTTGAAAACGCCGGTTCTGTTGCCTCGAGTCTGGGGTAGGGCTCTGAGGTCTGCCTTTCTGACTGGCTCTGGGGGGCCACCGGGGCAGCTGGAGGATGAGGACCCTCGGGGTCAGCAAACCCAAACCTATTGACCCAGCAGGGGGGTTTCTCTGGGCTGGGCACAAGTAAACCTAAGGGGGACGCCTGCCACAGTCCAGAAAGGCCCGCTTCTGTGCTCTTCTGCAGGGGGCCTGGACCAAACATGAAACAGTTTCACCATAAACTGTACATGCGAGGCTGGATAAGATCGCCACGCAGGGCGCTGGCTGCAGTCCTAGCTGACACGTGCCTGGAGGACCTGCTCACAATCTGCAAACCCTCTGGCCCTGAGCAGGGCTGGGCAAATGCTTCTCAAATTCCTTCCACTGCAGCCTGTGGTGCCCACACATTTAGTGACTGGGGGGCTCTGAGTCCCCTTGTGGGCAGAGCTGCTCTCGCCCACTCCTGCAGCACATGGCGGGTGGGCGGTAGGGAATGCGACGGCTTTTGGGGGGTCAGGCTCACCCCTAACTCCTCCCCACATATCTGAGGCCTAGCTCTTTCCCCAGGAGTGGCAGCTGGCAGGCAGGACTACCATCCAAAAATCTGTCAAAATCATCTCTGACAACTGGTACTGTAGGGATGACATAGTTTAGGGACATCAGCCCAAAGCTGAATATAAAATACAGACGGAATTGAAAATAAAGACGGTCGTGTACAAGACACAGGAATTAGTTATGCCTTAAAATAATCAACTGGATTAACTCTGTCTTACAACAAGTAAGCACAACGATGGCCCCTGTCTCAGCCTGTTCCTCCGTCTATGCTTGTATCCATATTTGATTTGAATTCTGTCTTTCCTAGTAAAATATCAGGCATTTTTATTTTATCGGCTACAAGGTTGAGCGGCACAAATGAAGCCTCAGAGAGTACACATGTTCCTTTGGCCACTAGTGTGCACTGGGAGTTTCTAAAAAATAAAATAGGGATTATTGTCGCCTCCTCCCCATCTGCTTCCCACTCTGCAGCTTTTCCTCCAGGGCAGGTGCAGTCTGGTCACCTCTGGTCTAGGGACCCAATAGCTTCCTAACTGATTTAGCCCGGGCTCTACTGTCCGCAACAGACCCTCCCACAGCGTCCTTTCCGTCCAGCCATGCCCCTGCTCAGAAGCCTTCGGTCAACCAAATAAACCCAAATCCCACAGTCTGGCCCCCAGGGTCTCTTTCCTGGCCACTCCTACTTTTCCAGGTTGGTGCCAATTACTTAGCCTGTCTGAGCTTCCATCATCCATTTAAAAACTCTGGCTCACAATACCACCCTCTCTCAGTGTGTTTCAAGCATTGCATGTGATACACGACCCTGTCACAGTCGGCGAGCTCTCAGGAAATGCAATTTCTGTTTCTGCCCAATGGACACTTCTTGCCCCA
>NW_017731520.1:1978969-1986249 GCF_001890085.2 Hipposideros armiger | reverse complement strand
GTCCCCCCCGACTGGATTCCTTATTCCAAAACTCCTAGAGCACCCCGACCCCTGGCTTGGCCCATTTGCTGAAGTTCATGGCTGTGCTCGGCGTTTCCGTCCCACACCTCCTGCGTTTCCCTCCTCTGCTTACCATTTTACGTTGATCTGTGTGATTGTCAGCTGAAGGGCGGCCTTCCACTTCCACGAGGGCAGCAGCGGTGTCCCTTGTGGCAGTGGGCCATGCTGTGTCCCGAGCCTCCAGCACAGGACTTAAAACGCACAATGGGCCATGCAAAAGCACGTGTCAGAGAACACACCCATGTCACCTCCGGATAGTCCCCATTTTCTGCTGGTCTGTTTGAACACAACTCAGTGGATCGTGTTCAAGGGTTAATTGTGAGTGAATATTACCCTCTTAAATGGTACCGTGTATGCGCAATGTGAATTTATATGAATTCTAAGGATTATATAAGGAGAGAGAGAGAATGAAAAAAAAATAATAAATAACCAGGTAATAAGCAGCAACGCTCCCAAACAATGAAGCAGGTCACTATAAGGTTGATCTGAATGGTGACAAGTGACCTCAAGGATCAGAAAGACAGGAAAGTGGGTAGTGGTGGCATCTCCAAGAAACTGAAGAATTAATTGAGGACTCCAGGAAACCAATACACAGTTCGCAGAATCTCACTCGGTTAGAAATGCAATTGTATGGTATACCTATGTATACTATATTTGGAAGGTGATTTAAGTATTTTTAAGGGGTTATTGTGACTTGGCACAAGTTTTGCCTTCAAATCCTAACCACTACCACCACCCCCATAAGCTTAAACTCCACTAAATTATAAGCACATTGAGGCAAATTTGGAGTCCTTTACACCTTGGTGTGGTCGTATGTCATACAGACAGGGAATAACTTAGAAATGCACGTGTCTCATGTGATCACCAGTCGATGCTCTCTTTTCAGTAATCCTGTCTGGCCATATATCAAAACTCATTGACTTAACATACATTTGTCAAAAGTCTGCTCAATGAGTTTGAAATCTCTGACATGTACTTGTTGAGAAGATTTCATTGTTCTGTAGTTGTGCTACATTTTGCCAACGGCTGACAACATTTTTGGCACAGTTTCAGTACTGAGTGGAATTATATAGCAGACGGTGCCAAAAAAATGTATATGCATTTTAAGAAAAGAAAACTGTGTTAAAATTGTAATACTCAATATATACTGATAACAAAAGATGAATACAAGTCACATTTGACTTCTGCAATTACAAGAGGTGCTCAAAGTGTTTACCATCAGCATCCAGACACTTCTGTTTACAGAGAACTAGTGCTTGAGCAACGTTGACCAAAGTGCCCACTTGTTTACATTTTTTTGGCACCGCTGGTATTTATTACTAAATTATATAAGCTCTCTATGCTTACTGAATAAAAAAGGTATATACTTAAGCAAAAAGAAGAAAAAAATCAAATATGATCTAACTATTCAAAGATAACGATTACTAACATTTTGTTTGTATTTTCCGTATCTTTCTCTCTCTCTCTCTCTCTCTCTCTCTCTCTCTCTCTCTCTCTCTCTCTCTCTCTTTCTCTCTTTCTCTCTCTCTCTCTGTCCTCTTAAGAAAGGTTTCCCCTACTATATGAAAGTTCTTATGAAACCGTTCATGAGAAAAAATGGCATAAAGCAAAGAAGGAATTACCTTAGTACACCTGTAGAATACCTGTACTTTAACATCATATTGATGGTTATAAAAACAAATCATAGAACATCAGCGCTGACTGATTGTAGCCCAAGCCCTTCATTTGACAGTTGCAAGATTCTTTCCTAAGGGTAGAATGTAGCTGGACTGTAATTACAGCGACTCTGAAACTATGAGGCCTTTGGGTCCCAGAATATAATTCATGTTCTTGCTTGTTCAAATCACAGTGGCACGGGGCTCCAAACCCTTCCTATGTTCTAGAATAAAAAAAGATGCACAACAGGAAAGAAAGAGTGAAATGAGATAGATGGAGTTCAAAACAGTCAGATAATGTTCTTATCAGATTGATAACAATGTTACTTATTCCTACTGGAAAAGTACTTTTAACTAAGAGTCAGAACAACTACACTGTAATTCCTACCCTGTTATTTACAGGACATGTGACTGTGATAACCTCTGCGCCTATTTCCTCATCTGAAAAATGGGAATTATTCCATTTTCCATTCCCATGAAATCACATTAAACACTGAATCTGAAAGTACTTAAAAAAAATTCCTCCTTAGAACAGCAATATTTTATTGAGCATCTCTTATTTCCCCCTGCCCCACACACCCCTGCTTTGGCTGCCATCAGTTTGTTCTCTGTATCTGTGGGTCTGTTTCTGTTTTCTTTTGTTTATTCATTTGTTCTGTTCTTTTAGATTCCACAAAGAAGTGAAACCATGGTATTCGTCTTCCTGTCTGACTTATTTCACTGAGGACAATGCCGTGTAGGTTTACCCTTGTTGTTGCAAATGGCAAGATTTCATTCTGTTTTCTTGTTGAATAATATTCCATTGTATATAGATATGCCACATCTTTTTACCCTAGAATGTGAAAGTGCTTTTTAACTGTAAAGTGTCATGCAGAGTGAGGTGTTTGAGACACAGAGAGAGTCTAACAAATCATGCAATTCCTTGTGTCTCCCCTCTAGCTGCAATGTTCTTCCCAGCCTCCTACCCCTGTCAGGTTGAATTGATGTGTGTGTGCTTTCATATCACCGTATGCATTTTCTTTCATACAGCTATCACATTTCATTGTCATTCTCGATTTCTATTTCTGTCTCCCCCACTAGACAGTAAAACTCTTTAATGGCTAGAGCTGAGTCTTGCAGCGGGAGGCTTAGGGGGCACTTAGTCCTGCTCTCCATCAGCCCTCCCCAAGACAAACTTCCTTTACTCCCTCCCTTAGGGTTTACCAACCAGAGCTCCTCCCCCCAACCCCTCCAAGAGGCTTTAGAGGCACCATTAACCTTCTTCATTTTTGTATATCTGGCATCTAAAATACTGCCCAGCAGCAAACACTGTAGATAGTTAGTGAAAGTTGGTTGAGGGATGAATGAATGAGACAACAAATTAGTATATCAATCTATAAGAATGCTCTCTTCCTATCCATCAAAGCCTCCTCTAATTACATCTCTGAAATCTGACCATGGACCATTTGGGGTTGATTATTCAAGAAGGGTCATGACTTGTAAGAACGTGTGACTTTGCTGAAGGAAGAGTGTGAGTGAGGAGCAGGCCGGGCCGGGGTCAGCATCCAGGACCCTTGTCCATGGGTTGACCTTCACAACCACCCAGCTCCTCAGGGAGGCTGTGTTATCACACGCGCTTTCATGTGTTGGGCGAAGCTGGAGACCCACCTCTTTGGAGTCTGAAGCCCAAGTTCTTTCTTCTGTAGCTCTCCAAAAGATTAGAATTTTCAAAGCATTTGCTATCTCCGGCGACTCCCCCACAACCCAGTGAAAGTGGGTATTTTATCATCCCCCCTTTACAGATTAGGGAAGAGTCTCAGAGAGGTTAAATAATTTGCTGAAGGTCACCCAGATGATAAGTGACAGAGAGGACCCTAGAAATCAAGATCGCTGACTCCAAATCAATGCTGGTTTCTCTAAACCATAACACAATCATGTTGGATGAAGAAACCAGAAAATGCGTTTATTAACTACAGGAAGTTTTTCTTCATAAAGGTCAGCAGAAGAAGGGGCAAAGTGGGCACTGGGGTCAGTTATGTGTGTAATATTTGCTCTGTACAAACTTTTTTAGAGATTTAATATATATTAGTTTATCATAGTAATTGGAGGACATGCTATTATATCTTATACGTATGTCCTCATAGTTTAACACAATGCTTTCCAGAGTAGGGCTCAGCGTATGTCCACTGGAGCACGCCTGGAGGAGACTGTTAAATGAGTTTACTAGGGGACTGTCCCACCATGACAGGTAGCGGAGAGTAGTCCTTATCAGAAGAAGTATGAGCTAGTGAATGGTGCAGAGAGGTTCAGAATGGGGTGTGATCTTCTGGAAGCACAGAGTGCTCCATCCTGGGGACCCCATGATCTAGAAATGCCGAAGGGTGATGGAGTCCAAACCAAGGAAGGGCCCGAGTCCAGGAAGTCAACATGTCAGGGGAAAGCCCTCGGATCTCAAAGGCTGGGACCCTGGCTCTGCTTCCAGCCTAGCTCTCTTTGAATTTCAGGTTCCTCGTCTGAAAAATGCTTTCTACAATGAGTCATTTGGTGGGTGATGGGGCGGTTTAGCATTTTGGTGAAGGCTAAGGCTCTGGAGACAGATGGGGTGTGTGTCTTGGCTCAGCTACTTACGGTGTGTGTGTGTGATCTTGGACAAACCACACAGTGTCCCTGTGGGCCTCAGATTCATTCCTCTTCTGTGAATCGGGACAATCATTCCTACTTCATAAGGTTGTTGGGCAATTAAGTAACTTTTAAAGCGCTTAGATCAGGGACAACCCCTGTGATGGAAGTGTTAGCTATTGTTACTAGCATCGGTGTCTACGAAGGTTTCATTATCCATTAAGGATTAGAAAAATACAAGCGTGCGAGCCTCAAACCAGTCCATTTTTAATTAGTTTAAAGCCATGGAAGCTGAGGCAGATGCCTGAAATGTTGCTAGGAGAAAGACCAAAATGCCCAGCATTTCTCAGTGCCCCAGATGGTGACCAGCGTAAGGAGATATCTATCAGAAATACAAGAAAAACTGTGAACAGATAGCCTTTTAAATCATGTAATTTCAAAATGCTGGCAAGAAGAAGAAAAAGAAAATGAGTTTTATCTGGAACAGAATACAGTTTCCAAAAATAGACCCACACTTAATATGGTCAATTAATTTTCAACAAAGGTGCCTACTTAGATAATTCAATGGAGAAAAGATGCTTTTCGACACTAGGTATTGGAACCACTGGATATTCTATATGGAAAATAATTAACCTTGACCCTCTCGTCACACCACACAAAGATGAACCCAAAATGGATTCATAGACTTAAGTGTAAGAGCTAAAACTAATTAAACTTTTAGAAGAAAATCATTGTGGTATCAGATTAGGAAAAGACAACTTAAGCAGGACACAAAAGCACAAACTATAAAAGAAAAAAATGATAAGTTGACTTTATCAAGATTAAAAATTATTGCTCTCAAAGGTAACTCACAAGACTAGATATATTTTTGCAAAACATCTATCTGAGTCAGTTTATAAAGAACATATATCTGACTCAATTTATAACACAATATAAACAATCCAATTAAAAAAATAGGCAAAAGACTAAAAAGGGGGTGCAAAAGATTTGAACAAATACTTCAAGATACAGGACAATACAGGAATAACAAATCAACCATGAAAAGATGTTGAACATCACTAGTCATCAGAGAAAAGCAAATTAAAACTACAGTGAGATATTTGAAGCTATGTTATTAGGTGTGTAAAAGTTCAGAATTGTTATATATGACACCATTCTTTAAATTTGATTTGTTGTATACAGTGTTGTGAACATAGTCTTAGAATAATATTTATTAGATTTTTGAATATTTGTCCTGTAAATACTTACAAATTTATTTAGAATATGTGGGCTATCTATAACCTTCTTTGTGTTTTTAAAATTAGTTTTAACTAATAAACATTTTTAGTGAAAAAAAAATCAATGAGATACATATACATCTATGAGAATTGCTAAAAATTGAAAAGATTGACCGTAGCAAATGTTGAGGATACTTGGAACTCATACACTGCTAGTGGAAATGCAAAATGGTACAGCCACTTTGGAAAATAGTATGACAGTGCCTTATAAAATGAAACATACATTTAACATATGACTCAGCCATCCTACCCCTAGGGAATTACGCAAGTGAAATGAAAGCGAAGGGGACCAAAGTTTTGCCATCCCAAACTGTGCCTTTTGGGACATTGATTTTTAAGCTGGTTATTAAGAAACAAAAACGCAGAAAAAAAACTTTGACCCTCCCCCTTTCCTGCCTAAGTTAGGAAAGGCCTGCTTCAGGAAGGGAATCTTATCACCTTCACTTGAGGATTTTCAGCTTAGCCTATTTTAATTAAGTATGGTAGAGGGGAAGGACCCAAGCCGGGGCCTGCTGGCTTCATCCCCATGTCCCAGTGTTTCTGGATTGTGTAGCGGGAATTTGTTTGGTACGCGTGTTCTGCTCTTTGTCAGCTACCTGTGAATTGCCTATTTTCCCCTTCAAAATCCCAGATTTAGAAGCTCCTTTCTCCGTGGTGCATAATGTCCTACAAGCCTCAACTGCCCAGTGTGTAGTATGCCCCGCCCCTGCCATCTACACCCGTCATAATCAATCTTGGACATTTCCTCCTGTTAATCTGTCTCTGTTAATTTGATTATTAGCTCAGCTAGAAGAACTTTAGAAAGTGGGAAGACAATTTTTTACACCCCCACAAAAACATGTCCACCCAAAAACATGGACACGAACTGCAGCATTATTCATAATAGACAAAAGTAGACACCACCCAGGTATCCATAAATAGGACAATGGATAAAAACAGAAGCTGTGGCATATTCCTAAGACAAAACATTATGCAGCCATAAAAAAGGGAGTGACCACGCAACGACATGGCAGCATCTCAGAAGCATGATGCTCGGTGAGCGACGCAGGACACAAAGGAGTGCATACCAGGTGATTCTGGTTCTGTGTTTCTGACATTCGAGAACAGGCAGATTCAACCGGTGGCGGAACTATTTGAAATATTGGTTGCTTCTGCAGGGATAGGGAGGAGAGAAAAAAAAAAATTCCAGGAGACTGAGGTAAAAAATTCTATCAAGGAGCTAGCTCCCTGCTCCCCATCCCTTTTTCTACTTTATACTTAAATAGCTTGGCTTGCTGTTCAGTTCATTTCTTCAAGTGGCTTTTGTTCCTTGCCTCAGTGGATTGCGCCTCCTGTCCTGGAATTTTGGTCTCAGGAAGTTGACAATTTGATGAATGAGCTGAAGGCTGTGTCAGACAGACATGGTCTGGAATAATGTGTGTTGCTACATTTCCAAATGTGTCCCAGGGGGTCAGAAGTCCCACTGGTCACGCTTTCACTGGGTTGTTGGAAAAGTCATGACGCATTTTTGCAACGAAAAACATAGAAAAAAAATACGTCATGACTTTTTTTTTTTTAGAATAGGCACACTTTTTTTTTTTAATTTTTTTTTTATTGGGGAATTGCGGGGAGGGGAACAGTGCTGGGGAATTGGGGGAAGGGGAACAGACAAGTTGCTGTCATTTTTTTTGTTCTTCAATCTAGTTGTGGA
>NW_017731520.1:1958995-1978714 GCF_001890085.2 Hipposideros armiger | reverse complement strand
GTTGAGCTGTTGTTCAGCATCTTAGCTGTGGAGGGCAGTGTCACTGGCCCTCCTATGTGGGATCTGAACCGGGGCCCTCTGGCATCCCAAGTGAGTTCTTAACCATCGCGCCACTCGGCCGGCCCCTGTCATGACTTTTCTGACAACCCAATAGGAAGAGCCCTAGATCTGTAACTATAGCACCGGCAGATCTGAGAAATCTTGAAAGCCAGGGTAAAACACGTGCTATATAATACCATGTTTGCAAATTTTAAAAGCATACATACAATGCTATATTTTGATTGCAGAACCTTACATATTAATAAACGTATAGAGGGGTGGCCGGTTAGCTCAGGTGGTTAGAGTGCAGTGCTCTTAACACCTAGTTTGCTGGTTCGATCTCCACATGGGCCATGGCGCTGCACCCTCCACAACTAGATTGAAACAACTACTTGACTTGGAGCTGATGGGTCCTGGAAAAACACACTGTTCCCCAATATAATAAAATAAATTAAACAACAACAACAAAAATGCATAGACACATGAACAGTAAGTATTAGTACTAACTTCAGGGTGATGGTGGCTTCTGGGGAGAGAGAGGAATAGGGCTAAGGAATAGTAGGAAAGAGACATCAGTTGTGTCTGGATCTATTTACTCTCTGTCCATATTAAGTGGAGCTCTGAAGCAAGTAAGGAAAATGGTTGCAATTTAAGTTTGGGTTGGGGTGGATATTTTTTAACAGTACTGTCTGTACTTCTCTGTGTGTTTGAGAATTTTCATAGTCTGGTTAGAGTAAGACGGACAACTGCCCTGCAGGGCTGGCCAGCTCTGATTTTGGTTGCATCTCTCCCAGCTCTGCCTGCCTTGAGGCATTTAACAGAAAAAAAAAATAGAAACCGTGTCTCACTAAGAGTCTTCTTCGTAACATCTTGGGGAAGGAAAACCTCCTTTCCCTCTTACTAAGAGTTCTCCAGAAAATCTGTTGAGAGCCACATCTTCCCCCTTTCTGGCTATCAACTTAGAATTCCCAGGAGATGGAACGCGCCCACCACAGTTCAAGTCAAACCAGTCATAGTCTCAGCCACATCACTCTTTGGAACTTGAGTATAACCTTCAAGGTCCCTCCAATCTAGACTTTCTATGGTTGATACTTTTTTTTTTTTTTAGAAGAGTTTTCAAGTTATGAGATGCTTTCCTCCTCAAACCTGTAGCTCTAGGTTTTGGTTTTTGCTTTTTAACAATGTAGTTAGCAACGTGGCCACTGAATGCGACTCTTGTTGTAAACAACACAACAATTGAAAACCATTTATTTGGGAGCAGCACCGAGAATTTTCAAGGGAGCCCTCAACTATCAGTGGGTGAGGAGGTTGCTTTATCTGGGACACAAAGATGATTAGAGAAAGCACAATGTACTATAATGTAAAAAAAAAAAAAAAAGGAACAACATTAGTTTCCAACCAAATCCACTGCCAATGTCAGTGTTCATCGATGATGGTCAGATTGGATGAGTGTCCACACTGCATGTGTGACTTAGGTAGTCACCTGAACCTCTATTTATAGTTTTCTCAGCCTGCATGCCATGTTTCAGTGTATTGTGTTTTTTTTTTTTTACTCATGGACTTTGCTTATTGTCTCGCTCCCACTCCAGCAGACCGCTCAGGGAGAGCAGGGCCTCAGTCTATTTCACTGATGCCCAGCAAAGGCCTAAAAGGGTGTCTGTGACACTGCTGGTTGTCCAATAAGTAACTGTGGAATGAATGAATGAATTTCTGAATTTCTGAATGAATTTCTGAATGAATGAATAAATTCCTGCCTCTCACAATCCCTGTCTGCCAGCTGGTGATCTTCATGGTCAAGCAGACATCGCTGCTCTTTGCTGAGGACTGGCTCCCTGCCAGGCCCTGGGCTCAGCATGTTACCTACGTCTCAAGGGTTTTAACAACCCCTGTGACTGAGCTATTAGTCCCACTTTGCAAATAAGAAGAAACGGGAGGCTTGGAGGGGAGAAGTGCACTGCCCGAGGTGACTCAGTCACCAGGGAGCAGAGCAAGGATGGGAATCCAGTCTGCGACCTGGGGTCTTCCAGTGTCACAGGCCCACCACGTGTGAGGGTGATGTGTCCGCGACCAGGAAGGAGCCGGTTCCTCTGCGCTCCAGTGAGAACTGGAAACTTCCAGCCCCCAATATCTCTGTCTCCTTTCGCAGCCCCCCTTCCTTTGTTACCCATGGCAGACCCACCGGAAGGACCACTGGGGCTCCCCTCCTGACTGCAGCCTTGTCCTCACTCCCACCGTCTGGCACAGGACCTTTTCACAGCGTCGTGCTTGGGAATAGAGACGCGGATTTGTCCGACGCACGTCTCCAAGGCCAGATGCCGGCATGATGCGCTTAGAAGTGCCGTCTTTGAGGGGAAAATGCTTGAATTTGCAACCGTACTGTCCGTCCTTGCTTCACATGCGATGTCTGTGTTTACTCCCTGTGTGACTTTTGGAAGTGAGTCGATCCTTTTGAGTTTGGTTTTTTTCCCCACTGGTACAATGGACATACCGACGCCGACCTTGCCAAGTTGTCGAGAAGTTGAAAAAGATTCTTGCAATACATATTAAGGCCCCTTCTCTTTCACATGGTCACATAAGGGACAAACCACCCTTCTTTTTCCCTGTTAGGAAAAAATGTAGAAGAGTCAAAAGAGAAGGCATTTAAGATCTCCATGGCAGCTTGTCTCATCTTGTTTCAGACCTGCTTCCTGGAACAAGGGGTGTAGGGCAGAGAGAAAAGAAGTGAGGTCCTTTCTCTTCAAGACCGTTCTGGCCTGAGCAGGTGAGGGGTGCAGAGCGGGAAGGAAGCCAGGAGGGGATGAAGGGATGGGAAAGCTCAGATTTGCAGTAGCCACAAAACAAGTGGGATGGGTTCTCTTTTTCTTATTGATTCGTAGAGCTGTTTACATATTGTGAGTAGTTGTAAGCATGCAAATGCTTCTTTACAGTTTGTGGCTTGTCTTTGACTTTTTTTTCTTGGTGTTATTTAGTTGTGTCATTATTGATGGCTTCAGAAGTTAAAAGGGACAAATAGAGCCCAGTGGGAGCTTTTCTTAAAACAAAACAAAAAAAACCCCCAGGTAAATGGACATTGACTTGGTAAATAGAGTGCTTGTTAGGTTGTTGGTTATAATTATTCTTTTCTGAATTTTGTGATATTTCATACAAAAAAAAAAAACAACGTAAAAAAAAACCCCAAACATCAAAGAAAAGCTTGACCCTTGTTGCCCTCACCTTGAGCTAACCACACAAACCCCTTTCTCCTCCCGATCTTAAAGTGACTTTATTGAGGGCTATTGCACAGGATAAGAAGACTGCATCTCGAAAGGTCTTGGAATTCTGGGGACATTCTTGGCGGAGACACCCAATCACAGGGACAGCCCCAGGCCAGATTGTGAAAGAGGCTACGTGTCTCTGGGCGCCTCCATTCCTGAACCCCCACCCTGGCCTTTCAACATTTCCTCCTCCCCCCCAGGCACCTGGCATTCTCCTCGGATTCCCAGAGCCACTGTCCTAGCACAAGACACACAGACTCCGTCACACAGAGAGGCTTACTAAGAGTGGACTCAACCCCAGAGTCGTTACATTTTAAAAGTCTGTAGGGAGTGGGCAAAGGAAGACAAATGGAAGAGTCAGGGTCCCTCAGCGGGGTTCCTCACGAGCCCCAGGAGTGACCCCGGAGAACGCACAGAAGGTCCCAGCTTTTGCATAGCCGCACCACTCCTGGAGTGGACAGAGCCCTGTTGTCCGACAGGCCAGCACACATGCTTTGTAGGCAGGAAACGCGTATGTGTTGAGTGAATTACGTGGCCCCATGTCCGTCTTGTTCTGTGCCCAGCACTGCGGGAGACATGGGGGTACGTCTATGAAGATACCACCCAAATTCCCCTCCTCAGGGAACTTCCATGCAGGAGGGTGCTGAGGACTATAAGTACAGAAGTACGCGTGTATTGTTGTTGACAAGAAATATTTTGGAAAAATACAGGGCAGGAAAGGGGACCAGAGGTGCAGGGGGCGGGGGCGTTGTCCTTTGACACAGGAAGGTCAGGGTGTCATTGGAGCAAAGACTCGAAGAAGGTGAAGGGTGAGCCATGAGGCTGTGTAGGGAAAAGGGAACAGCAAGTGGATGACCCCGCTCCCCCAGCCTTCCAGCCTTCCCTGCCACCCAAGCCTGAGCCCCTCAAGCTCTAAGGAGACACAGTGACACAGTGAGGTCTTGCTTCAGCAGTTCATATACACATCCCCCTTGTCTGGTATCTACCGCCTGTCTTTTCTGCCCGGCCAATTCCTATTTGTCCTTCAGGACCTGTATCAGATGCCCCCTTTCCTGTGAAAATCTTCCTCAAGGGCCCTGGGCAGAGGCCATGTCACTGCTTTTGCCCACGCGTGATCCTGTCTCCACTTCTTGCTAGGGACCCTGGGTACTTCTCCTGGGGAGTCACAATAGAGTGTTTTGCACAGCTCTCATGAGGGGTGGGCTGTTGGTGCCATCATCGCTGTTACTCACAGGAGAAAACAGGTCCTAACAAGTTGAGTAGCTGGTGCCGGGTCGTTGCTGGAGTGGGAGGGAAGGCTGGTCAAGTCAACAACCCACGCGCCACCACCAGGATCTCCCCACCATTCTAAGAGCCTCGGCTCGCAGGGGGCGCGTTGGATTGGTGTCAGAACTTTCAGCGACCTCCCCATCAGCTTGAGGACAGACACCATTTGTGTTTGAGCGGGGAGGGTTCGTCTGGGGAGTATCACAGACATGTTTGCTCAGTGAATACTGGATGACTTAGTCACCAACAGTTTGTGCATTCATGTGGAATTTATTTATTTAAAAAAATTTTTATTAGGGAACAGCCATGGTCATTGGTTACACATTGCTTTCAGGCTACAATGGCATAATAGATCCTTTTTTTTTTTTTTTTTAGGGAGGGCAAAGCTCACAGTGGCCCATGCGGGGATCAAACCGGCAACCTTGGTGTGATCAGCACCACGCTCCAACCAACTGAGCTAATGGGTCACCCTGGAATTTATTTTTGAGCAGGGTCCTTTCCGTGCCACCCAAATCCTACTCCACCTGACCTCGCCGGAACCAAGTCACGGTAGGGGATGGATTCAGGGCATGTGGCTGGTCTTGCCACTGTGGGCGCTCTTAGCTAAGTTGGTTTGCAACTGGGCAGCTCCGAAATATTCTCTAAATGGATTAGCTGGATCTATGGGAGGAAGATGTTGTTTGCTTCTGGTCGTTAGAGATGGCGTATTTCTTTAAAATCTGGGTGAGGAAACATTCACGTCGCGTATTTCAGTTTCTAAAGGGCTTTACTCCACACGCTCCTTCACTCATTCGATAGCAGTCAGCATCCAGGATGTGCCAGGCATGTACAGCGAGGCGGGTATACCAAGCAGCCCTGGCCTACCTTCAAAGAGGCCTTAGCCCAGAAGGAGAGCCAGACAGGTACGCGTGGAAGCAGGTTCGGCGACATGACAGTTGTCACTCAGGCCAGCACAGCAGCCCCAAACGGAGCAAAGGCTCCTAACGGGAATCGCGCGTGAGCCAAGTCTTAGAAATTTTGTAGTTGTTTTTTTTGGGGGGCGGGTGGGTGAGAGAAGACTCGCTCTCTGTTCACTGAATTATCTTGTTTAAAGTTCAGAGCACTTCCTTATGTCTTTAAGTGGGATGGAAGGGCTGAGGCAAAACCCTGTAAACACAGATTCCTTTTCCATAGAGTCTTGGCAGCCCCCTCTGGGTGGATAAGACCTCACTTGCACGGGGAGCAGTGGAGGCACTCCACCCCACCCCCCACCCACTCTTTCCCTCCTGGAATACCACATTCCAAACTCTATACTCCTGTCCAAATACCCACAGAGGGAATGCATGACCCCGGATGCCTCTCTGCGCAACCGAAGTGTCACACTAGGTTGGATCTGGTGCTGGAGTTTTACAACCTCAGGCATATCAGCGATTTTCATCTCAGCGTGTGCTTTACGGTATGTTGTTATCTTGGGAGTTGAAGGTTTGTGATCAGGGAGCAGGGAGTCAGGGCCGGGAGGGAACGAGTCTGAGGGAGGCTGAGAATGAGGGAGCACCATGGGGTGAAGTGGGTGGGGCAGGAAAAGCATTCAAAAGGGGGGGCCCCCTCCCCAGACTTAGTCTCCCCTCCTTGGAGGGCCTTTCTCTTTCTCCATTAGTGTCCAGTGGTCCTTCACTGGCGAGAATGATAAATAACAGTGCTTGGAGAGACTTTTGAAGCAGATGCCTTCACACTCCACCATAAAAGGACAAAAAAGTGGAGTCAAAACAATTAACCTTGGTTTAGAATCTTGCCGTTTACAAAGAGGTGTGTGAATTCATTCCACCCTGGGCCCAGCCCTTTGAGTTGGGCCATGTTTGTCTCCGCATCTTACGGATGAGAAAGAAAGGGTGGCCATGGAGAGTTAGGCCGTTTAGCCAGGAAGACACGGTCCGGTTATTCCTAGGTGTAAACAGCAGGACACGCATATTATAAGGAGAGAGGGCGGAACCCACTCCTTTTAGGGAAGGGAGGCCAGAGAGGTAAACAACACCCACTTACTCCCACCTGAAAATAAACGAGGACGGGCCACCCCAAACGTATGACACAGGAAGTGTACTCACTCATACGCTACTAAAGATTTGAAAACTAAATGAGGATGATAGATTTTCTGATCACGACCGGCCGCCTCCGCCCTGCCCTTATTCTGCTTAGAGCCAACTCTGTCGGGAATGACCCTCCTCTGGGGTGCTTAGAAGCAGCATTTTTGTCATTTTACTTTGAAGAGCAGCCTCCCCTACCCCACCCCCCACTGGGGGGTGGGCCGTGACTCAGCAAACACCTAGGGGTGTGGAGGGCCCCACCGTGTGGCCTGGGGGATTGTTTGAAGTCCCAAGTCCCCGCCACCCCAGAGCAGTGGACACAGGCCTCCGCCGTGTGGCCTTTTTCTGTCTCCAAAGGGGCTTCCACCCAGACCTCAGGCTTGGACAGAATCCTCACTATAAAAACATAACAATTAAAAATAG
This sequence comes from Hipposideros armiger, assembly GCF_001890085.2. Taxonomy (NCBI): domain Eukaryota; kingdom Metazoa; phylum Chordata; class Mammalia; order Chiroptera; family Hipposideridae; genus Hipposideros; species Hipposideros armiger. The sequence continues at coordinate 1,971,672 of NW_017731520.1, read as the reverse complement.
AAAAACAAATAAACACACAACACCACTTCTCTTTTAAAAGGCATGAGCACGTTATATAGGGTCTCTATTTTAATTTCTTGCTCCAAAAATGTTTGGTACGAACATCCTCCCAGCTCTACCACAAGGTGAATCCAAGGTGAACGGCCAGGGCCTAGCAGGGTGTTTGCTGCTCAGCGAGTGTTTATTGACTGGAAGCCCGCCCCTCCCAACCCCCAGCTGCACACACCTAAGGCGAAAAGGAAGGGAGGGAGATGCAGCAAGCTCTGAGTCTGCCGCGGAGGGCTAGGTCTTCCCTGGTGAGGATTTTAAGGTTTGACGAAGGCTGCTACAGTTTGGGGTGTACCAGGACCCATAACTCTACGTAGATGGAATCCTGGGAGAATGAGGGCGGGGGGAGAAGGAGGTAGCCAGCAGCGGCTCTAGTTCTCCACTTCTCCGTCAGGGACGGTCCTGGCTTTGCCTCTGCCCTTGAGGACATCATTTAACCCCTCCTGTCCTTAGTTTCTTGTCTGTGAAATCTGACTAGGAGATGCCCATCTCAGCGGTGGTTTAGAGGCTGAGATCAGGCGACATGTGCGCAGTCTCCTGTGAACTCGAGGAGGCCGTCCCCTGAGCATTCCGGGGTACAGCTAGGTGGTCGGATCCGTGTGTGTGTGCCCACATTGCGCCAGCACCTAACAAGCACTCAGCGAAGGAATGACCCAGGAGGGCGAAGGGGGCTGAGCAGGTTCTGTGGGCAGAGGGTTGGGAGGGTATTTCAGGATAAATGGTGGAAACTGGGGGATGGTGCGTAAACGCATGGACGGAGGGTGATAGAAAGATCACACACGTGGGGCGTCACAGGAGACTGATGGCCAAAGAAGAGGGGCCATCTGGGCATCTTGAAGAACCCCTTGACTCCAAACAGGGTCTCCAAGGGGCTGAGGTTTCCAGTGGAATTTTAGAGGAGAAGGTGGGTTGGTAGAAAGTGGGTAAATGACACAGAAGAAGGAATCTTAAGTCGAAGGCCCGAAAAAGCAGAGAAAATACTGAAAGGCAGCATTCCATTCAATGCCCAGTAGGACCTGGTGACCACATGGAACCCAAGGATACGGGCTCCCTATGTCTGCTCAGAGCCTGTAGCCAGGCAGAAACTTTGGCCAGTTCTGTGGGGTACCAGGCCTCGTCCCGCTGGCCGTGACTCAGCCCGGGCCTTGAGAAGGCACTTTCCCAAAAGGCCACCTGGCTGTCAGTCCAAACCCAGCCTTTTCTAGATCATAGTCAGTCACAGGGTGGGGCCCAAACTTCATTTCAGAAGGGCCCCCTCCTTCCCTCACTGGTGAGGCTGTCTTACCGATGGGGGTGTGTGCCATCTCCAGCTGAGATGGGAATGATGACAGGATGAGACCCACTTTCCTGAGGCCCCAAGCTCTCCTTAAGCCCTCTAGGGGTCCTTCTCCCCTTAATCCATTCCAGGCTGCACTCTGCACAAATAAATGCAAGTGATCTAAGGGAAGGGAGGCAGAGTCAGGGGTTTCTCTCTCTCTCTCTCTCTCTCTCTCTGTCCCCCCTCTAACTGGGAAAATTTGAGCACACATGCCACCTTAGAGGAAAGAACCAGCAAAATAGGAGAGATGTCATATATAGTTGCCATATTTTTATCACATACAATATGTTATCAATTTTAAGATGAATAACTATTTTGTATATCACTCAGAAGGAAAACAAAGTTGCCAAATTATGACATCTTATCCTGATTTCTGAGTTGTTAAAATGGGGGAAATATGCAACTTAGTCAATATAAAAAAAAAAAGCACCACCATGTTGTCTGTTTGAACGTTAAGTAAATCATCAGCAAAGTATTAGACAGCTAGCATTTGTTTAATGAGCCCCTATTTAGTGTTATTCTGTGTCAGGCACTGTTCTTACTACTTTATAAATAATAATTCATTTAACTCTAGAAACAGCCCTACGAGATAAGTACTATTGTTATCCCATATTACAGATCAGGAAAAGTTAATGCATTTTCCCAAAGTCAAGAAGTGGCAGATCCAAGCTTCCAACCTTGGTCATCACCCCCAGAGTCTGTTCTTCTCGCCACTAAGATATGTGTTGGCCCACAGAGAAAGTTTGATGAATAAACAAACGAGCGAGTGAATGCAAGAAAATAATGAAAACTGGACTTCAAGCACAGAACTTGAATGTCTCCCTCCAGGAGGGCCAGCCTGCCTTCCATAAGTTCAAGGTCTTGTAAGTTCAAGGTCGTCAAACGCTGGTTAAATTCTAAAGGGACTGAGAACCCAGGAGCAGGGAATTGGGGTGTGGTGTATGGGAGGGAAAGAAAAGGTGCAAAATAATTAGCATGACTATCTTGAAGTCCTTACCCTGCTCTTCATCAAACTGTAACCCAAAAATTAATCAGTTCTCCTCTGGGCTTTGAGGAAGGACAATGTCATGGGAGAGAGTGCCACCTATTGAATAACCATCACCACAGCCAGAGAATTTCATCCAACGCCATAGGAGAGAGGACCAGTCATCTTCGGAAATGGCCTAACTTACCAACAGATGACCTTGAACTGGAAGCTAACTTCTTCTCCAGCCCATGCAGAAGGCAATAAGTCAGGAAGCTTTCTTTGTGAGAGTTTAAAGAATCTAGTAAAAGACCAGCGTGGCCTGAACACAGGAGGACCCTGCTGACCTCCGCGGTCTGGCTTGGGCAGTGCTGTCTGCAGTCCAGGTCCCCGCCACACCGCACACCCCTGCAGTGAACGTGGACGGAAACCCAAGCTCTCACAGAGGAAGAAAACCAACAATTATCGAGTCTATTCTGTGCTCTTACCAATGCATTAATTTCACCTTCATTCATTCAGTGAATATTGACTGAGCCGTTACTATGTGCCAGGCACTGTCCCAGCTCCAAACAGCATCACACAAAGGCAGCAGCCCAGGTGCCTGCCTTCAGGAGCTTACCTGGCGGAGGAGGGGCAATGCATAGAAAATAAACGAGCACTTGGGGAATTTCAGACCGTGACGAACGCCGTCAGGAAAATAAAAGCAGAAAGTGGGGTGAGCGTGCTCACGTCATTTAAAACTACCAGTGATCTCATAATTTTAATCAGATTCTTCCGGCTTGAGAGGTAAAGTGTTTAGCCTGACGTCAGTCGAATGCAACTGTGAGTGAGCTGGCTGGGATTTTACTTCCTGCCTCTCTGAAGCCACAGAGCTCTCACAACTGCAGGAGGCTGCCCAGGAGAAGAGGCACAATGGACAGTCAGTGCGGGAGGTCCCAGCTGGCACCTTACGCCAATTGTCATTTCCATTTTGTTCTAAGAGTTCTTGCCAACACCTAGCAGGGCACAGAGGTAAAAGGATACCACGGTGGGGGCTTTACATGGACCCTCAGACTCTGACTGTCCTTGAAATGGCAGTAAACCCTTCAGAAGATGCAAACAAGCCAGGCTGCTTAGTTCTTAGTTCTTGGAGGTGGATTTGGAGACGAGGCTTCTACTGATCTTGCACATTAAAAAAATTTGCGTCGTTTTCTTACTACGCGCATCTCATCGCGTTAGAGGATATGTGGACTTCCCTGTGCTTTGACGGTAGGCTGTCATTTCCAAGAAGATGGGAGGAGCAGCTCTGGAGAGAGCCCTACGGTGTGGCCCCTGGCCAGTCATCGGTAGGACGGGGGATGCTGGGGTCGGTCCCCAGAGGCAGAGGCTGCCATTGTGTTTGAGGCGGGACGGATGTTGCCATGTCGTCTGGATGTCCGCGGCAGGGTCGTCACATTGCCAGAGCCCCTCCTGGGCAGCCTGTGGCTGTCACACGCCTCGGAAGCCGGAAGGGACATGTGTTTCCTCTCCTCTTCCAGGAGCAGCGACAGGGTCATGGCTCCTAGGGAACTGCAACCACTTCGTTTCAAACGGAGCCTTGAGGAATTTATGGTGTTTTCCAACCCCCCTCTTCCCCCCCAGGGATGACTCTGTCCTACAACTGGGCTTAATCAGAACGGAATTGCTCCGTTTGGCAAGCCCAGCTTACAGAGCTGACACTTTCTCAGACTCACAGATAACAAGCCGGAAATGCGTCGTTAATGCCCAGGCCCTGGGTGTCCCTGTGGACCGCAGAGTGACCAGCGCAGACCTCACTGCCGCCCCTGTCCTCCGGCCTTCCCACTTGCTACCCCTGTGGGCTGCTTCTCTGACAAAAAGCAAGATGCTCTCCAGTGTACTCGAATTGGAAAATGGCGACAAGCATTTTCAAGAAATAACCCATCCAGAAGCATGAAATAGCCAGAGCAGGTTCTAAAGTGCTTTTGAAAAATTACGCCGATAATGCCAACACTTCGCTCTGTTAGCCCTCCCTGGACCCTTCAGGGTTATCTGTGTCCTGCTATTATCCTTGAGGAAACATCCATAAAATGTTTCGAAGGCAAAACTGAGTTACATGGGGCTCCCTGATAAGATCTTTCTCGGGCAGAGTTCGGTGGGCTGTGCTTTTCACAGTTTCCCCCCCTCTCACCACATGAACCCTCAACCCCAGGACTGAGAGTTCCCTCCTGTTTTCAAAGTCATGTCTTTATCGCTGGGTTTTGCATTAGGCACAGAAAGCCATTTAAAATGTCCAAGAATGGAACCCATAGGAAATGGCACTTTCCCCCTGCCCGTAAGGTCCTCCAACTGTCCCCACCCTCAGACTGTTTCCACATGACTATAGCTTTTACTTTTTTCTGTCATTTTATGATCATGGATCCTTTAATATAGCTCTCTCAGTAACTTGGCACCTTGTTATCTCAATGTCTTGAGCTACAGAAATGTATTGATTGTGACAGCAATATGTTTCCTTTGAGGCATTTCATTTATTCGGTCAGCGTTTTGTGGAGAACTGGCAGTAGTACTAAGCCAGTACAGGTTCAAAAACCTTGTGGTAAGTAGTCAGGTAAACGCAGTCGGGTAAAGAATAGTCTGAGAAAGTCTCAGAGGCATGTCAGGTTGGAGAAATGCAAGCACTGTGATTCGGTGAGGCTGAGGGATGGTAGGAAGGGAGGTTAGGGGACCTGGCACATAGGTCCTTTGCTTTAGTACATCAGTAAGATGACAGAATGCCCGTCCTTTTGATCAGTAACCAAAACCCCTGTTAGACTGCTTCATTTACCTTGACATTTACACACACACACACACACACACACACACACACACACACCCCTCTTTACTTTTTTGGGAGGGGTGGAAAATAGTTTTTTTAAATTAAAAAACTTCTAATTTTTGACATCCAAAAAGCTGTATATAATTAGTGACTAGAACTTGATGAGATTGGAGACAAACATACACCCATGGAGCCGTCGCCACAATGTATGCTATACATTCTTCATCACCTCCAAAGCTTCCCTCCTGCCCTCTTATTATTATTAGTTTTACGCTTCAACCTTTACTTTTTATTTAAAAGTCATATGCCCTGTCCTCACCAGGAATCTGGTTATGGCACCTGGGGAGGGTCTCAGTATACTGGGTGCCTCTCCTACCACCCCATGTATCCACGTATTTGTAAACTACGTACGTTTTTGGTGAAACACTTTGGCTTACAAGCTCCTTTTCAAAATCATCTTTCCATCCTACATAGTGGAATATATAAAGCATAGGAATCTATATGCATATATCTGAGTTGTTATTTAGCCTTCTTCTAAGCAGCCATATGGATTTTGGGAAATGCTGAGAAATTTGGAAAATCAGATATGCCATGGAGTAGGCATATTTCATTAGCTGTTAATTAGAAAAATCAGATACGATGGTCTGTAAAAAATGTTCATTGTTCCAACCCAACAACGTGAAAAGCCGCGTTTCTCTGCCAGCCCCTCGCCTTGCACGGCGGTGGTCCAGAATGGCCCCCTCTAACTCATGCCTGTGACTTGCCATCTGTTGCTACCTTGCTGTCTGAATTTCTATAGGGAAGGCATATTTTTAAAATCCTGTCTTCCATTTGCATTTCATTGTGTTTTTTTCTACTGAGCTGATGTTCATTTCAGCTCAGGCAAATAGTTGTTTCCAGGCTGCTAGGAATGGGGACACTTCTGCAGGTTCTTTTACTTTCCGACCATCATAAATTATGAGATGACATGGACAGGGGTTGAAGTCAGATCATTATGGCTCAAGAGAGCCAGGGAGAGAATCATGTGGCTTTTAAATGGAATAAAAAGTAAGCTGGGTATCTTAGTTTCTGGCTGTAAGAGTAAGGAACCCAGCAAAAAAACATTCAGTGAAAATAATTTATATCACACGTATTAACTTTTCTTCAATGAGAGTGTTTTGTAATGATCCCCATTTTGGTGAAAATTCGGAGATGAGCGAAGCTGAAAGTAGTGGGTCAGAAAACTGTTTCAAAGAATGGGCAACATTGATGCTGGTTGTCACGTATAGAACTGTCAATAAAAAAATGATCAGATTCTCAAGAGCTGAATAACATATAGGAACAATTCTCACGGGTCAAGACATGCCTGGGTTTTCGCTCTTGAGGAATCAAAGCTGATTCATTTCTTTGCTGGAAACCCCCCAACCATTATTTCAGTAACATTCTATGTAGCGGTCATCAGGATAACAGTACTTCCTCCTTTTTAATCTTCCTGTATTCTTGGGTGGTTGTGGGTTATGAAGTCCCACTTAAAGGTAAGGGGATGTGAACAGTCTGGTGGACCCTCAAAATATTAAGCATAAAATTACTGACCCAGTAATTCCATTCCTAGGTCTCTGCCTAAGTGAGACGAAACCATACATCCACATAAAAACTTGTATATGAATAGTCATAGCAGCATTTTTGTATAGTAGCCCAAAAGTGGAAACAGCCCCAATGTCCATAAACTGGCACATGAATAAGTAAATGATGGTGTGTTTCTACAGTGGAGTATTACTCAGCAATAAAAAAGAATGAAGTAGTGATATATATGTTACAAGTTGAAAACATGTTAGCAAAACAAGTCACTCATTCATTCATTAGAGGCCACATATTATATGATTCCATTTCTAGGAAACATCTACAATAGTCAGATTTATAGACAGGTAGTAGATGAACAGTTGCCTCGGCCCGAGGGGGTGGGGGAAATGGGGGTGAATGCTGATGGGGAAGGAATTTCTTTCTGAGATGGTGAAAATGTTCTAAACTTAGATGATGGCCGATGGCCGCACAGCTCTGTGAATATACTAAAAACCCTGAGACAAGTTCAGGCCCTGTTACAAACGGGATCTAATCTCAGCGGAGGACGGGCTGCCCATGCTTAGCGGGCAAGGGGCTTGCTTGTTTTCCCGGGTTTCTCCCAAGGAGAATCACTGCTTGGCAGGTGGAATAAGGGGCAGGTGGGAAGGGCTGACAATGCAACTAATCTGAAGGAGGAGGAGGAAGAGGGTGAAGACCAGGTTAGCGTGGAAAGGAGGAGGTTCATAGAGTAAATTGGTGCTTGAGGGGGAAGGAACCATGCAGCGTTTGTCTCCACTCGGGGGATCCTGGTCAGCCTCCCGTGGGAGCTGCCCTGGGGCCCACCTAGACTGCCACCCTCCCTCCTTTAAAGGCAGATGCCAAGCGCCCCCACCCCGGTGTGCTCAGGGAACTCAGGGCCTGAATCTGATTGGCCGCTCTTCCGGCTGGATTTGGGACACACAGGCTTGTTTGTGGACAGCAGAGGGCGCTGCACGCATGTAAAGTCTGGCTGAGGCGCTCCGGGAGAAGGAAGTGGGTGGGTTAGTGGGCGTTACGTTGGAATCCAACACAATGAAACTAGAATAGCAGACTTTGGAGTTGAGGACGCAATTGCCACGTCTTGAAATAATGATATGGCGCACGAGCCACTGTATTAAAATAAAACCAAGCTCCAACAGCACTGTGAATTCCCAGAGGGATGATTTACTGGGACAGTCTGGACGTTTCATCCAATAAGGATTTATTGAAGGCCTACTGTGCGTAGGTACTGAGTACTCTGATACAGCCCCAAGCCGTAAATCCAAAAGGGCGTGCTGCTGTTGGTAGATTTTAAACACGAAAACCATATTATCCGTATGCACATTCGTCACAGGAACTCAGAATGCAGCAGCATTCTATACCAGCGTGCGGTGTGGTCAGGAAACATCTGATGGAGAAAGAGGGAAATTTGTTGGCTTTTTAATCTAGCGTCCCTGCCAACTCAACGGTGTGAAAGCATAATATAGCTGAATTTATTCAACGTGTACCGTGTGCCAGGCACTGTTCTAAATGCTTTCCAACCTTGATGTAACAGCATCACTGGGGGCTTCTTGGAGATGCAGAGTCTCAAGGGCCACCCCAGACCCACTGACTCAGAATCTGCCTTTTAGAGACATTTGGATGCACAATAAAGTTTTAGAGGCATTTCTCTACTGCGTATGATCACATTTAATCCCCATAGCCATCCTACAGCAGAGGCGCTATTATTTCCATTTAAAACTGGGAAACTGAGGTAAAGAGAAGTTAAATAACTTGCCCAGCACAAAGCTGGGATTTTTAACTCAGGCAAAATAGTTTCCATGCCCACGCTCTTGTTTATACTGCCTAAGTTTTCCTCTTCTTTATCGTCTCCCCATTTTCAGGTGCATAAAATGGACACAACAAGCGTGCCTATTGCTATCGTATTGCTTAAGCAGTCACTGTTTATAAATGTAGTCGAGATCGTCAAAGTAACAGGAGTTTTTATGGGTTACTTATACAAAGTAGAGTTTAAATATCCCTTGATTGGGAGTATTTTCTGTACCACAAAGTGTGCTTTTATGCCTGCCCTCACACCAGCATACTTCTACCCCAGGGCCTTTGCACTTGCCCCACATATATTCATGCCTAGCTCTCTCATGTCCTTCAAGTCTTTGTTTACATAGGACATTCTCCAGAAGCTTTCTTTGACTACCCTACTTGAAATTACTACTATCCCTTTCTAAGAAAATAATTGAGAAAGGAAAGACGGATCCTTCGCCAAAACTGAAGTACAAGAGAAGGCTTTAAAAGCCAAGAAGGCCATGCAGAAAGAAATCGACAGCTAAAAGAAGAAAAAGATCCACACATTTCTCCCACCTTCTGAAGGCCCAGGACACTGCAACCCTGAAGGAAGGCCATGTACCTTCAGAACAGGATGTCTGGTCGCAGGAGGACTAAAGTTGACCATTGTGCCATCCTCAGGTTCCCCCCGATTTCCGAGTGGGTCAGGAAGAATGGAGGGCAACAAGACAGTGCTCGATGCGGCTGTCAAGGGCAGAGGTAGCAAGCCACGAAGAGGCTCTGCTGACCCTGATGTGGACAAGGTCAACGCCCTGAGGAGAGAAGAAGCCATACCTTACACCTGGGACCTCCCATGATGCTTTACATGCTTCCAACAAAACTGGGATCACCGAAACGGAGTCCAGCTCATCAGTTTTAACATATTCAGGATTTCTGCAATCCAAGGAAAAGAATTACAACTGTGACACACACACCCCTACCTTCTTCCTCCTCTCTGCTTTATTTTCCTCAGTAGCACTTTTTTACCATCTGATAGATGTGTATTATTTCTTTATTTGCTTATTGTTTCTTTTTTTTTTCCTGTTAGAAGGTAAATTCCCATAACAATAAGGAGTTTATTTTTTTTTGTTCTCTCTGCACCCCTCCCCACCTCCGGCTCTTAGAAGATTACCTGCTACAATACAAGTGCTTTCCAATATTTGTTGAATGCACGAACAAGTGAATGGTTCCTCCTGATTGTAAACTTCACAAGATGTTGGGCCATGTTTTACTCAGTTTTGTGTTTCAAAACCCTAGCAGTGCAATTGGTTAAATAAATGCCTATTGAAATAGAGTCGTTTTCTTGAGAGCATACTTATAGAAGTTTAAACTGCATGTTTATGTCACCAGTATCCTTCTTTTCTGTTCAGAAAAGATCAGGTCAAAAATCTGGATATTGTAGCACAATTTATAAGAGAAGCCTGCTCAGCAGTAACAAAGGATAGTTATATGTTGTTCATTACATGTCTTCAAGTTTTGAGAAGTTCATACTTGATAGGCAATTTTTTATTTGATATATAAAAATTTTAGTAGCTTTCAAAGATATCACTTTTTACTTAATGCTATTGAGCTACTTTAAGAAGTTTCTCTGTATGTCAGTTTACTCACTTATTATTTTTTTCTGTATGTCAAAGTTTTAAAAACGATTATTTGATGTAGCAGCTGCCAGGATTGCCATCTTCATAAGCAATTAAGCATGTGAAATCAATGAACTCATCCATATGTAAAAAAATTTCAACTCCATTGGTTCAGAAACAGACACATCATTATTTCCATGTTTTAAAATGAAACTTAAATTTTAGTCACGTCCAGGGGTCAAAGACATCAAGTCTCATTCCTCACTGAATCATCTGATTTGAACTTTCGGTCTTGTTCAGTTTTGCAGGATGCTTTACAAAATACTCTTCTTTCTACCTCAAGAGTTTCAAACCAATAGAGAGACATCAAAGTCCAGCAGGTAGAGATAAAGTGATCCATACTATGATTGGTAAATATGAATTGAGGAAATAGCTTTAATCTTTTGTCACAGTCCAGTCTGTTCCAGCCTAGATCAAGTGATGACTTACCTGGCGGCTAGACTCTGAAAACTCACGTACTCAGAATCATTCCTTTGAGTGCACTGATATGCTTTGAGCCCCAGGAGCGGGGGAAAGGGACGGGAGTCTAGAAAGCAAACTAAGCCTGAAGTCTACGATGTCTACCAGATGGAAGTGGGAGAAGAGTGGACCAAACACAACCATCCTACCACCATCTTTAAAAAGTAAAAATGGATCTGTGCTAGGTCAGATCTTCTCCACAATTCACAAAGTGTGCCCCCCCACACTCCCCCCCCCCAATTATCATCTGGGGAGGAGCAAGTGGAAGACAAAGAGAAGGCAGATGCTTTCTTTCCATTACATTTTTTTTTTTTAGCTGAGCCATCCTGCCACCTGTTGGCAGCTCAGTGGCTGCTCAGCTCAGGCCGGGACTCGAACCGCTGTTGCTCAGAGCTCGCACTCTTGAGCGAGCTCTTAACCAACTGGGCCACTCAGCTGGCCCTTCCATTACATTTTTTAAAGTAAGCTTATTAAACATATTTATGAATCAGAAGAGCCAATATTTTTAAGATGCCAATTATCCCCCAAATGAGCTATAGACTGAATGCAATCATATTCAAAATTCAGGAGGCACTTTTGTAGAAACTGACAAGCTAATTCTAAAATTAATATGAAAATGCAAAAAATCCCAGAAGAGCCAAAATGATTTCAATCACAGAAAGAAAAGAGCAAAGTTGGACTTATGCAATTGCTTTCAAGGCTTTCTTTAACACAGTGGTTCTCAATCCGGGATGATATTGCCCCCTAGAGGACATTTGGCAATGGCTGGAGACATTGAAAAATTTTCATGACTAGGGAGAGGAGGTGCTACCAGCATCTAGTGGATAGAAGCAGGATACTGCTAAACATCTCTCAGTGCATAGGACAGCCACCCCTTCCCCCTAGCCCCCCCCCACACACACACACAACAAAGAATTAATCGACCTAAAACATCAATAGTGCTGCTGTTGAAAAATTCTGCTTTAAAGCTGCGGTAATCATGACAGGGCATAAGGATGGAGACGTTTAGCAAAAATGAATAAAGAGTTCAGAAATAGACTCACACATATATAGTCAGTTAATTGTTGGCAGAGGTGCCAATGGGGGAAGGCGATTCAATGAAGGAAAATGAATAGTCTTTTCAATCAATGGTGCTGGAATTATGGTGTAAGAAAAAAAAATGAACCTCAATCCTTAATTCACACAATATACTAAAAACTAACTTTAAATGGGTCATAGACCTCAATGGAAGAGCAAAACTTCTAAAACATCTAGGAAAAAAAGTATAGAACAAAATCTCGACAACATTGGCTAAGGCAAGTATTTTTTAAACAAGAAAAGAATGAAGCAAAAAAAAGTTGATAATTTGGATTTCATAAAAAAATAAAAAACAAACCCAACTTGTTGCTCTTGAAAAGTTACTCTTAAAAAATAAAAAAGCAAGCCACAATTGGGAGAAAATCTTTGCAAAAAATATATACAATAAAGAGTTTGAATGCAAAATACAAAGAAGTCTTGCAGCCCAATGAAAACAAACAAAAAATAAATAGGCAGAAGATTTGAAGACACACCACCAAAACCAATAAATATATGGGTAACAAGTAAGTCAATAAATATATGAAAAGGTGTGTAGCATGGTTAGTCACCTGGAAAAAACAAATTAAAACCATAATGAAATACCACTACCCATGCACTGGGATGGCGCAAAAGATGGATGATACGAGTTAGGCTGAGGATGTGGAACTCGCATAGATGTGGAACTCGCATACATTGCAAATAGCGCAGGCACCTTGGAAAACACTCTGGCAGTTTCTAATAAAGTTAAACATACACTTGTCACACAACCCAGCCACATTACTGTTATGTGTTTATCCAGGAGAAATGAAAAAAAAAATGTCTCTGCAAAGACTTGTATGTGAATGTCAGTTGATTTATTCATAATAGCCCCAAACGTTAAATAATCAAAATGTTCATCAATTGGCAAATTGTAAAAATACGGTAGGATCTCCATTCATGCCTCCTAAAGAAATGAAGAGGAGACGCTGTCTGTGTGTGTGTGTGTGAGTGTGTGTGTATGTGTGTGAGTGTGTGTATGTGTGTGTG
>NW_017731520.1:1943710-1958495 GCF_001890085.2 Hipposideros armiger | reverse complement strand
TGTGTGTGTGTGTGTGTGTGTGTGTGTGAGTGTGTGTGTGTGTATGAGAGGGGTCAGTAGGCAGGACAGTGAACAGGTGGGTGCACTAACCCACCTATGCATACCCTCCCATACTCTCCACCCTTCCCTTCCTGCAGGTGGCATTCACACATGATGTCAATCACCTTTCGCCTCAAGACCTTTTAGCATTTTTTGTACCGCAAGTCTGCGGGCCATGAGCTCTCAGTTTGGGTTTACCTATACATGTATTGATTTCAGTTTCCTTTTTCTTAACAGCTTTATTGATATATAATTTACATGCCATACCATTCACCCATTTTAAGGGAACAGTTCAGTGGCTTTTAGTAGATTTGTGGAGCTGTGTATTCATAATCGCAATCAATTTTAGAGTGTTTTTGTTGCCCCCCCCCCAAGAACCCTTCACCTCTAAGCCATGATCCTCATTTCTGCCATTTTCTCTAGCCCTGGGCAGCCACTTGTCTACTTTCTAGCTGTAGATTTGCCTATTTTGGACATTTCATATAAATGGAATCCTACCATATGTAGTCTGTTTCCTCAGAGCATCCCACTTCTGGTACCAACTGTTGCAGGCTGGGTTCCAGGAAGCAGAGACTGAGATGGAAATTAGCATGAAACGTTCATTAGAGGGTAGACCTGGGATCCACACCTGGGAGGGCCGTGAAGAAAGCCGACTTAGGCTGAGGGAGGATCTGGGCTGTGACGCGGTCACCCTGGAGACCTCAGCCACTGACACAAGGAGCTCTGAAGCTAGGGTAGCCCATTGGGCTGTCGGGAGTTGGGCTGAGGGGTTAGGCCTCTGTCTACCCATATTAACCAGTCTTTGGATGAAGATCACCACTGGGAATGGGTGTGACCATGGGGAATGGGCTCTCTCCAGCAAGGACAGTTCCTAGACGGGGCTGACAGCTGAAAGCTGTCAGTCAGTCGAACTCCCAACAACTGAGAACGAAGCCCTTCAATACAGAAAGGGTATGTGGGTGGTGCATCACAGCATCCATGGGATGAGTTAGAAGTAGCGGTAGCGGGGAGAATGGGGCCCCAAGAGTCTTGTCAGGGCAGAGTCCTCTTCTCTGAACTCTTTGTACTTGGAAGAAAAAAACTCTGTTCTCGGTGATGTCTCGAATAGGAGGGAAAGAGGCCAGCAGCCTAGCTGAGGTGTTGCCAACTGTATAAGCTTTTCATAAATAAGCAAATCTTGGAAGGGTGTCTGGGCACAGCCAGTGAGGGCACCGCCAGCCCTTTGCAAATACCCTCCGAGGAGCTGAAGCCCAGAAAGAAATTTCCACTGTGGGCTGCTGGGGACTATTCCTCATTCAGAGTAAGGCTACCAACCCGTGAAGGGTGGTTATGAACAGCTAATAAGCTTATAAGGACAGTGGCAATAAGTAGCCACAATCGAATAGCAGGGCGGGATAAGGTCGCTTTACTTCTGAACAGGCCTTTAAAAGCTAAATTAATTTCTCTGCCTTTTGTTCAACTTTTTCTTCCTGCTCCTTTCTTGTCCTTTTTTTTTTTCTAGATATGCCTCTTGGCGTTTTTCCCTTCCACTCCTGACTTTTCATTTCTTGCATTTTTCTTCCACTTCCTCATTTTTTTTTTCTGTCTTTTTTCCCCTTTTCCCTCGGGCCCCTTCCCACCGCCTTCCTCTATGTTATTTTCACTTCCCCACTTATAATTCACTTTTTTTGGTACCAGCTTTATTAAGATGTGAGTCGCATGCCATACATACAATTCACCCATTTAAAGTAAAAACAAATAAAATAAAATCCAGTGGTTTTTACTCTATTTATAAAGTTGTGCGACCAACACCGCAGCTAATTTTAGAACATTTTCATCATCCCCAAAACATACCTTTTGCCGGTTAACTACCACTCCCACCTCTCCCAGCCGTAGGCAAACACTAATGGACTTTCTGTCTCTACAAATATGCATATTACGTACATTTCTTATAAATGGAATCATATGCTATGTAGTCTTTTGTGACTGGCTTCTTTTACTTAGCACTTAGCATGATGTACTCAAGGCTCATTCACACTGTAGTATGTATCAGAGGGTTCTTTCTTTTATGGACAAATAATATTCTTGTCTATGGATATACCACATTTATTCATTTATCAGTTAATGGATCTTTGGCTTGTTTCACTTTTTGGGTATTATGAATAATGTCACTATAAACATCTGTGTACAAGTTTTTGTGCGGACGTATGTTTTTGTTTCTCTAGGAGTGGTATTGCCGGACATAAGGTGTTAAACTTTTTGAGGAACTGCCAGCCTGTTTTTCCAAGCTGTCTCCACCACTTTGCACCCCCACCAGCAGCATGTGACGGTTTAGCTTTCTTCACATCCTCACCAACACTTGTTATTATCCGTCTTTTTGATCATAGCCATCCTGGTGGCTATGAAATGGTATTTCACCATGGCTTGACTTCCATTTCCCTGATGATTAATGACATTGAGCATCTTTTCATGTGCTTATTAGCCATTTTTATATCTTCTTTGGAGAAATGTCTATTCAGATACTTTGCCCATTTTTCAACTGGGTTGTCTTTTTTACGATTGAGTTATAAGAAACTTTTTTTTTAATTTTTTTATTGTTAGTTTCAGGTATACAGAACAATGCAATAGTTATCGTTTTCACCCTCACAAAGTAACAACCCCCCTCCCCCATCTACTGTCCTCGCACCCCTGATATCATGCTTATCTATTACAATTCCATTGACTCCATTCCCACTCTCTACTCCACGTCCCGTGACTATATGTATATATAATTATAGTTGACATACAATATTATTCAACATCAGCTTCAGA
Organism: Hipposideros armiger; assembly: GCF_001890085.2. NCBI lineage: Eukaryota > Metazoa > Chordata > Mammalia > Chiroptera > Hipposideridae > Hipposideros > Hipposideros armiger. The sequence goes on along the minus strand of NW_017731520.1, from coordinate 1,955,666 downwards.
AATACAGTGTGGTGGTCAGGCCTCTACTAAGAAACTTTTAAAAAGATATATTCTAGATACAAGTCCTTTGTCAGATATATCATTTGCAAAAACCTTCTCCTGTTTTGTGAGCTATCTTTTCACTTTCTTGGTAGTGTCCTTTGAAGCACAAAAGTTTTTAATTTTGAAGAAGTCCTGTTTATCTCTTTTTTTTTCTTTTATTGCTGGTGCTTTTGGTGTCATAGCTAAGAAACCATTGTCAAATCCAAGGCTACAAAGGTTTACTCTTATGTTTTATTCTAAGAGTGTTATAGTTTTAGCTCCTATATTTAGATATTTGGTCCATTTTTTTGTTAATTTTTGTATATGGTATGAGGTAGAAGTTTAACTTTATTCTTTTGCTTGTGGATATCTTCTTGTCTTAACCCCATTTATTGAAAAGACTATCTTTTACTCATCGACTAGTCTTAACACCCTTGTCAAAAAACCAGTTAACCCCAAATTCATAGGTTTATTTCTGAACTCTGAATTGTATTATTCTGAATTATATGTCTGTTCATATGCCTGTACCACATGTCTTGATTACTATTACTTTGTAGTAAGTTTTGAAATTGGGGAGTGTGGGTCCTCCAACTTTGTTCCTTTTTTTTCAAGATTGTTTCATAATTCATTTTTATTTGAAATACATGTTTTTTTAATCTTCTATATGCTAGGTAATATGTGAAGGGGACAAAACAGGACTGGTCAGCCAGGAGAGATATGCACTTAAAGAAAAATTAACGATGATGTAGATTATGATAGGAGAATTATAGATACTTATAAAAAACAGATTGGGGGGATTTAAGCAAATCTGGAAATTATGGGAGACTGACTGAGGAGTCAAGGTTTGGAATGAGAGCTGGGCAAGGAATAGGACAGAAGCAGCAGAAGAAAGAACTTACCACATGCAAGCTGTTCCAAGGGATAGCTTTCGTGAATCCCGGGCTCGAGGTACGGCTGTAAAAGGACAGAACAAATTTCAGGAAAGCTTTAGTAGAGAATGCAAGGGGAGAGTGGTTAAGTTCAAGTTTATGGAAAGAGGTCAGGAGGAGCTGCTTTTTTTTTTAATCTCAAGGACAAAGAAGAGCCAGTGTGGGCATCGAAAGAATGATGGGAGACATGGGGCATGATTGTTGCATACAAGAAGTACCACTGTGGCTGTAGAGTAAACATGAATAGGAGGGAGCAACACGCAAGAAAGGAAAACCAGTTGGGGATTTGGAAGTGAATGGTGATGTGACCCAGACTCCAATGGTGAGGCTGGGGGGTGAAAAGAGAAGTGTGAAGACGGGGAGGTACTTCTAGGCAGAGTCTACAGGACTTGGTGATTCCTTAGAGGTGAGAGGTGAGGAGAGACAGAAGTCAAAGATGGCTCCTCACCTGTCACGATATGGAGCTTGTGTATATTCTGAGTATGCTGTAGATATTGAATAAAGGTGGGCTCTAATTAAAAAAAAATTAAATGGGAAAGTGGACTGTTATATACAGAGGGTGCCAAAAAAAATGTGTGCACATTTTAAGAAAAGAAAACTGTATTAAAATTCTAATATTCAATATATACCGATAACAAAAGATGAATACAAGTCAGGTTTGACTTCTGCAATGACAAGAGGTGCTCAACGTGGTTCCCATCAGCGTCCAGACACTTCTGATGACGGCGAACTACTGCTTGAGCAACCCTGACCCAAGTGCCCACTTGTATACACTTTTTTTGGCACCCCCAGTATTTCTCAAAAATCTCCCAACAAACAAAATTAAGTTGCCTGTAACTTGTGTGGTCTCTTAATATTGTTGTGGTTCTTGTTTGTTTTTTAAGACCACTCTGAGTGGTCCTTAATTTAAAAAAAATAAAAAGAAAGACAGATGCAACCAGGAAATGTGAAAACCAAGCAAGAGGCTGTGACTTCTCTCTATCACCTGTCCTCTCCTACCTAGATTGCCAGGACGGCTTCCCCCATGATCTGTCAGCTTCCAGTCCTGACCTTTCCACTGTCCCCTCTGTCACTGCAGCACAACTGGAATGGTTTTTCCAAAAGGTGCATCTCAGCTCGTCACTTCCTTTGCATCAAGCTGTTCAGTGGCTTCCTGTGGCCGTTAGGACAAGCGTCAGCCCTTTAACCTAGTTTTCATGTTTCTGCCTCATTTGACTCTTGCCTGCCTAGTTGACCTCTTGCCACTTCCTCCATGCTCCAGCCACCGAATTGTCTTCAGTTCCTTCAGCCTTCTGTCCGCCCACCACCACCTCTTGGCCCTCTTTTCCGCCACCTTTCTTTGCCTGCTATTGTGCCTACTTATCTTTTAGTCCTTCTCTGGAAAGCCACCGGGATGGTTCACACCTGGGTGAGGGGAGCTCCTTTTGTGTAAGCAGCCTTTGTATTCCTCACGTCAGTCAGTCGACCTGCTGGGGCTCAGCTCTCTTTGGTCTGGCTTGGTCCAGGCATACATTTTAGACTTTCATCAAGAGTGAACGAACTGTGTTTTCCTTGAAGCAGCCCTATAAGGATATTGATTTTCTCAACCGTTGGCTGATAATGGGCTGGCACCTGCTGTGTAGCTACCAGGAAGGGTCTCCTCTACAGTCCCTGATTCTGCGGAGAGACAACCAGCCTGAAGATAGAGTTTAGTGAAGGCGGAGGAGATGAATGTTGAATCAGGTCTTATTACAAGGCCAACCCACTTCCACTGCACGCAACAATGAGTGGCCAGTCCCCAGAGTTCTACTCCATATTTTTAGCCTGGGCGATTTTTAAAGCAGCTGCATACAAACCTCCTTGTTAACAGCAACAACAAATCGTTTTCAGCAAACATTTATACAATACCCAGCACTGAATAATGCTACTTCCTGACATTTCTTTCCCCATAAACTCACTGCAAAATGGACTCCAACATAGATCAAGGAGGAAACCTGTTATAATACATGAAATTGTTATTTATAAAATAGTTAAAAGTGAAAAAACAAGAAAAATTGAGAAAAATGAAAGCAAGAACAACTGAACTCTAATGCTTCTTTTTGGTAATAATTATCCAGCAGGCCAGGTTTCTATTTGGGCTACTCCTGCTTAAAGATAATATCTGTGATGAAAGCACATCTGTCTTTCTGGTCTCTTTAGAGGACAAGCATGTGCCCAGCTCACCCAAAAGTCCTATCAGTCAATATATCACTGGCTTTAAAAACAAGGAAGTAGGAGAAAGGGAAGGAGAAAGAAAACGCACTTCTTTCCTACCTCACTGGAAGGTCTTAGGGCCTCCTCAGAAAGCTCTCCTCGTTGCCCCCCCAATCTCATAATGGAATTTCGGTTCTTTATAAACATCAGCTAATGGTTGTCTAACTGGAACATGTCTTTTCACCTAAACATATTTCCAAACCCCAAGTCAAAAGCCCAGGCTAGGAAAATTCAGACCTCAAATAACCCAATCATATCCATTCTCCAAGTGACGATAAATGGTTTAACAGTGCCCGAGACAGAAGATCTACATCTGAGGAAATACACACACACACAGACACACACACACACACACACACACACACACGCACACACGCGCGCGCACACACACACGCACGCACGCGCACACACACACACGCACGCACGCACACACACACACGCATGCACACACACACACACACACACACACACTTTGGAAACAAGTCTGGAAGATTGGGCTAGACAGAGAGCTGGAAAAGGTAAGACCCTGGAGGGATAACTCACTATCTGGACAGGACAACACAGGACTGGTTTCTGGATTTTGGTCTGGAGGGGAAAAAGGATTATTATTGGTTCTGGTTCTGAGAGGGTCCATGCTTGGAACAAACTTGGTTTGGAACAGACTGGTGTCAAGCTTGAACCCTAATGAAAGTGTTGTTCAAGTGCATCTGAAAGGTTATTGGCGTGTGGAGAATCTGACATAGAGGAAAAGGAGCAGCCTGGTCTGCAAAGGAACTGACATTAAGTAGCATTAGCAGTCACGGGAGCAGAATAGAACCTGAGCCACATCCTTGAGGCTGTCTGGGATTCAGCTGAACAGCTACATCAAGCCTCTGGCTCAAATGGTAGCAATAATAAGCGAGGTGACTCAAGAGCAGTGAGCTGCTGGGGCAGCCATTGTTATGTGGTCCAGTTCAAGGGCACTTGCTTGCTTTGCAGCTCCCCTGAGACGTCAAGATGCTTCCAGGACACTTGGGGAACAAGTTAGAATGACTTTGCTGGGTATTTCCTTATGCACCATGGAGCAAGAACCTGCTGAGAGGCTGAGCTCGTAAAGGCAGGATGTCCTAAATGTTTTTCACATTTTGGCCGCACATTGAGTAATACATTTAGATAAACTGAAGATGCTACCCCATGCCAGAGATAGCCATCTCGGGCGCTCAGGCTGATTGAAACTGTTGCTTGAATACCCTGAAGGCTGAGGAATTCAATACTGAGGCTAACCCATTGGGGGCTTGATGAACGCGGTAAATTATCCGTGGGGAGACAACTATAAAAAATCAGGGACATTCAGTGAGGCTTAGACCCTAAACTGTGTTTAAATCTGTCTTCAGAAACTCGATTTACCATGGAGATCATCATATTTCCTTAAAGGATGGGCAAGACATTTCAACAGCCCAGCGTCGGCCGTGGCCTCTATCTCAAGAATTTCCAGAGTGGAACCATGGCTAATGATTAGAAAATAAGGGGGTGTGTGGGGGGGTGTCTCTCCTCCTTAAAACTTGCCTTCTAGACCATTCTAAATAGCCAGACACAGAACCTATCAGATGGAAAGAACCACCATGAGAGCAATGGATCCATTCAATACCGTAAGGGGTACCCTCCATGCCAGCCCGCCTCTCTCTGGTTCCCACGATAAAAAGGGAGCTGGAAGCACCTGTCATTTAAGAGCCCTGAGAATCTGCAAGTGAAGGAAGCAATCGTTATAATAAGAAAAGGCTGGAAACAGTTGGTTTAGAAGTGATGCCAATGACGTGGCTGCTAATTCTCACCTCCTTTCAGAGTCTCAGTAGGTTCACCGCCTCTGCTTCCTGACCAGCGTCAAAATCTAGGCTATCACCTGAGCAAGGCCCCTCCCCCCATGCTGTCACCACCTCCTGGCTCATGGCTTCATATTGGCAGTCTGCCCAAACTCCAACTGCAGCCCATGGGTTTTATGACAAGCCATTTTGTATAAATGTCAGAGAGTGTGACATGTCAATAAGTAACACTTTTGAAGCAAATTGAATATGCTATCCTCACTAAGGAATTTATGGTTCTGGAGAGACTTAACCCTCAAGGTCCCCTCAGAGGAAATTCTTCTGAGAGACTTGTTAACTGCACCGGGAAATCTGTTTTCACAGGAGGCCAAGGTGGCAGGTGCCTGAGCAGCTGGGAGAAGAAGGTTTCTTGTTTACACTGTAAACCTTCCACGGTTCACACTCCTCCAGGCCCCATTCTGCCTGAGTAGTATAGAGAGGAGTCATCAGAATGGAAAAACAAAGGGGGAGTGAAGGAATACAGAGGAGAGCAAAGAAGTGGGATAAAACCAACAGTATCTAAAATGGGACCTATAGGAGACTGACATGTCAACAGGTTAGGTGGTGAGAGCCGGTATTTCCAAGTTCAACTTTAAGGATAAAAAATTGAAATATTTTGGAAGGCAATTTTCCAATATCTAGTAATACTTAAACTCCTTTCTTTACACCAAGTTTGTACCCTTTGGCCACCATCTCCCCTGTTCCTCTATCCTTAGCCCCCTGGTAACCACCATTCTACTCTGTTTCTACACTTGAGCTTTTTTACATTCCGCACGTAAGTGATATCTTGCAGTATTTGTCTTTCCCTGTCTGACTCACCTCACTTAGCACAATGCCCTCAAGGTCTATCCATGTTGTTGCGAATGTCAGGATTTCCTTCTTTCTCATGGTTGAATAATAGTTATATACAGAGGGTGCCAAAAACATGAATACACATTTTAAGAAAGGAAAAAACTCTATTAAAATTACGCTGATGGGAACCACTTTGAGCCCCTCTTGTAACTGCAGAAGTCAAATGTGACTTGTATTCATCTTTTGTTATTGATATACATTATTACAATTTTAACACAGTTTTTTCCTTTCTTAAAATATGTATACGGTTTTTCTTTGGCATCCTCTGTATATATGCCACCATTTCTTTATCCATTTCATCTATTGGCAGACATTTTGGTTGTTTTCTTAAGTCCCAAAATTATGCAGTCAGGCAGTAGCGGTGGTAGTCCTCTGACACCAAGTTCTTTGCTCCCGCCATGCCGAATTTCTTTGAACATGGTATTGTGAAGGCAATATTATTCTGGAGAATGATAAGTGAGTGAGATTTTGGGGACTAACAGGGTTTGAGGGTTTGTTGGCAATCGTACCTTTGATTGGTAGGCCCGATTCTAGACAGGATGTATCACTATGGGATCAGATGGATGAAGGTCGTAAGTCTCTAGGAAAGAAAAGAGTGTGTAGAGGGAAAGTGTAACATTTCAGTTGTCACTTTACATGTGTTCTTCCTTCTACATCCCAGAACTGCTAAATCAAGGCACTCTGAAGTCTGCCCTACCTTAAACTAGTTCTTATTATTGTTAACTAGTTCTAGTCACTGTTGACCAGTTTGATTAGGCTTCCTGTTTGTAACTGAAAACATGCTAGTAGATGGCCAGGGCTTTCTGCTGTTTATTGAACGAGAAGCCAATGGGAATTTGTAGCAACCCGAAGCTAGTGAACGCGTAATACCACAGATGTATGCTTATTTTCTACTGATTTTGCTTTCCGAAATGTTGCAGGCTTTTTACAAAATAGGTGAAAGTGTTTGTTTTGCATATTCAGGAAAACTTACTAAATATTTTTTATTACCCAGATATTATTTAACTTGTGCTATACTTGAGTATATTTGTGGGGTTTTTTTGAAAACTATTCAAATGTGGGGTGAAAGCAGGTTATAAGAAATTATGTATTTTATTACTACATTCTTTTTTTAAAAACTAGTGGCTATTGTTTAAATTATGAAATGCTAACTTCGTTATTTATAAAATTAATTTGGACAGAGGATGATTCACAGAGCTCTTAGTTTGTTTGCAAGCAAAGCAACGGCAGTTCTGCTTTAAGAATACTGTTAACTGTTGCTTTCCAATGAGAAAAACGTGGGCACTCTGGGAAAAAAGGTATTCCAAACGTTTTTAATGCTTTGGCCCAGTCTCTGAAGTCTCCTTTGTTCTGTTGGAATGCCTAGATTAATGAATTTAGTACTGATTTATTTCAAAGGCCCTAAGGCTTGAAGGGTTGAGAGAGAAGAAAAAAGAAGAAAAAAGATTTTCTATAGACTGCGTAAGGCCACCAGGCATGGAACATGAGCCGGTGAAGAGCACATCACAGTCATCTCAGTGCCTTGCTAAAACATGTGGAAAATAACTCTCTGGCCGGGGGGAAAGGGATATGACTGGTTGATGAAAAGATTTATACTTTAACCGGGATTTCTTCACTCTGCCAAAGTAAACTCAGGCTGTAATATTGCGGCCATATTGGTTTCTTGTATGAGTCTCCTATGGCCAGATTGCACACTGGGTCCAGTCTAGTTGTACAGTGAGGGCATTCAGTAAATAGTTCCCGAATGACTGGCTAGATGGGTGAATTAACGGGAGACTGTAACATTTGTGTAAGTATCTTTTTTATATAAACCTTACTCCAACACTGCCCACGTGGGCATGTTACATATTTGGTTTCTCTGCTTTCAATCACAAAAAATAAGTAGGGTAGTTGATGGAAGTTAGCTCCAAGAGTGTTGTTTTGCTTTCCGTGATATAATATATCGCCTCACCATAAATACAAATTTTGGCAGTAGCTGATATAAATAGTCACATTTACTGCGTTCTTACTGCATGCCAGGCAATGAGCCATAGTCTTTACATGACATTTAAGAATCCATCCCTGTAATGACCTTCTAGGTAGGTAGTATTGTTTCTTGTTTTTCAGATGAGAAAAATGTGTAAACTGTGTTGCCTCTTGGGCTATATAAAATGTATGTGTTTGCACAGAAGGAAAATAAGGACATTAATGATCTTTTTACAAAGAGTTTCTTTACTGAGTGACAGGATTCCCTCGAGTATTTTAATATGACAAATACGCCTAATTCATTCAAAACCTTTTCAATTATAATAGTTCAATTTGCATGCTTTTCAGGTACAATAACTCCTCAAGAACATATTTTTGTACATGAAAAAAAGAACTGTAAGTTATTGCCTGATTAATGACATTTGTATATTTGAAAGAGAGATGGTTGCTTGAAGTTAAAAATAAATTTGTTGAAACCATAAGTATAAAAAACTTTACTATAAATATGTATTCTTATGATTTTTATTATGTAAATTAAATCCCCATATACCAATCACCCAAAAATTATCAAAACTTTCCAATCTACAAATATATTTTAGAAATATAGATGATCAGAAGGATGCTCATATAATTTATTATCCAAACCAGGACACTTTTGAGAGTAAAATATTATTAATTTCCACCAAGGACAACAGGCAGTATGTACTGAGGAAACAGAGCATGGGCTCACTTTGGAACAAATTCAGTTTTGTCATATTAAGGTATTTGAAAACGTACCCCTGTGTAAGATTATATAGGACAAAATAGTTCTGATGTGACAGAAGACCCACATTACTCTTGTTAAATAGTTTTCTTATTTTTAAAGATTTTATTGGGGAACTGGGGGAGGGGAACAGTGCCGGGGAATTGGGGAAGGGGAACAGAAAAGTTGCTGTCCTTGTGTTCTTCAGTCTAGTTGTGGAGGACGTCGCTTCACTGGCCCATGTTGGTATTATCATTGTGATCTTCTTAGGTGAGGCAGATCAGTCACCAGCCATTGGATGGCCACTCATGGCGACTCACAGCAGTCCAGCTCCACGTCGAGCTGTTGTTCACCATCTTAGCTGTAGAAGGCACAATGTCACTGGCCCGCGTGTGAGATCCGAACCGGGGCCCTGCTGCTCAGAGCTGGTGTCCCAAGCCAACTCTTAACCAATGCACCACTTGGCCGGCCCGTTAAATAATTTTCTATATTCGTCATCATCATGGACTGTGTGTGTCCTCTCAAAATTTGTATGTTGAAGCCCTAACTCACAGTGTGACAATGTTTGAAAGTGGGGGCTTTGGGCGGCAATTAGGTCACAAATTGGGGGGCAATTAGGTCATGAGGGTGAAACCCTCATGAAGGGCTTTGTGTCTTCACAAGAAGAGACACAGATCTCTGTCTTGCTCTGTGCCATATGAGGGCACAGTGTGAAGACGGCCATCCGTGAACCAGGAAGTAGGTCTTCACAGGAACCCACTGGCCAGCACCTTGGTCCTAGAGTCCCAGCCTCCATAACTGTGAGAAATAAGTGTCTGTCATTTAAGCCACTCAGTGTCATATTCCGTTAGGACCGCTTGCGCAGACTGAGGCAATCGTGTTGAATGGGGTTTGTGTGGACTTTTCCTATTCTGTGGCAGAATGAAATAAAACACATATTTTTAAGAGCAGGTATTTGGCAATAAATCTATGACTGTAACCTAGCGGCAGTGTGGTAATGCTAACTCTAGCCCAGCAGTTACAGTGCATTGGGGGGGCGACACCCCTAAATGTGTGATTGATGCCTGCCAGTTGCCAGCTAAACCTGCTCCTCAGCCTCTCAGAGGCCCCCTTTCTTTCTTCACCCCATAAAATGAGGGTAATGAAAGTGCTTATGTTGGTGTGGGGGGGACAAACGGGTGATGTGAGTAAAGCACCCAGCATGTCACCTGCACATACCTGATCTCCCTCCCTTTCCTTTCCTCTTCCCGCTTGGGCTCCTCCTCGGCCCAGGCCCACAGTGGCAGCAGCAGAGGCTGGGTTGGGACTTCACAGGGAAGCCGAATGGAAGAGCACAGGCCGCCCCAGGGCCAGGACAGTCACCACATCCTGCGGACGATGCGAGGACGGGTCGCGTCTTATCCCTAGTCAGAGGGTGTGCAGAGTGTCACAGCCTGAGATTTTACAATGACGACCTTATTAATCAGGAACGACCGGTGAGACCCAAATGTATCAATTAAAAGTAAAACTGGAATAGTATTCACCTTAGGGAATTGCTATGAGGAATCAATCAACTCAGGCAGGGACCGTTTGGTCTGGTTCATTGTAGGCCTCAAAATGGTGGTTAGCTTACAAGTTTACTTCTAGAAAACCTCCTAAGGAGGCACAGTGAATGGAGAAGAGTCACACCTCCTTTCTCTGTCACAAAGGAGGCAAATCCCCAACGGCCCCATGAGCCCGTGGTGGATTCCTCTGCCCGTCCGCGCGTTCCTCCATCAGCTCAGGGGACTAGGGCAATACTCAGACTTAAAAGCTCGTACTCCTGACCCAATGTCAAACAGAGTAGCAAAAATGTTTTTAAAGACAATTTCTCCTGCAAGGTTTGTGTTCATCATTAAATTTCCATAGCTTATGATTTTTGTCAGTAAAAAAAAAAAAATCTTCATGGAATACTCAGCTAATATTTCATTTGGTGGCAGGACGCATGTGTGAAAAATAGCATTCTGTTCTTCACTCATTGTGTTTGTGGTGTGTGAGGGGAGAGTGCTTCATAAACCCATAAGTGTGCTGCCACAGACACAAAGAGAGATAAATCTTCTCAATGGAAATTCAGCAAAACCAGTTAGCCATTAGCTAATGCCTGTGGAACCGTTTATCTTCGTCACATGGAGGGAGGACTGAAAGATGGAGCGATGGACCTTTAAGATCTGGCACGATACATGAGGTAATCATTCAGAGTAAGGCTGTTTGTTATATCACGCCTCTGTGTTTTCAGTAGATAATACATTACCATTGAATTAGATGGAGAGCGAAGCAAAAATTTTGCCAGACATAAATGCCTTCATGGACGTATGAATACAGAACTGCAGCGTGGAGTGTCTAGAAACAGGCGCATCATGTTGGCACAGGAATTAGGACGTTCATTATTTTCAAAGCCATAAACATGGACAAACTGGAGAAGGAAAGCTATAGAGAAAAAGAAAGTAAAGCTTTCAATTCGGCCAGATAAACAAATAATGGCCTCGTGATTTGTACGGCCCTCGGGACGAGCACGTTCTCTTTTCCAGGCATGGCTTTCCTGACCCCTCTCACCCCTGAGATGTGGTGTTCTTCCAAATCCTCCCGAAGTGGTACTGCCAACAAACATGGGGCAGCCCACTGACTTCGACAGGAGCCCATGGGGCTCCCAGGGGCTCAGTTTCTGTCCCTGGTCTGAGAGGTTCCGTTTCCTGTTTCCTCGAGCGACGCATGCTTCCAGAGCTGCGGGTGGAAGGCACATTCTCATTCACATATGCATATGTTCCACGCACTTTAGCTTTTCGTGTGCAATCTGAACATTCCAGAAACTCATAGAAGCCATGATATGAGTTGTTCTCCAGAGGTCAAAGGCCACTCAGCCAGATGGACACCTGAGCAGCAGGCCCTGTGAGGCAGATTCCTCTCTTTCCTCTCTTCCTCCCTTCTTTCTCCTCTCTCTTCCTCCCTTCTGTCCTTCCCTTCCTCCTTCCGAAAATATTCTCGTCCTAGTTTTAGGAGCCAGAATTCAGCCTGAGGGAAGTCAGCCATCTTTCTTCAGCAGTGACAAAAAGTATCCTGTGTCTAGGACAACAGCCCTAGGACCTGATTACCTAAAAGTCTCTTGTTCTCCTCTTAAATTAAAAAAAAAAAAAAAGTCAAAAGTGCTTAAGAGAGCCTCGAAATCCCTTTGTGCTCACTTGTAGAAACTGGCAGTTTTTTAAAAAAGATTTTTATTGGGGAATTGGGGGAGGGGAACAGTGTTGGGGGAATTGGGGAAGGGGAACAGACAAATTGCTGTCCTTTTGTTCTTCAGTCTAGTTGTGGAGGACGTTGCTTCACTGGCCCAAGTTGGCACCATCATTGCGCTCTTCCCGGGCGAG
>NW_017731520.1:1935476-1938140 GCF_001890085.2 Hipposideros armiger | reverse complement strand
GGATTGTCCAGCTGCCTCCATAGCCAAGTATATTGAGACAGATCCTCGGCTTTTTGTTGTATCATCATGGAGAGCATCCAGCAACAATGTGACTGAGCAGATGCACTTAAAACTCTGGAGGGCATACACTGAACCAATATCATGACCACTATGACAGAAACAAGAACAATTCATATTACCTGGAAGGTGCTTCAACACCAGAAACTCCAATGGCCCAACCTAGGACAAGAAAATAAATCCCACAGGCCTCGAGGGTCCATCTTAGAAAGCCAAGTTGCTTAACTCCTTCAGACAATGCATAGTCCGTTTATCGAGCCTGCTTCCTTGAGCCAAGTACAGCGGGAAGTGTTAGCATCAAATGCCCCCGTGAGTGGACAACAGGGAATCTAGAAGGATGTTATGGTCAGTTCCCACTCATGCCAAAGAGCTGTGACTAATCGGTACTACATCCAGGGCAGAGGCAGTGGAGTTAATTACTTCTACCAGAGTTCGGGAAATGTTTCTTACAGCCTCACTTCTGTGACTTCCACTGCTGGCAGCATTGCTCCCCTAAGCAGGGAGTCAGTCGTTCCCCAAGATAGAGTACTTGAATAATCACGTTTCAGATCTGGAGTCTGAGATAGAATTTCCGGCCTTGGTGATTTATAGAATTAAGGGTCTCTGCTCCAGACAAGTCTTGGGGACACTTTTCCTAAAGTAGGTGACGTGCTACTGTGCTACCATGAGGCAAAGAGGATCACGCATCCTTCCAAATTTTTTTGATCCTAGGTCTGGCCATTGGGAGAGCACCAGGCTGGTGGGTTAACTAGAAAATGTTCACTTGTGGGCTGTTTTTTCTTCTTCTTTTTTGAATGAAGCTGTACCAGTGCATTGGTGCACCCTCAGAGCTGTCTTGCTGTCACAGTGTAGTGGAAAGATCCCTGAACTGAAAAGGGAGATCTCTGCTGAGCTACACCTCAGACATTGGAGAAGTACGGGATTTTGACTATGTTGCTTAACATCTTTGTGTCTCAATGCCTCATTTGCAGGATGTCATTCTGTGGCCCCAAGGTTATGGGGGGAAGTCTGCGTATTAATGCACCCTCACATTAATTTTGTCTTCATTCGAATTCCAGAATTGAATATGATGAAGTGTGAACTGGAAAAAACAGCTTGATTTGGTTTTCAGGGCAGAGTTAACAGCTTAAAAGAAAAGGTTGAGAACCACAGGAAATGTTTTTCAGAGAATTCACCCACAGGCCAGCAAGTGGGACCCCATGAGCCCCTTGACTAAAGGGGAACCCGCCGATGGTTTATTAGTGGAGACTGAAGAGAGAATATTTTTCTTTCCTATGTCAGAAGAAGTAGCTCTATCGTAGGCGATTTCATATCTGCAGCCAATGGCTTACTTTAGAAGCCTGCGCTTTGGCATTTTCCCCAGGGAGGAAGCCAGAGAGAGGATAAGTGAGGAAGGAGAGATTCGCTTCAGCGATCCATCATTTTAACTTCAGTACATTTGTGAAGGAAGGGCACTTACCCTGTTGTGTATCTTAGGCTTTAGGACAGTTCCATGAAATGGCTGGCTGCCTTCCTCCCTTCCTTCCTTCCTTCCTTCCTTCCTTCCTTCCTTCCTTCCTTCCCTCTCTCCCTCCCTCCCTTCCTTCTCTCTTCCTGTCTTCCCACCCCCTCGCTTGAGAAGGAGAAATAGGCTTAAAATACACCATGAGTGACGGTTTCTTTGGAGCTTCTTTGAAAAGACTGGAGTGATAATGTCATGGTATATCATTACATCATTACGAGTACATTTTTTTGGCCCTTTGAGGAAGGTTCTGGGTCAAGGGCCTATCATTTGGGCAGTGGAACATTTTTCTTAAACTCCAATTTCATTGGAAGGTAGGTTTAGTTTTTATTTCGTTGCTCGGCAGTTCTATTATGATTCATATTAATAATTTATAATGTAGGTAGAAAAGCCCAAGAAGGTTATAGAATGTGATTGAGATGACGCTACGTGGTACCCAGGTCCTCCCTCCAGGCCTGGGAGTGTTACCAGCTGATGGATCTACTATGTTTCCTCTGGACAATTGCCCTCAGCAGAGAAAATCCCTTGCCTAAGATTATTTCCTGATGGCAGCCTACTTCCTAGGACAGGCCCATGTAGGGGTATAAAGGCAGGGCCCCTTGCCTCAATTTGGGACAACCTGAAGGGACATCCCAGCTCCAGAGCTCCCAGAAGGATGGGACCAAGGCCTCTTGTGACTGCCTCAAAAGTCACTCTTCTCAGCTTATTTTGCTTCTCTGTCCCACTGGTGTCATCCCCAGAGCACTCCCCAGTTAGTTTCCTGTGCACAAATCTCCATCTCAGAGTTTATTTCCCAGGGAATCCAGCTGTAATAATGACCCAAACAGTTTGCACAGGGGACCCATATAACTTTCTGGTTCCTCTCTTCCAAATGCAACATCTTTTGAATTCATGTCCCTAATGGGAGAACAACATATTTATTTTATGATAGAAATTTTGAAGTTATATCTCATCAAGGGCTGCCGTCAGAAAACATGGCTTGTGGAGAGATTGCACAGCACTCAGCATCGTCCTCAAATTATTCGGCATTTTTTCAGTCCCTCCCAAATAGTCAACTATTATTTGTAATGATTAATTAGAAGTGAATATAAATGGCAAGTGTTGAA
>NW_017731520.1:1924957-1929236 GCF_001890085.2 Hipposideros armiger | reverse complement strand
GTAGAGGGCAGTGTCACTGGCCCTCATATGTGGGATCCGAACCGGGGCCCTCTGGCGTCCCAAGCCAGTTCTTAACCAACGTGCCACTCGGCCGGCCCGAAACTGGCAGTTTTGCTGACCTTCTGCTCCCTTCACACGCAGGTTCCTCCTCATTTCCTTCTTCCTTTTCTCTCTCCTTCCCCTTTCTCTTCTCCGATTGTTTCCTTTTTCTGAGGTCCCACAGTTGCTGAGACCTCAAATCATGCATATTCTTCCTTTTCCCTCCAAGTTTCCTCCTTCCAGGATGTAAATAAATAGCATCAAGATTTCTTACCAGAAACAAAGCTGCTTTAAAATCTGGCAAAAGCAAGCGCTGAAAGGGGGGAATGTTTAAAGGACCTAGCAAACTCATGACTGGGGGGCTTGCTTCTACATCCCTCTATACCCCAATCGTAGTGAAACGTTCTCACCAGCTTCTGTAAGGAAACTTTGGAGCCATTTGCTTGAGCAGAAATCACATCTGTGGCAGGTATTACGGCTTGAATTCCTACAAGTAGGCTTAACCTCCAGATTTCAACCATTTAAGGCAAGGGTTCAACCTCAATATTTTCATGAAGTGATATAATTAATAGTAAATAAGCCACAGTAGTTTGAGTAAGTTACCCACTCCATTCCAAATGCCACACAAAAGAATTCCAAATTAATGAAGGTGCTAACTGTTCTTTCCAGTGGGACTTCAGTGTGACATGTATACTTTTGTTCTTTTATACTTTTGGTCTTGGAAAGTCCCTCAGGGACAATGAATTGGGTCTTTGTTTAATTCTCTGGAATGACTGGTCCAGTGCCAACCAGGTACTAAATTTTTCTCGAAGGTGATCAGTTGGATGGTAGGTAATAAATACGGCTGCTTGGGCTCAAGACAACGCACAAAGTAAATGCACGTTGGATCCTTATTTATCAAATGCTGTCACCACAATCAGTGTAATAACCACACCCCAAATGAATCGAGTGGCCGTATTGTTTCCAGGTACACAGCTAAGGGTGCAGGTTGCCATGGGGACTCAGAACCGGGGTTCTGATTCATGACCTGAGAAGCTTGACCCCCTCATTTGTTAAGCAGGCACGTGTGGTGGACAGAGTGATGTCTCCTCGTAGATGTCCACATCCTAACCCCGTAGCCTTTGAATATGTTACCTTGCCTGGCACACAGGACTTTGCAGCTCTGACTAAGGATTTTGAGGTGGAGAGACTATCTAGGTGTGTCCAGTGGAATCGCAAAGGTCCTTATACGGGAAAAAAGGAGGCAGGAAGGTGAGAGGAGATGTGACAACGGAAGCAGAGGCCACAGGCCATGAGCCAAGGCAGGTGAGCGCTCGCTAGAAGCTGGAAAAGGCAAGGCAATGGATCTCCCCTAGAGCGTCCAGAAGGAGTGCAGCCTGGCTGACTCATTTTAGACTTCTGGTCTCCAGAGCTGTAAGAATAAATTTCTGGTGCTTTAGGCCACTAAACTTGTGGTTGTTACAATAGCAACAGAAAACTGACATAGTCCATTAAACCTTCCTTGTGGGGTTGTGTAAAGATTAAACAAAAAGTTATGTAAAGACTGACATAGCGCCTGATACATAGAAAGAGGGGGATAAGTGCTGTTATCAATCTATAAAGCACCACCCATAGCCCCATGAAGCTCTTCGAAAGCTCTCTCCAACATGTAAGGAAAAAGATAAGGATTTAAGAGCAGAGGGAAGAAGCTAGAATTGATTGAGCTGGGCAGTTTACATAATGGAGTGCCCACCACAAGTGTGGGAGGTGGGCTTCCTAAGCTCAGAGAGGTTAAGTAACCTGCCCACCATCACACAGCTAATAAGATATTAAATCCAGATTCAAATCCTCTCTGTCTGAATGAAAAGCCCACTGTTTTTCTAGCATTCCTTCAGACTTTATAAGAGGAAATGAAGTGAAATATCTATCTGGAAACACTTGTTGGTTTAAGAAGCCATTTTAATATATCTTCATTATCAAATAATCGTGTTGTTTGGAATTCTGTCCCAAGTTCATAGTACAGTGATGTGGTGACTGCCACTTTGGCAACTGTGCAGGACAAATGAGGGTAGTAGTAATTAATAATTCATTTATTGCATTTGTAAAGCACTTTCACAGCTCACAAAGCACTTTTAAAACTATGTATCTTGCTTACTATTCCTTTCTGCTGATAAGAACTCCGAGGATCACAGGCCACGTTGCCCATGGCACATGTTTAAATGACAAAGCAGGAAGATGTTACCAGTTCAGAATTTCACGCCATGTCCATTATGTTGGTCTTAGGGAGTGTCCTTCCCCTCATGGCCTGAAAAGTGATTTACAAAGTTTTTCCTGCACAGGGCCTCAGCTGTGGTCAGCTGGCCATGTATGCATTTAGGCAAATGAGTCTGGAAACTGTGTGCTGAGCTGCCGAGTTATTTTGAGGTCAAAAGCCAGATCTTGTCAAGCTGCATGGGAGGCTTCCACTGAGGGCTTCGAGGAACTTCCAAGGGGGTTGGTGTCAAGATTTACTGAAGGTCCCTATGTTTTGTCACCTGCTTAAAAAGCCATTCTGGTTAATAACTGTAAACTCGCATCACTATGGCAGGCTCTGATTTTTTATTTAATTTTTAGTGGTGTCAGAAAGAAAATAAGCCACATTTCTCTTTGAAGTTCTTTTGTACAAACATTAGTTTCTCTTCTCTTTCCAAGTTCGGCAGCCTGTGTTCGTTTATTTCCAGGAATTTTTCTTTATACAATATAAATTCATTGCCACCGCCAGGAGATAATTACACGGCAGCCAGGTCCCTTCCTTTGTAATTATTTACCAGTTCCCTATCCTTTCCTGGGGCCACGCATAATTAGTCAAATAAGTACACTGAGTACTCCCCTCACTCCTCATGTAAGTGTACATGTTTTTCTAAAATGTAGATGAATTTTCAGAGCGCTCCTATTTTTGCATTTACTTGTTTATGGTGGTAAGTGTTATTGAATGGTTCCCCCCCACCCCCCTACCCCTGATGTTTCCTGTATGTTTAAGTCTTCATGGTTCGTTTGTTTTTTTAAACCTACTATTTTGAAATTCAAAGCTCATTGCATTCTGTGTTTGTTTTTACTTGGAAAAAATAGTCGTATTTCTAATCTTCTCCTCTTCTGCTTATATACTGTGCATTCATTAATATAAGGGATCTAATTTCTAGGCATTTTTATTGCTAGAAATTTTGAGTAAGTTAATGCTTAAAATGGCAGAAGGAGACAAATGATCTTTTACTACACATGCACACAAATTTTGGCTTGTCACAGTGATATATGCTATTAGTGAAGCATGTGTAAGCAAGCCACTACTTTATTCTAAGATGAACATTTTTTCACATTTTCCCATTTCTGAAATGGAGATAGGTCTTCAATATGGTTAGAAAGCAGACTTTAATTAACAGTTTTTTTTTCTTTCTTGGCCGTATGATGTAAAATAACGCCATGTCTTCAATTTGGTAGCATCTTAGATTCAAGTAAATATAATGTATACTAAGACTATTCTACATCTTGGACAGATTCTCTCATTTCATCCTCTAAGCAATCCCATGCTACAGGCACAATTATTCTCCACATTTCACAGACAAAGGACATAGATGAAGGAACTTGCCTCTATTGCTTATCAGCTACACCATAGCCTGTGGCATGCTGATAACCACTGACCCTCTCGGGGCTGGTGGGGGAAAATCTTTGATCTGTAGCATTTGCCAATTTCCGTGGTGTAAATACTCTCAGTATGGCTAACTGCAGGGTACCAGCATGAAGTCACTGAACATAGAGTTAGGAAGATATGCACCAGGACATGAAATGTTAATACCAGTTACTCGCCATCGGTTGGAAAGCAGCACAGCAACAGTACCTGGACTAGTCCACAGGGCCCCACTTAGAAGACCCCATTAGCTTCTCTCCTGACCTTGAACGATGCCCAAACTCCATGAGCTTAATCTTGACTCAGCTGCTCCTGAATCCTACTTTATTCTTAATATTTCCAGGTATGTGAATCAGTCACCCCCTTTTTTTCTTAAACTGGCCCGAGTTGGGTTTCTATCGCTTGCAGTCAAACTCCAGGATGTGCTAAGAAGCATTGTTTAAACCTTGAAAGTCATGTGTAGTCACAAGTGGAAGGTTTTAATCACATGAGTGATATGGTTAGCATGTTTGACTTCCTCCCGTTGGTCCTGAGATGGAAGCAGGGATGAAAAATAGGGAAGTTGGCAGTCGTTGACCAAGCCCTGGCTGTCCTGGGCTG
>NW_017731520.1:1907310-1921489 GCF_001890085.2 Hipposideros armiger | reverse complement strand
CTTGGCTTTGTGTAAAATGCAACCCGTAAACGTAAAAAAAAAAAAAAAAGTGAATGAAAAAGTGCTGGGAAGCTGGCTGATTGAAAATTAGTATTCCTAAGACTGGAGATTCTAAAACTTGTGGGATAGAGAGAGTTAACAAAAACAGTTTGGTCATTGGTTCCTTAGATTTTTTTTCCTTAACAAAAGTAGCTTTGTTGTTTTTTACAAGCTCGGTGTTAAGAAAAATGCCGATAACATACAAAAGAGGATAATACAAATAATTTGATCCTCATCTAGAAGTAACTATTAGTAACATTTGGTCAATATCTTCCCAGATAGTTTTCTATGCATATGATTGAATACTCAAATATGCTTTACCAACAATGTGATTGCAATCTGCCTGCTGTTTCATCCCAAAATACGTTTTGTCCATCCTCTTAGGCACTGTAAATCTTTAGAGCTAGAAGAGAAATTGGAAATAAAGTCATTAGGGCCCTTATATCCTACTGGAAATGTGACAGGCTTGACAGCATTCTACCCAGAGCAAGTACAGACATTCCACAGGCGACTTCAAGGTCAATTCAATTCAAGGGAGATACAAAATCACTTCTCCTTAATAAATGTCTGGTCTACCCAATGTGTTCATGCTACTTCATTTACTCAAACTTATCATTTTAGTAATTGATTTTTGTGTTCCTTTTTACTTTCTGTTTTTTTTTAAAACTAAAGTTATACGTGCACATATTTCAAAGAGGAAAACAAGACTTGTTGCATAAAAACTCCTGAAGTCCACCCCTCTCCTCCTTGTATTTCCTTCTCAGAAGGCAAGCACTTTAAAATCATTTTGTCTGCTCTTCTTGTCTTCTTTCCTTCTACCCCTCCTTCCTCCTCTCCCTTTCTTCCTCCGTCCCTTCCTTCTCCTTCTCCTTCTTCTTTATTCTCCTATCTTTAAATAACTTGCACATATTGCTACTTCTTCAGCTTTAGGCATTATCCACCAACTTCCATTATGAAGGATGAGGATTTCCCCTCTACTCCCCCTCACCGTCACGCATCCGTAACTTCCTTCTGCCCACTCCCGTTCTGTTCCTTCAATACCGGGAGGAAGGAAGGTGAGAATCAGTTCTCTTCAGTCAGTTAAGGGTAAGGCTCCATTGTCCTCTGGCCTTGTTCAGAAGTCCAAAGTTCTTATTCTTTGATTGGGACCCTTTTCTGTTCATCTCTGGGACTTGTAGGCTCCTTTGTCTTCAGTGTTCTGAATTCCATAAATATGTGTGGTGCTCTGGACCCTCAGGGAGCCCTTTCAATCTGGAAATCATGTCTTTCCATTTGGGGACATTCCTTGAGTTACTTCACTGGTGATTTCTTTCATTTCCCCCATCTCTCTCTCGACCTCTTTTTTGGACGTTGGACCACTGGGATCAGTTTTCTAATTTTCTCACGTTTTCTCCTCTATTTTATAGCTCTTGTTTTGTTGTTTTTTATTCTTTTCTATTTTCTAGGAAATTTACTTGATTTTATATTCCAACCTGTCCATAGAGTGATTTAAAATAACACAAGTGTATCATCTCACAGTTGTGAGGACCGAAAGTCTAACATGAGTCTCGTGAGTCCAAAGTCAAGGTGTCTGGAGGGCCACTCGGGAAGACACTTTCTTTGCTTATTCAGGTTGTTCGCAGACTTCGGTTTCATATGACTGCAGGGCTGTCTGCATTTTCTCGATGGCTGTCCGCTGAGGGCTTTCCCTACTGCCAGCTTAGCAGCCAGCTTTCTCAGATCTGCAAGGTCAAGGTCATTAGACCATCTCTCTCATTGTCTTTGTCCTTGGGGGCTTATCCCTTTTCTGTAATTCTAGAAGTGTTGGTAAGAATTAACGAATGTTGTGCATATAGTAAAACCCACTAAATTGTATACCTTAAAAGGGTGAATTATACATTATGTGAACTACATCTCAATGAAATAAACTTTTAAAAGGATGAATGTGTGTGATATGCCACCTTTATCCCAAAGTATTTCTCCTGATTTTAGAGAAGAGGACAGTGAGCTGGAAAAGTGGAAGTAAGAAGGCAGATTGTGGTGGCTTTCAGTGATTACTTTTTTTTTTAATGATTTTATTGGGGAATTGGGGAAGGGGAACAGCGTTGGGGAATCAGGGAAGGGGAATAGACAAGTTGCTGTCCTTTTGTTCTTCAGTCTAGTTGTGGAGGACGTTGCTTCACTGGCCCATGTTGGTATTATCATTACGCTTTCCCCAGGTGAGGCAGATCAGTCGCCGGCCATTGGATGGCTGCTCACAGCAGCTCACTGCAGCTCACCGCAGCTCACGCCCGCTGCCAGCCAGCCCCACTGCAGCCTACACCGTTGCCGGCGACTCACAGCAGCCCAGCTCCAGGTAGAGCCATTGTTCACCATCTTAGCTGTAGAGGGTGCAGAGTCACTGGCCCTCATGTGGGATCTGAACCGGGGCCCTGCTGCTCAGAGCTGGCATCCCAAGCCAACTCTTAACCAACATGCTACTCGGCTGGCCTGAGGTTATTACTTTTAAGTGATAGTTCAGCTGTATGTTCTGAGCTGTATTGGTCGTGCAGAGTTGAATTTTGGTGACAGTGGCACAGACTGTGGCTCCCTAGCCCTGACCCTGAGCACTTGCCATATGGGCTTATACCATTTCTGCAAAAGGGACCTTGGTACTCTGGAAATCTCACCATCCTTGCAGGAATGAAATGTCCCGCAGTTACCTTGTAGTCATCCTAAGGAGAGATAACAAGATGAAAATATTTGAGAACAGAGGGTAGAGAATCTAGGAGAACAGGGATCGTGGCTCTGCCTCTGGTGGGCCCTTCCACCCAGCTCCCTTGCTGTAATCTGATAAACACATAGAATTCAAAGTGGCTTAAAAAAAAAAAAAAGAAGAAGATTAAGCAGTCTATGGCTTTTCTTAACATAGCCAAGATCAATGATGTGAGATCGCTTCCTGTTAATGTTTAGGGATTTACATGTCTAATATCCATTAGTATGAAGTACTCTTTCCTGCCAATACCCATTTTGACACATTTTCAAAGTTGTTTATTTCACATTCACCATCGGTCTTTTATATCGCTGAGGGAATAAATGCAAGGCTGTGATATTTTCTTAAGCAATTAAATGGTAGTTACCTGACCTTAAATCAATGTCTTCAAACCTTGCTCTTGATTTTTATGGACCTCCTAACCCTGGATGATGATAACTTTTTCAAACTTGTGGTATCATCTGCCTTCAGTTGTTTGACTAATCAGAGAGCCAGAACTGCCCATAGAAACAAGTAAGGTTGACAGAGCTCCCAAAGAAAATTACAAGAACCTGTTAAGAATTTCAGATAAGCAATAGATACTTGTTTATTAGAAGTATGCTGCAAAATATTGCCGGGGATATACTTATACTAATTATTTGTTGTTTCTCTGAAATTCAAATTGAACTGGGTGTCCTGTAGCTTATCTGGCAACCCCAGACCCAGGCTCCTGGGGGACTCTGTGCTGGGCCCTCGGGCTCAGGGACTGCCCACCCACACCTCTTCTCTGGGCAAGGAGTCCTTGGTACCAAATGGACATGCCCACCCAGTCCCGCACCCTCTTAATAGATCGGACACTGGCTACCTGAAACTCCTAAATCTCCTATCTAAACTTCCCAGGATATGTTTTTAGGACCTTTGGACTTTTCCCCAGGACAGTGCAATCGTAGGCTGAGGTGTGGCCAAGGGAAAGGGTGGATGGAGGTGGGATATGTGGCTATGATGTCCACACACGGGTGCATGCTGGGCCCTACAGATGTAGGACAGAGCCAGCCAGGAAAGCCAGGGCCTCCATGTGAAACCTTTGTGATAAGGGGGGAGGGGTGGGGCTGCAGAAAGCATCGGCCATCTGCACATTTTGTGTGTTTTCTGCTGCCTGTCAGATGAGGGGGTGGGTCCAATGAAGTCACAGTGCAGAAGATTCCACTTCTGTAGAGCTTCTATTTCTGTCTATCCCCTTCAATATTTTCATTTACTTCAGTTCATTTGCTTTTGGGGAAGTTTCCCTGTAGATGTTTCAGCAACAGATGGGTATTTGAAAAAAGAAACTTAACAGAAAATCCACGTCACCATTAACAAGAACAGTACAGAGTAAATCTAGCGCCTCTCTCAGTGTACTGAGCCTTTTGAGGGATGGTTCAGCTAAGTGCACCCAGGTGCAGTGTGTAAGTGCTAGCCATCCTCCAGAGAGCCACGCAAGCACAAAAACATCAGCTCCGTTCATTTCAAAAGTAACAGTGTGAGTTGTACGTGCAATTTCTGTTTGTCAGGAAAAACTAATTAAGGAGAGGGGAGACACACGAGAGAAAAGCAGGCTTTCATGGAAATGTCACATATTAGGTTGTTTATGGTGTGAACAGTGCTTATTTAAAACCTCACAGAAAAACATTATGTTAATATTTGTCTAAGGTTGCATGAACTCGCCTGTGTTGAGAGCTGCCAGGAAGAGTTTTTTTTTAATGGCAGGTTGTACAGTTAGGCTTGCATTTGACGCCGTGTAACAGGAAGCCAACTAGAGCAGCTTAAAAACACCAGACGCTTATTTTCTCCTGTAAGAAGCAGCTCTGTGATGCCCCCGAAGACCCTAGTTTTTTCTTTGCTTTTCTCCATCCTTGGCTTGGTTTTCTTCCTTTTGCTTGCAAGATGGCTGCCGCCCTCCTAGCCAGGAAGGGGAGGGGTGAAGAGCAAAATAATATTGCCAGGCCTGTCTTCTTTTTAAACGATTTCTTGGAGGTTCCAGCTAGCAAACTTTGCTCATACCTTATTGGTCATTACTATGTCAGGGAGCCACCCCCAGCTGCAAGGGAGGCTGAAGCGGCCAGTGTTTCAGCTGGGCGCATTGCTACCCAGTGTCTGCGCTGTTCTAGAAGGGGCAGTGGGGAAGGGGGATATCTGGTCGGCTGTTAGCCTTCTCTGCCACAGATGTGAACAAGCATATACCTTTTTTAAAAGACAAGGCGTTTTTTTCTTTTACTTCCAGCAAACGTAACAGTGATATTGCTCACTATCTACAAAGTTACATAGATACAAATAGAATGAATATAATATTTCTACACAAGGCTTATTTTCAAGTGTGATTTATTTGTCCATAAGTTAGTCCATAGGCTGAGAGATCGTCTCTCTGGAGATTATCGCTATACAATAGATCTGCGCGGCAGCTTGTCAAAAATTCTTTACATTATAGGATTTCCTGCCAACGCCAAAATTTACCTTACCGTTACATTAGAAAGTCAGTTTAAAAGAGCTTATTATTGCACATATTTGTTACCAACGCCAGATTGTTAGCAGATATGATATACATCGTTTTAAAACGCAAACTTGAAAGCTGAACTTAGAATATCTTTTAAATGCATGGTGTAATAAAAGTAATGAAGAGATGGCCAAAATGATCCTTGGCCTCCTGAAGCTTACAAGCTCTGGGACTTGAACTTAGTAGGACCTATAGCTGTAGCCAGCTGGTCTGAAATGTGAGCGCCAGGGGTGGGTGACACAAGAGAGGAGGCATATGGAGACGTGGGTACCAGGAATCAAAGAGGTCTCATCTGGTGGGAGATGCAGGTGGGAAGAAGCCGCCCTTGGCATAGAGAACAGGGCATGGAGTCGCTTCAGCTAACTACGGATAACTGAAAAACACGTTAGGAGAAGCAGCCTAGGGCACGTGGAGTTCTATGCAATGTTGCTGCCTGCTGAAATTCAAGGCCCCGTCTCCATGTAACACAAAAAGACGCTTGCATCACTTTCACACTCAGATGGCTTCTGCAATTGCGGTGTCACCTTAGAACAATCAAAGTGACTTGATGGAAGACGAGTAGGTCAAAGCACACTCCGAAAGGTGGGCTATGCTAATAATTAAAAGTCGTATTATAGGAACAACCAAACTGCCTGTTGGTCATGGGCACGAAGCCTCAAAGTACATTTTCGACAGATCCCTGTTGATAAATTCGGTACGCTGGCTGAGTTCACTCATTTCACACATTTCACCTTATTCATTTCAGAGTGCCCTGTTGAATCCTGCACTCAAAAAACAGTTCTTCCTACATGAAAAGCTCCCTAATTTGTCACCGAAAAATCCACCCTTTGAGTGAAAAGAGAGGAGTGCCTAATTTTTCCAGAGAGTCTGCGTAACGTTCGCCTGTTTGCTGGTTCGGGGTCCAGTTACGGAAGCTGTCCTATGGTATTATTTCGGTAGGAGGAGAATGTGACGAGTGTAAGAGGGGAAAAAGGCTTTTTCTAAATCACCTTGCTGTGTTTCCTCGCCGGCAGCACCTGAGATCAGGTGCTCTTGGAGGCCGAGAAAGGAAAGGGGGTCGTGGGTGCCTCAGGGGACACTTGATGCTAGAAATCGCTTGAGGGTGCGCCGCAAACGCCATCCTGGTCCCCAAGCAGCCTGCCCCCCTGGGTCCCCCGTCCTGGCCGAGCTCCCCCTCCGGCTTCCTGCGGGTGTCCTGGGGGGGGGGAGCCCGCGCTCCGGGTCCCGCCCTCCTGGCCGGCGACGTGGCGGGCGCACCGGGCGGCGGTCAGGTGGCTGGGTGGCGCCGCCGCCTCCGGGGGCGGGGACTGGGCGGGAGCGGCCGGCGAGGCCGAGGAGGCGGAGTGGGGACGGGCTGCGCCCCGCGCCCCGCGGGGGGCAGCTCCCGGGGCCGATGGCGCTTCCTGGTGCGGCCGAGCCGGCGGTGACAGAGGCTGTGGGAGGCGGCGACCGGCCGGGCCGCCCGGGGCCGCGGGGGGCGATGCGCTCCGGGTCCGGCGCCGAGCGGGGGCCGCGCGCGGGCTCTTCACCGGTGGGCACCGAGGCACTGGGCACAGGGGGTCGTCTCGCCCCCCAAGATGGGAGCGGGACCCCCCTCCCTACGTAGGACTTTCTGCCTCCTGCTGTGAACGTGCTTTGGATTTTCTGGTGGCGTTTGAGCCCATGGCGATGGTCTTGGACGCAGATACTGAGCGTGCGAGGCGTCCCCCGATTGGGGAGTGGTGGCTATGGGTTCCTGTGGGGAGAAGGCAGCTTTTCACGGGAAGGGTCTCCTTTTACCCATCAAGGTGAAACCCCACCGCGCAAAACCCTCAGTCTAATTACCATAGCTTTGGATGCACGTGTTTCTGAAAATAGTCTGTCCCGTGCAGGTGCCCTCAGTGGAATCATTGTTTAAGAGAGACGTGGCGACTGTAGGGTAGGGTTTTCAGATTTCAGTATTGTTTCATCCTAGAGGTCTCTGCCGATAATAGCTCAATAGCTGTAACAGATGCACGGCACGCTTTTATAAACATACATAAATGCTTTAAAAAATACAAAAGATCACAATAAGGTAAATTATAGAAAGTGGGGATAGGAATTACTGCTGTTTCGAGTCCTAACACAACCGTTTTCCTCTTTTGCTTATTACCCTCCAGTATTTACCTTCATGCATATGAGTTCCTGTGTAAATCAAACCATATTCCATATGTACAATTTTGTATTTTACTTTTGAGAAGTTGTAAGATAGACTCTTTGGAGCCTTCCAACCTTTCCTTTCTCCCCACCCCTCAAATTAATCCGACCCGGTAACATATGAGCGCATATATTATAATATGTAACATGTATTTTACATATATGCATATATAATGCATTATGTATGTGTGTATGTATGTATATATGTGTATACACATGCAAGCACACACGCACATATATTGTCTATATTTTAAACTTCTTGAAGTTAGAAACATGTACGACGTTCATCTTTGTCCATGGTTGGGTACTGCAGTGATTTGCACATAGTAGGCATTCAAATGTTTGAGTCAGAAAGCTCCGCACAGGTCTTCTATGTATCATTAGGAAAAGGCCTAGGGGCTACCATGTAAGCCAGCGTTACTCTGTCTGGTTTTCAGTGGGGACGATGAGGGTGTCAAACACCCTCATCAATATGGCTATGCATATTTGTACGTGTCTTCCATTGTCATATTTGACAGCATGACGTTTTTAGAACAACTATGCTTGGCACTTGTCACAGTGGATTCAGTGGCTGTGGTTGACTTGGATGAGGGGCGTGACTCCCTGTTGGGTTTTGTATTCAGCTTGGCTGGTAGGATCAGCCACTAGTATGTCTGTGGTATTCCAACTGGCTGAATCACCCTGTGTGGTCTGTGGAGGCCTAGTTTGGGTGTGTGTATATCTAAGACATCGTTTGTCAATTCTTTGGCTTCTAAGAGGATTCTTTCTCCGTGCCTAATTTATCTATTTTTTCCTGTGGTCCAGATATTAGTTAGTCATGCTAGCCCTTGTTTTTAATTGTTACTCCTTGAGGGCAAGGCAAGTCCGTGCTCTTCAAGTGGAGTGTCTGGAGCCTGGCCTCAGAATGAACGATGAGTCACCTGCCTTGGGAAGGTCAGCGGGTTCCCTGTGCCGCTGAGCTGGGTGACAACCACGTGGCCTTGCCTCACACTCCAGGTTCCATCCGCCTGTCTTTTTTGCCTTTTCACCTTTATGGTCCCACGGCCTATAGTAGGTGCTCAGAAATGGTTGTTGACGGCCTACGATGGAAGGGAAAAGTCCGGGACTTCCTTCCAGCTGTTGGAACTGCTGCTGACCCTCCAAGCTGGCCTGTTGCCCCCCCACTTCCTCCTGCTCTTTTTTTTTCCCTCTGAATTTTAAAGAAGCAGAATTCAGTGGTTAGGCGGAGAAAGTTGCTGATCAGGCTTTGCTGGGCCTGGAGTGTAAGAGTCATGTCAGGTTTTTGAACTAGTGGAATGGATGGCTCACTTTCCAGTGAATCCATGAGACGCCCTGCTTAAACCGAAGAAGGAACCTGGGATTGTAAACAACACGTTCACTAGCAAACAATAATGGCTGAAATAAGGTTTGTAAAACCCTGTACTTATCTCTTGGGTTGTGATTTTTTGCACCGTTTTTAAAGCCACATCAGAACATTTTAGGATTTGTTTAACTTACTTTTTATTTACTATGCATGGGATTTCTTGCATTTGTCTGTCCCTTTAAAAAAAAAGAACTCTAGATGCAAAATTAAATACCCTACCTCTTGTCTTAAATGCATTTCTCTATTCAAAATGTCTCCTTACACCTTCCTCCTTATATGAAGTTGTCAAAATCTATCCTTTGCTACTGGTTTTATTTAATAGAGCTATAAAGTTAGGAAATGAGCAGTTTTCCTTGTGATTTTAGTGGTGGATTGTCATTCAACATACTCTTCAGTATGAGACTCAGATTCTGCTGTTTTCTCCAACTTCTCCTTTACCCAGACTTTGTACACAATACCCTGCTTATATTGAGAGCTCAGTCAGCGTCACATGATTTAAAATATAACTTAAGCTGCTGTTGCCTCTGAAGACTTTCAGTGTGTTAAGCCCAGCACAGCACGCTTAATATGCGTGGTATTCCTACTCTGAAAGTGTGGTGTGCCATGCTAACTGGAGTATATATTGTGTAAAAAACCTCCTGAGTACCTTTGATGGGGCTGAATAAATATTTATATTTGAGTACTCTCCTATGTTAGTTGCAACCTGTAGTTTAGCACCATTTTATTGAAGTGACAGCTAGCAACTAAGCATTTTATTTGTGTTTGAGTTAAAAACAAAACAAAACACCAAAACTTTATTTTAATGGGAAGAAGAAATGTTGCTGAGATAAAAAAAAGTGGGGAGAGAGGAACGCTGTAAGGAACAGGGACATGATGATATATCACTGTGATTTCAGCATTGTAATCAAGCGGTAGAAATAACAAAAAAAGTGAAGCGTCATTTATTTAAAAGTAAAGCAAATGTAAAGATGACTGGATAACAATTTTGAGGGTCTACTCACAAATCTGTGTGTGTGTGTGTGTGTGTGTGTGTGTGTGACCCACCCAGGTTTTCCGTGTCTTTGGTCAATCGAGTCTCACTTTCCATATGGTATCCGTGCGAGGTGTCTGTTAGCTCACATTCACTTCCTGCATTTATTTTTATGCTGCCGCCTGCCTAGTCCCCAGGGGGAGAGCTGAGTGGTAGAAGGGGCTGAGTTTAGCAAGATCTCAAAGGAGAATAATCCATGCACATAAGCTAAACAAATACACGCAGAGTTCAAATAAAAAAAGAATACCCAATTGGATGCATTTAGGTCAGTAACAAAAAAAAAAAACAGAAAAGAAAAGAAAAGAAAAGAAAAAAAAAGAACACCCAAATCCCCTGAACTTCTGTGCTACTCTACCTTTTGTTGCAGGCTAAGATGGTTTTCTTTTCTTTTCATAATTTCCTTTGGGGGTTAATTATTTCAGTTTGAGTTGTTAACGATTGTAAAACCTCTCTCCTGAGACTCTCCCAAATTTTATTTAAACCGGGTGGGCACCAGCTGTACAAAAGCCATAATCTTTGCAGTGTATTTTTATTAGACAACGTCAATCAAGGAAGTTAATGTTTAGTGAAACCTAAAAATATATTTGAGGTAAAAATGCTTTTTGGTAGCTGAGAATACGTGTTTGTTTTTAGAGAAACCAGGAAATATCAGTGGAGGAAAATAAAATAACTTCTAATTCTACTCTAAAAAAGCACTATGAGCGTATCGCTTGATACCCATCCTTATATCTAAAGTTTTCAACAAATCACAAAATAAATCTCTTATTGAATGTTTCATTTTATAACTTGCTTTAAGAGAAAATTCAGTATGTTTTTAAAACAAACCTCTCCAACATCATTTTGACTAGTGTGACCAGGTAATTAATGCCCATGATGCAATGCACAATGACTAAAAGGTTGCAAAATGTAAATCTCCCTGCCGTTCCTGTCCCCTGGGCTCTATCCCATGGGTAACAGTGCCACCATTGTTCCTAGGGTTTTCTCTCTCCATCCAGAGAGAGTCGATGTATGTAGCTATACATACACTTATATTTAAATATATACAAGGCTGAACAATTAAGTTCGCGAACTTAATTGTCCAACCTCGTATACACATTTCTCTCTATATTTGCATGGATATGTTATACAAACTGGCACACATTGTTTAGCACCTGACTTCCTTCACTTAAACACAGTGTATATTTCAGAGGTCACGCAACATGTTTGTAATAGAGTTGCTTCATTGTTAATGGCTATTCATAGATGTCTGTTTGTAGATGTACCATGTTGTTGAGGGGAACCAAAGGTTTGCTACCCCAAAATATGCTTTGTGGGGTATGGATGTTAAGCTGGTTATTAAGAAACAAAAGACTCAGAAAGAAACTTTGCCCTTCCCCCATTACCTGCCGAAAGGAAATCAGATGGAAAAACCTTCGTAAATGAAGGGGAGCATCAGCTCAGCTTCATAATATAAAATGTGTCAGACGGGGAGAAGTCCAGCCAAGCCTGTTTGCTGACCTCCCTTCTGGGTCCCATTGTTTCTGGGTGGCCCAGCAAGGATTTGTTTGCCACGTGCTTGCTCTCTCTTGTCTACCCATAAACTGCCTGCTTTTCCTTTGGAATCCCAGACCCCTGCCCCCTTCTCCTTGGTCCAGAATGATATACATCAGCCTCAACTGCCCAACGCGTCTTGGGGTGTCAGGCTTAGGGCACCCCTGCACGTACACTGTAATAAGCTATGGACATGTTCTCCTGTTAATCTGTCTCATGTTGATTTGATTAGTAGCCCAGCCAGAAGAACTTAGAAGGCGGGAGGAAGAAAAAATTTTTTTGCACTCCCACATTATGTCCCATAATGGGTGATATTTAACGTGTTCCCTGTGGATGGATGTTTAGGTTTCCCCTAATAATTTTGCTATTAAAACAAAGCTGCAGCAAATAAATCTGTATCCAAGCCAGTTGACAGGATGTGTGCAGGAGGGGTTCTTAGAAGACTGTGACCGTTCAGTTTGGACACTGCTGCGTCCTGTTCCCTGGAAGGAACACCAATTATACCTCACTGGCAGGTGTGAGAACCTGCTTCGCGTGTCCCATGGCAGGCTGTTGTCACACTTTTTCATCTTTGCTTATGTCCTAGGGGAACAAGGAGTTCTAGGTGTATGTTTCATTATACATTTTTCTTAATAGGAAGGTGGTTGTGCTTCTTTTGATAGGTTTAAGATCTGTATTTATAATAATTTTCTGTGAAGCGCCTCCGTGTTGCTTGCCTATTTCTCCTTGATCTGTAGAACACGGCCGTCTATCCATGATAGGAATTGCTAGTTGGTCATTGCTTTTTTGACTTTATGGTCATTTTTTTCCCCAAGCGGAACTGCTAATTGATGGGTTTTTATTTTTAGCTCCTAGCTTTTGAATCATTCCTAGAAATGCCGTCCTCCTTTTTGAGTGTAGGTTTTTATGGTTTTATTTTTTATATGCGGATCTTTCATCCGCCTAGAGTTTATTCTGATAAAAAGTGTGAGGGTTGAATTTTAACCACTTCCCCCTCAGCTGGCTACTCAGTTCATTTCCCAACACCATTCATTGGCTAACAGATACTTCCTCTACTGATGTGAAATAACTACTGTTGTCATATGCCAAATTCCTATAATCTTTTCTTCCCCATTGATCTGTCTATTCCCATCAACCAAGCTCTTTAAATGACTGTAGCTTCATAATATATAAAAATACTTGTAAGAGTCATACCCAGGCTGTCTTTTCCTTTCAAAAGAGCAGCAGGCTATGGCAGCAGCTCTGGGAAGGGAGCAGTAACAAGTGTGTCTACACCTGAAAACGGCAGTGGGCCTGTCCTTGTGCATCAGAATTAATTATAAGTGTTTAGGGCAAAGAATGTTGGACTTGAAGTGGCATCTGGGTTCAGAATTCAGCTTCATCGTTTTCTGGATCTGAGATGTTGGAGAAGTCTCGAAACCTCTTTGAGGCTGATAAAACCTCCCATGTGTGTGAAAAGGAAGTAGTAGTCTGTGACTAGCACTGGTGCTCAGTCGGTACTGATTCCGCAACTATATTCCTGTGAAATGCTAACTCAGTGGCTCCCAGTTCACATGAAACATGTCCCTCAGAGACAAGTAGGGTATGATGCTTGCCCTCTGGCACCCAGGCCGGGCTGGAGAAAGAAGCAGACAACTACGCTGCCCTGGTGAAGGGGGTGCTTTAAGTTTATCTGAACTGTGATGGAGGAGGAAGCGAACAGCTCTGTCTGAATCATCAGAAAAGCATTCTCAAAGTGGACGACCTCTGAACTTTGACTTGAAGGCTAAGTAGGAGTGTTTGAAAGTGGTAAGAGAAAGAAGGGCGAGGAAAGGAATTGGGGGGTCAGATCTGGGGCGGGGGGGGAGTTCTGATGATGAAGAAGGTTAGAGAAAGGCTTTCGGATTGTGTGGAGAAGGAGCTGCAATAGGAGCTATGAGAAGAAGGCTGGGGAGTGAGGCACTGAGTGTAGTTTGGGGGCACGCCTGGTTGTCCAGAGCTGCAGAATAAACCACTCCAAAACCTAGTGGTTTAAAAACAACAGCATGTATTCTGGTCACAGATCTGTGATGAGGGCAGAGCTCCATGGGACGGCTGGTCTCGGCTCCACTCAGCCTCAGCTGGGGCCACTTGCAGCACCAAGCTGAAGCCGTCATACCTGGAAGACACAAACAGCTGGAGCCTCAGGCCCTGGTCGGTCCCTACTGCACGGTCCCCAGCCGAAACAGCCTGGCTCTGTTGGATGAAGGCTCTTTGCGTGCCTGTGCTGAGTATTGTGTTTTGCTGGAGGCCATGCTGTGGACCCAACAGCATGCTGCCTTAGGATGTTAGCTCAGGGCTCCCAAGGTGTGAGACCCAAGAGAGACAGAGGCAGGAGGGAGCTGTGTGGCTTTTTGTGATGTGGCTTTGAGTCACCTGGCCTCATCACTTCGTCCTCATTCTGTTAGCTAGAAATGTGTCACAGAGGTCAGCCCTGCCATCAAGGCGAGGGGATTTAGACTCCACTTTTGGTGGGAAGCGTGTCGACCAGTGTGTGCGCATGTTTAAATCCACCAGCAGGTCCTGTGGGCCATCCACGTGGACGGGAGTGAACCACACATCTATAAGGGAGGGGCTGGGCAGGATAGCTCTGTTTGGGAGACCTTAGCACATGTGGTATAGGAGCTGTTAACTTGCTAAGACAGCCCAGGGGGGGAAAAAATAGGAGAGCAAGTAGAGAACTGAGTGTGGAGCGTGGATTCAGGGCAGGGAGGGGAAGGTTCAAGTCAAGGGGGCTTGATTCTCAAAGGCGGTGGAGAGGCCAAGCCAACCAAGAGGGAAAAG
>NW_017731520.1:1899813-1902395 GCF_001890085.2 Hipposideros armiger | reverse complement strand
AGAGAGGTGTTTGCATCGAAAGCTGCTGATCAGTAAATGCTTGGCCTTCTCTGACAAATACCGACCTACAGGCACTTCTGTCCCGTTTCTTGCTTTTCACTTAACTTGCTTCCTAACTCATTTAGGAATAGATTCAGCACAATAGATATATTACAAAGTGATCTTGTAATTTGTCTTAATGCCTTACACTCATTCTCCCCTGCTCACGTTTTAATTCTCTTTAGAGGTAAAGGATAATTTTCTTTACTGCTCTTGATGTCATGGCAAATCTTTTTTTTTTTCTTTTTTCTTTTTTTGCTTTTCAATTGGATGTTTCTATTCTGTGAGGCTATAATAACACTTTTTGCTTCATCTTCTCTGGGGAAAGAACCCAAGCTTCTTAAAATGGATACAGCGAAAACGTTGGCCTTGTTAAACATCGCCTGAATGGTGGGAGATTAGAAGAACTGTGCTGGCTGTCAAGGTAAAAAAAAAGTAGCGATTTTTCTCTGTACCATGGAGGAACATGGCCCAGAAAATTGGATGGCGCACAGCTGCTTCTTTGTAGTTCTACAGTTGCTTCCAGCATGGGGTTTCACTCGTATCAGGGGCCAAGTGGGCTGTGATGACCTCACAATGTCCTAGAGAATAAAGCCTGAAACCAGAGAAGCTGATGTCCCCAAACCTGGGACCCAGAGTATCCTTTTTCTTCAGTCTTTTCTCTGCAGTGAAATTTGATGAGTACTTTTTATAGAGAGCGAAACTTTTACTTGATTGTTTACCACAGAGGTAAGGTGAGAATATCTAAGTTGTCTTACACGTTGGCTTTTAAAACTTTTGAGTGGTATGTATCCAGGGTGATACCAAGCATGTTTGACATCAAATCAGCTAAGCTGTCACTTAAAAATAAATAAAAAAAGGTACTTAGATGTGGAAAATTAATAATTCTTGATGAAATTCCACTTCTTTTCATCCGTGGCTTGGAACATGACTTGTAGCCNTTTTTTTTTTTTAAAAAGTAGGTATTGGCTTTGGTGATGACGACCAGTCTTGGGTAAAGCTCTGTGGATTGGGGTGGGGGTGCCGACAGTGGCAGGGAGGGCAGATCCTGTGTGTTTGTGGTTCAGAGCCTGTGGGAATGATAAAGGGGCGCAATGCAAAAGGCCAGACTGCTCCTTCCAGAAGCCAACTGGTGTTTTGAAGGGACATGGGGTTAAGTGATGGAGATGTGCTTGCCCTGTGTTTGACATTTGTGTGTGGTGGTAAAATGAGGGGAGAAATCAGACAGGGGAGAGTAACGGGACTTGCTATTCCCGTAACGTACGTCACCGGTTCTAGTGAAGATGCTTTTAGTCGCAAAATGTATTTTAATAGTCATCGCTAGAGGTTGACCTTCAAGGAGCTCAAGTCCATAAGCGATAATTCACTTCACCGTGTAAGAGCCTTGCAGATAATAAGTATCAGTGGAGGGCAAGTATGGCACCTTCCCTGGGTGCTGTGAGAAGCATTTGAGCCCAGAGGTGACATTAGAGCCAATCATAGTAACGCTGTGATTTTATTTATTTGTTTCAAAGTGGTGATTTCTTGGGGCAAACGTGGGTTGTGAGGGCTCGCTTTGGTCACGGAGCATCTTGGCTGTGGTATCGACTTGGGCAGTGTGTGGATTTGCCCCATATTCTCCCTCAGGCTCTCTTGAGAAACAATTTTCATTCCAGAGAGGTGGTCCCCCGACTGGAGAGCCAACCAGCCATTTCCTCAGGTCATTGTTGAAGGACAAACAGACCTTCCAACTGCCTCTTCTGCTGGGTTGCGCCTGCTCATTGTTGCTTCAGGAGTAAATGAAGACTGTGACTAACAGTGATGATTACGTGACCGATTTCTCTTGGTGTAGGGGCCTTGTTTTTCCCAGCAGTACAGTTTCTTCCTCACCTTCCTTCCTCTTTGCAGCCCCGGGAAGGGACTGCAGGCCTCAGAGCTCCACTGCCCTGCCGTCTGCCTCGGGTGGGGCCTGTGGTCCCTGCAGAGGAAGAAGGTCTGATGACATTTCCTCGCCTGATTATGCTATTCACCATGACAATTGTAGATGTTACATTTGGAAAGCGGGGAACGTTGATGAAACAGCGAACTTTTCAGAGTGCACTAGATGACGCTGACAATTCCCTAAAGTCCGGAGTGCCGTGTAAGCCTCTAGTCACACATCAGTCCTTCTGTTCCCATTGGTTTTCTCTGCGTTTCTCGCAGTGTTCCTATTGCTCTTTTCACTTTTCCTTTCTCCTGCCCCCTTTCTCTCTTCCTTTTTTCTCCACCTGATTTCCACTTTTTTTTCCTTTCTTTTTTTTTATCTTTCCCCACTTGGACCATAAAGTGGAACTCAAGAGCTTTGTTGTTCTTGTTCTTTTTGTTTTGCTTTTACTTAAGGGATTTCATGGACTCATTGAATACAAGTATATTTTGTGTTTCTTATTAGTATTAAATTTTTTTCCAGAAAGAATTTAAAAAAACCCTGAAAATGGATTTCCTAGTTGGTTCATTTATTATTAATTAATTGCATTGTTATTGCAAAGCTGATTTAGGCCTCTCTCTCTCTCTCTCTCTCTCTCTCT
>NW_017731520.1:1888298-1896358 GCF_001890085.2 Hipposideros armiger | reverse complement strand
TGCGTAGTGGTCCAGGGTATAGATGGGCCTCAGTTTAACTTCTGTTAATGGGCGTTTTGGCTCTTTACAGTAGTTTTTGAGACTATTATACACAAGGGCTGCCCTGAACGCCTTTGTTTAATCCTTCCTTATGCGAGCACATTTGTCGAGGGTAATACAGAGTTGAAACTGCTGAGTATGTGTGTTTTCTATCTCAGTCTTGTTCTGCTAGGTAATGTCACTCCGACTCTTCACTGTGTTGACCACTTCCATGCCCAGCGTAACTTGTTCGAGTCTCCTAATCCAGGGCTCAACCAGAGTTGCTAGGAAAATGGTAAAAATATGCTGACTGGGCCCTTCACACATTCTGCCAGACATGGGCTTTGGGCTGCTGGCCAATCTTTTTTCATTTTCTGTAGACTTCCTAAAAACAGCGATATGCAACTGCTTCCCCCACACCCCGGTACACTTGATTGTTGAGAATTGCCCTCAGTAACAATGACTCACTTGCTAACGTTTCTAGAGGATATGTGATGTTCTCATTAGACTTCTCCAATCTGGATTTTCTTCTCTCATGTCAGACATTTATAACCAAATGCAACCTTCCTTTTGCCCTCCACCTTTGGAACCAGTTATTCCTCTTTTTCTGTTCTTGTCCTGGCAGTGACATGTGCTAGGTGAGTCAGACAGGTCTTGGGTAAGGCTGCAATCATAGGTAAGTTGTACAGGTTAAGTGGGTGTTACATCCTAGCATCGCCACTCCTAATATTTTGTATTTCATAGGCTGCTAAAATGAAAATTACAGGCGATGGGGGAAGCTCACACTGAGTTTTTCATTTCCTTGTTTTGCCAAGTCATACAAACAACCAACAAAAAGCTGTTTTTAAAATAAATGTGAGATTTTTAATACTCTACCCCATCCAAAATCAGGAATAATATTATCTCAGAATAAAGGGCATTGATTGCTTTTAAAGGAAAAAAATTTTTTTTTCTCCTTTTGCCTCAGATAAGTGATAATGTTGATTTAGTCTGCAGTTGGCCTGCTATGTAGAGGAACATGCTATTTCTTGAATAAAAGATTTGATGTCTCTGTTAGTCTTTCCTAGTTTGTCATGCCTTTCATGGTGCTCCTATCTAGAGTGACTGCTGGGGATGGGGTGGCCCTGTAATGTCCCCCTCCTGATGGAAGAAAGCTCTGAGGATTCTTACAGTCCCTCATTCCCACTCCTTGAGCACCTGTGTGCCAGGCACTGAACCAGGTCCTGGATGAAAAGCAGCAGAAAGGGTTCTTGCATTTCAGATGCTCCCTGGTAGTAGTCTGGCTTCTTCAAGCACACAAACTTCTTTCCCGTGAAAATGTGACCAGGTTTTCATGGTGACAACTGTTCAAAGATCGCTCACCATCAAAATCTGTATGTATGTCCTTCACTTCTGGCAGCAAGCCCAGCAGCTTCTTGGGAGAATCTGCGTTTAAAGCAAAGAAACCATTTCTATCATCGGGAAACCTGAATACTGATTACCTACATTTGCACTTCTGCTTTGGATTGTGAAAATATCATTAATAAATGATAATACAATTTGTGCTAATTTTATCACCAGAGCCTCCCAGATACAGATGGAGGACTTCAGCCTAAGACAGTTATGCATTTTGAAACTCACGTGG
Organism: Hipposideros armiger; assembly: GCF_001890085.2. NCBI lineage: Eukaryota > Metazoa > Chordata > Mammalia > Chiroptera > Hipposideridae > Hipposideros > Hipposideros armiger. The sequence goes on along the minus strand of NW_017731520.1, from coordinate 1,894,716 downwards.
TGCTTGGAAACAAATTAAAAAATAACCCACCGAGTAACTCATGACAATGTGTGAATTCTTTCCAAACAGGCAAGATCTAGGGGGCTTATTAGGTTTGAAACAGATATAGTGCTTTATTTGATTTTTGGTTTTCTGTTATAATTTATTGAATGCGGTGCTGAGGGAATTGAGAAGACCTAAAACATTTGAGAACCCTTGGGTTTGGGCTCTAATGCCACGTAAAGAAATGGACACTGTGCCATGTAACAGGGCGGGTCTAACACCTGCCCTCCCCACAGCACCAGCCGTGGGCACTCCCCTTCTGGCTTTGTTCCAGCGAATTTGATCGAAAGGATGTTTCCGAAGGAAGCGCGGTGGGCTCTGAGTCGTGTGTGCGTCTCATGAACTTCCCCAAGACGACCACTGTTCTGAAACCTAATACATATTTAATGGGAGGGGAGCCATGTGGTGCTTTCCTAGCCCTGAAGTGCTTGCTGCAGTTGCTATGGAGAAACAGGGGCTGGTCCCAGCTGTGTGACTAGCCCTTCACGAAGGGGAGCCTGAGCGAAAGGCCATTTAACCTCAGTCAGCTTGAGGAGCCCTGCTGGTGCCGATGATTATTGATCAGTTCCCTTATGGCCTCCCATATTGTAATATGTCTACTGTTTTTAACTGTTCCGTATTTTTTTTAATACATATTATTTTAGTCAGAAATGGCTTCCTAATGCAAAATCCTAGTGTTGTGTTTGGATAAACTTGAGATGTAATTTATTTACTAATTGCTTGTAATAGTATCATGAGATTCTTCGTTGTCTGTAAAAGAACAAAATACTACAATACCCGTTTGCCTGACAGGGATTACTTTCAATGGAAGAAGCATGACTGCCATGATTGGTTCTGACTATACCTTGAACTTTTTTTTTTTTCTAAGCTGAGTATAGAATTTGTCATATATAATTTAAATTTTGGAAATTTCTTATATGGATTTCACCTTACCGATTAACCATCAAATGAACTAATGTGGCTTTTGCAAGTGTTTAAAAATTAATCTCCATATTGCATTCATGTTATGAGAGCATAAATAACATTTTTTTGAGAAATGTTTTGCTTCTTTTTGCTTTGGTGCCTAATACAGTGGCATGTACTAGAATCTTAATAAACATTTAACAATGTTTTCATGTTGAAAATGGATCTGTCCTATCCTTAGTGGGTTTTTTAATGTATATACGTTCTTAGTCCCCAGAGGTAAGTTCTAGAAATGGCGATTTCTAGTTGATTGCTCAGTTGGTTGCTTTTCGAGTGGTGGACGGTGTGCTGACTATGAAGCTCAAGAAAGCAAAACAAGAAATGAAGCAATGGCTTTGGCAACTAAGAGGGGTGTAGCCAGGTGGGGGATGCTGGCATATGAATTAGCTACAGTAAGTTATATGGGGTGATACTGTGTGGAATTAGCCTGGAACATGCTTATGGGTGGCCTCTTGCTAAGTTTGAATGTGGTTTGGTCAAAGAGAAAATGTACTTTCCAAAAGAACCAAACTCTTAAATTAGGGCTGTGTGTTTAAGTCTATAAATGAATTTGAGGGTTCTCTTCCCAAGCCGGAGGCTCTTTTTGGGGGGATTTGTAGCAACAAAAGCACATAGAGATGACTTAATTGAGTCCTCATATTTGGGGCACAAGTTTTCCTGAACTCGGGCTCCACTGAGGGGAAGGAAATGCTTGGGGTGACAGTCACTCTTCAAGGTGTTTCACAGAAACCTGTGAATTGATCTCATTTGAGCCTTTGCAACAGCTCCCTTAGTATTTTACAGGTGGGAAATCTGAAGGTCCAAGAAGTGGACGCTTTCTTTCTAGGTCATATGATTTCTAAATGTGGAACTGAGATGCAAACCCAGAATGATCTGATTCCCAAGTTCATGCCCTGGGGCCACCGCCATCAGCTGCTGGAAGCCATTGCAGCTCTTTGGGGGTGTTGTTCTGTTGACTCCTGAACTGCTTGCTTTACGTCATTTCCCCTGTGAATGAGCAAACACGATGTTTTTACCACTTTTCACTCCTTACCACTCTCTTCTGATAGGGTTTTCAGCGGAAAGTGCAGAGGTAGGGAAGCGGAGGAAAGGTGAGTCTCACTCAGGACCAATCTGATTGTGCTCCCTTTCCCCCACTTTCTCTGACTCGCCCCATTTTCCAAAGGTGGTCCCTGACTATAGAGCAGGCCTCTCCACTGTTAACCACGTCTTCTTACTAGGGACCAGCCCAGCCCTCACTGATGTCCAGTGGTTTCCCTTCCTAGTCGTTTCTGTACGTAGGTGTCGGATGAGTGAGACGCCCTGATGTGACTGCCCACCTGCTCTCAGTGAGAAGATAGAAACCTGACCTAAACTTGTGGCTGGTGTGGGATGCAGGCCTGTGAGCCTCCACTACAACGTGAGACCGAGAGTAACCTCTGTTGAAGAGTGACCATGCAACGGCTCGTAAGAGAAAGGAGTAAGTGATTCTAGTGAGGGAGAGTCCAATGCATTTTCATAAACGATAAGTCGCATGTAACCAATTTATATGAGAATCGAGTACATGCTGGAGTTTGTGTGTGTGTGTGTGTGTGTGTGTGTGTGTGTGTGTGTGTGTGTGTGTGTGTGAGCAGTTAGATGTCCTTCACTGTGGGTGTTTTCAGTAGCCACAGGGAAGCCTTATCCATAGTTACTCACAATGGATTACTTTTCAGAAATTCTTTAATCTCTGTCGGGCCATTAGGGCTTATCAACTAATGAGCACACCCATTAAGTACTACCCTATGTCTGAAAAAAGAGTTAATGCTCCTGGAAAAAGTGAGCTGTTTCCTCTAGGTAACAAGGTGGAGTGGGTGTTCCCAGTAGTTCAGGTTATATTAAGCACTTGATGAGTAAGAAATGATGTTATTCTGGAGACAATTGTAATTAGAATCTGACCTCATTTTAATTAAAAGTTTCTAATGCTCACCTATCTTCCCAACCGTGTGGGCTGGGCACAGGTACTTCTCCTTGTCAGTCAGGTTCCTCTTCCACTTTTGGGGTGACCTCAGGGGAACCTAGGCCTTGGACTAGAGAGAGGGCTCGCATTCTCTCCATGAAACAAAGAAAAAGCATTTGCATCTGTGGTTGAACCAGTGTCTGTGTGTCACAGCTGGCTCCGTGCTGAAAAAGATCTCCAGGGCCTTAGCATAAAACAAAGGCATGTTTTATTGTGTGGAGAGCATAAATAGGCTTCTTTTCTTTTCTTGTTTTCCAGTCAGATAGGAAATCAGAATTGCTTTAATGGTAACACAGAGCCCGCTCGTGGAGCCCAGCAAAGTGTGAGTCCAGGAAAAAGACCAAGAGACAGAAGGGCCGGGCGGGGGGACCCGCCTGGGTGACTGTGGGTCAGGCACGTGCCCTGAACGTCAGGCTCCCCTTTTGTAGATGCCCCACGTACCTGGCCAGATGCTTGGGAGGATAGAAGAAAGCCACTGTGTTGGAGCCATTTTTTGAGGTGCTGTCTGAATCCACATTCTTCACAATTGCTTGTTATTTTAACCGTTGTGCTGAGTTTTCCCTAAGAGAAAGCTTTAGCTCTGCCCTTTCTCTTGCATTTGCCCAGCAGTGGGTAATGATTAACTGTATTAATCTAGATCGCATACTGGACAGTCTTTAGAGGACATGAGTGTTTTATCATTTGAAATGTTCTAAAAGTTGGCAAGTCTGAAACTCTGGAAAAAAAAATTTTTTTTCCCCTGTAAAAACACTATCCTAGAAGCTGATGGGTATGAGGTTTCTTTTTGTGGTGATGAGATGTTCTAAAATTTGATTGTGGTGATGGTTTCACAACTCTGTGAATATACTAAAAACTACTGAATTGTACCCTTTCAAAGGGTGGATTTTATGGTGTGTGAATGATGGCTCAGTGAAGCTGCTACTGGATTAAAAAACAACACAAAACACGTCTAAATGTTATCTGCAAAAGTCCCATTTTTCCCTTCTCCCCGCCAGTGTCTTGGACATGGCAAGTGTTCAGTACATACCCGTGACTGAATGTTTAGGAACGTAGTTGAAATAGAATCACACTGGAAGGTGAGGGTGGCAGTAGGGGCTGCAGGGACAGGGGTAAAACTCCAGGGGGCGGTGCAGCAGGCCGGCGGGCTCCTCCAGAGCCCCTGGTGCTGAGCAGGGAGCTTGGTTGCACCGGGGTCTTGTAGCAAGAAGTGGCAGTCATGGTGGATGTCGTCAGGGGTGTCTGGGGAGGAAGGCGACCTGCCACAGGCAGGTGGGATCTGGGTGTGAGGAGCCACAAATGATCCTGGTTGCAGGTCAGACGTGAGTCTCGTGTTTGACAGTGGGGAATGCCAGTATTTGATGGTCCACATCCTGGTTATCTTGGCCTTCTGAATCAGGAAGCCATGTGATGACAGAGTGAGCTGAAAGGGCAGAAGATGGCTGCATCTTGGGGAGTCGGGGGTGGGGAGGGGACTGTGTTGAGCCACACTCTTGATTCTCAGGGTGTCTGCATCCTCGAGTAGCCAGGTACCCAGACTAACAAAGGCTGAGAAAGGAGGTGAGGCAAGAAGACTGCCCAGGCCCAGCTCTGGGCAGCTACCGAAGGTCTGGTTACGGAGCTTTGGGGCGGCCTTTTGGGGTTTATCTTCAGAGTTTTCATTTGCGTATTCTTTTTCTTTTTGGTAAATGTTGCTGAGGAGTATATTTTCAGTTCTCTAGAGGCATATAGTCCTGTACTTGTACGGAACAAACCGAATGCCTTTCCAGATTTACAATTGCAAAGCATAAACCACCCTGAGTTTCATTTCTGCACCTGCAGAAGCAGACAGCTAAATCTTATGAAACTACATTTTCCTCCTCAAAGGGCATTCAAATTCTCTTCCGTTGGGTTTTATGCAATAAGGTTTCAGACTGAGGGTCCCTTTTGGTACCTTACTGTCAAAGACACAGTCTTCTACTGAGAAATATTTAAATGATGAAGGTTTGGACTCGCACCTCCCTCAAAGGACAGCATGAGCTAGAACTCCAATTAGCTTGGGGCTCCAGTGAGAGTCCTGCTTCTGAGGGCTTCTGCTAAATTATTTTCATACTTATGAAAAATCATACATGTTAAGGCAAAAGAATCCAAGCATTATAAGGGGTATACAGTAAAAATCTAACTCTCCCACCCTCGACCCATTTCCCAGAGACAGCTGCCCTGATAAAGCTCTTGGATGCCCTTCCAGAAATATCCACGCAGGTCATGCGTATGACTTTTGAAAAGCCCAAATGGGAATCTGTCACACACCTTATTCTTCACTTTGATTGTCTAGCATGTATCTTCTGGGATGGGTTTCCTTATCTAACAGATGATGTAGATCTTAAAAAACAAACAAACAGCTTTATTGAGGTATAATTTGCAATAATGAATTACCATATAATTTACTTTAAAATCCACTTGTGTTAAGTGTACAATTCAGTGATTTTTTTTTTTTAAGTAAACTTACAGAGCCGTGCAACTGTCACCACATTCCAATTTTAGACCGTTCCCATTAGCCGGGCGCCCTTTTGCAGGCATGTCACATTCCCACCCCCAGGCAACCACTAAATCCACTCTCCGTTGCTATAGATTGATTTTACTCTTTTTAACTGCAACCAGTGGCTCGTTTTGTGGAAGTACCAAAATGTAACTGGTCTCTCTTCAAGCACATTGAGTGTTTTGCTGATGTTTTATTTTGCTGCCTTCCTGTTAGAATTCCTTTAAAAATTTTTTTGACAAGATTGAAAATTTGCCTTTGAGCCGGACGTGGTAAGAGTGATAAGGGAATTTTAGTGTGGGCTGTTTGTGGGGTTTCCGATCACTAGCTGTAGGACTAGAAGCATTGTAGGGCCTGGGTAATTACCTACATTTGAATAGAAACTGCCTGAGGTCCTCCTTGATTAGGTTGGAAGCCCAAGAATTAATGTGTATTTTATGAATGTGGGAAAATGGAACTAAGTATTTACACATGATTGGTGCTGAGGGGCATTTATTATTTTGGCTTTTCCTGTTTCACTTTTGTCTCTAACTAGGAGCTGCTGAATGTGTCTTAGGATTTATTTTTCAAGCTGCATATTGAGACTCGTTATTGGGTCATGGATTCTGACTAGCTGGGGTTTTTTGTTTGTTTTTAAAAAACAAGTAGAACAGAATAATATTAAATGTCTTGCATGTTGTCCTTAACCTAAAATTTAAAAGCCAAAATTAGGTTAAGGACCGGAGAGATAGACGCCCTGGCCAAGGTCACATGATGAGTAGTTGCTGGAGCCATGATTTGAGCTTGTCATTGTGAATGAATAGGTCTTCCTTTTCCATCAGGATCAAAGGGCATTATGGCTGGTCGAACTGCTAGAATCTGAAAACTATGAACTAAGAGCTCAAAAGGAGCAGGGGACCCGTGGTAACAGATTAGTTACT
>NW_017731520.1:1830370-1887928 GCF_001890085.2 Hipposideros armiger | reverse complement strand
CCCTCGTAAACCAGAGTCATCATAATTTCAAGAATCAATTCTGCAACAGTGACCAAGTGTTGAATGCAAACACAGGGAGATTTAATCCTCACAGCAACCACATGCGATAGATTTCTATTATTCCAGTTTTTATTGATGAGGAACTTTAGGTTCTGAGAGTTTCCGTTTCACAAATTTCTCATGTCTCGTAAGCGCAAGAGCTGGGTTTGCATTCCTGGTTTTCCTGGGTTTACAGCTATGTTCTGAGCTGGGATGCTGAACTGCCTTTTCCTACAAAATCTCTCTCCAAACAATAGCCTTTCCCATCCACATCTAGTCTTCTAGCGTTTGGCGTAGAGGGTTGTCACCTGGAGTCGCTGTAGGGGATGTATGGCTGTGGCTGGCTACTGGATACCTTGTCTTTCAGAGGCAAGTTCTTCTCATAGGTGTCGCTGCAGGGTACCCAGCCCCATGGGAGACAGGATGTGGCCAAATTACAGCATTATTGAGGGGCGGGGAGGAGATGAACCGTTTAGCATGGCCGAATGAGTCCTAACACAACAGCCACTGGATGACGGTAGCGGCTGCAACTCTGGGAAGTCAGCTGGAGTCTGGCCCAGGAGGACATACTCATCTTTTAGACGGAGGAAGAGGATTCTTCCTGGATGTTGGATAATATCAGATTAACATTTTAAGGGACTCTGTATTCCTTATGTACCAGCTGGTATTCAGCACATACATTGTGCTAGCTATTCTGCTGTGAAATATGTATACTATATTAATAAAGCAGATTTTAATACCAAAGAGAAACACAACAGTCAAACAAAATGGGCTCTGGGCTGTTTGGCCACCCTGTTCCCCACTCGTCGGGGAGCTATTTTGATCCCTCAGCAAGCCTTCTGTCCAGGGTCATCCTCTTCATCTCAACACTAGGCTTTCTTCTAGGCCCTCCTCAATATAAATTTAGTGGATATATGATTTTTAATATAGTAATGTCTACTAAAGTTTAATTTTAATATAAATGATATGCTCATTTGAATAGACTACTTCACAATTAAATAGTTCAATATTTTGTGTCTGGCTGTGATTGTAAAAATAATAACAGTGATTCAAACATTCATTTTTTTTTAAGGAGTTCATGTTCTGAGACAAGCAGGTGTGAGCAGTAGGAACAACCAAGACCTTTTCATTATTCATAAACCCGTGTATGTTTAATATAAAGAAGGATGTGAGAATGGCGAAGCGTCAAGCTGGGATCTTGCTCATACATTTAAATTCTTGAAAATACGTGTGAGGGAAGGAACATATTAACCAAAATTTATCTACAAGTTATAACATTCAAGCAAACCTCACAGGTTTAAAGTTTTAAAAGATCCTATAATTGATATATTTTTATGATTGGAGTATAATATTATAAAGGATGAAGTCATTCTGGTAGTATTCCATCCTCCCTCACCCCCCAAAGAAACTCCAGATGGAAAAATGATGTGGAGAAATTTAGAAAACATGAAAAAAAAGTGAAGATGTGAATTTTTTTTAAATTGCAAATTTTGAATGAAATGGTAAAACTTTCATTGATAAATTATTATCTTTACATGTAAGATAGAAGAAATGGCATGCACTATAAGTTCAGTCAAATATTATACTTATTGAAAATAGGCTTTACCATTATAAGACATATCTTTCCTTCTGTTCCTACAGATAGGTAAAAATCAGAATAAAAGCTAAAGGTGAAAAATTCATTTTGTGAATTCTTAAGCTAATATGTACAAAATGAGCACATTTCAAGTGAACTAATAAAGGCTGAAACGCAGGACGTTATAAACGAGATCATTGTTACTTCTGTTTATTCAGTGATGTGATAAGACGGTCCGTAGTGCTGTGGACAGCTGGCAGTTTGTCTAAGTAACCTTTGACATTTTCAGCAGCTACCTGATTTTTCATAAACCCCTCTTTAGCAAATGTAAAAAGAAAAAACAAATTAAACAGCACAGAGGAGTATAAAGGGAAAAGCAAAAGCAACCTTATCTACTTTCCTGATCGCCTAGTCCCATTTCTGAGAGATAATAGCTGTTAATGGCTTAATATTTACCTGTCTATTTTTATGTGCTGTATCAACACATGTGTGTCTGTGTGTTTAGAAATCACAAATGGGACCTGTATGTGTCTGGTTACAGGTTACAGGACAACTTCTGTAACAACCTCAAAATTTCAGGGGTTTCGCCTAATAGCATTTTAATTCTCACATAATGGTCCCATATGTGGCGTCCTTGGCTGGGTGGCATTCTGTGGCAGCTTTGTAGGAAGCAGAAACTTGAGGAGCCAGGCCTCGTCCATCTGGCAACTTCACTCCCACCTGCAGGGGAGAGCACATCAGCGCTCACCAGGGCAGGACCCAACAGCTCTGGCCTCATGCTGTTACACATACCTTCTGAGTTTATAAGGAATTAGATTTTGTGATGATGTGAACATTCTGTCAATTTTTTATTATTCAGTTCATTTTATTTTACAGTTATGTTCATGCATTCATAAAATGATTGCCAGGCCACAGAGCCTGTTAAGAGGTTGGTGAAAACATCTTACTACTTGAATATTAAGAAACACACTGTCTCCCATCCAAGTACTAACCAGGCCCGACCCTGCTTAGCTTCCGAGAGCAGATGAGATCGGGTACATTCAGGGTGGTATGGCCATAGGTGAAACACACTGTCAGAAACTTTTGGGTCAGAATGAAAGGGGAAATAACAAACTGTCTAGAAATCAATAAGGGGAAAACTTCATACTAGTGCAGTGGGTCTCAACCTTCCTAATGCCGCGACCCCTTTAATACAGTTCCTCATGTTGTGGTGACCCCCAACCATAAAATTATTTTTGTCGCTACTCTATAACTGTAATTTTGCTACTGTTATGAATAGTAATGTAAATATTTTTTTGTTTTCCGATGGTCTTAGGCGACCCCTGTGAAAGGGTCGTTCGACCCCCAAAGGGGTCGCGACCCACAGGTTGAGAACCGCTGTACTAGTGTGATGGGGCTCAGCTGGACTCAGGAGAACATCTTATAGCTTCAATTACTTTGTTATTAGGGAATAAATATGAAAAATAAAGGAAAAATAAAAACAGGAAGTCACCCTAAGGAATTTGAAAAGGAAAAAAAACAAAACCAAAGAAATGAGGATGAGAGAATGAATGAAGATCAAAACTGAATTTAATGAAATAAAAAATACATAACAAAAAAGTTCAGAAAGGATACTTTAATCCAAAGCCTGTCTTTTGGTTTTTTTTTGGAAAGATCAGTAAAATAGAACTTTGTATGGTCGTGGTTCATGGAAAAGGAAAAATAAAAAAATGAAAAATGGACACACTTCGACAGACCATTCATTGTATCTACTCGGATTGAAAAGAGGGACAAGAATTTTGTCACTGATGGAAGTATCTCTCAATGACTTTTCTAGCTCATAATATGACTCATTGACTAATGCTAAATTTTAAAGTATATTTAACCTTGAAAAATGGGGGAGTTGATGTATTTGTAGCAGTGACATTCAGTATAGTAGTTATTGGGATGCTGTGCATTCAGGGTGCTTGAGTACAGCCTGGACAAATCTATGACACAAGGTTTTTAATGCCAGCCACCACCCCCATTTCACTAATTTCCATTCAGGGTGTGTTTATATTTGAAAATATTGCCAGGTTAGGAGATAAGACTCGTAGCACTCAAGATAGATATACTATAAAACAAAGAGCTATGAAATATTTAGCCCTATGATAAGGGTTTAAATACATGGAGCTTCTCTGATTTTAGACAGTGGAAGCAGCAACAAAGTTTGGACCTGGATGAACATGTACGCTGTGTCACAGATTAAGAAAATATCAAATCGGGATAACAAACCATAGTCACAATGTCAGGCATCTGAGATGAGATGAAAAAGAAAGACAGTAATCTTTTTCTTAAAATCAGAATTTCTCAGAACTCTTGATCGCTGCTTGGAAAAAGAAGTGCCCGTATCCTGTCTCCCTTCCAGCTACACTGGGTTTGCATCTTATCTGCCCAAGATTCTCTGCCCCTTCTTTGGAGTCTTGCTATCGGTCAGATCAGTCTCTCTCTCTCTCTCTTTCTCTCTCTCTCTCTCTCTCTCTCTCTCTCTCTCTCTCTCTCTCTCTCTCTCTCCCCCTCTCTTACCTTCTTTTTTAATGAATTTTACTACTCTAGTACCTCATATAACTGGAATCATATTCTATTTGTCCTTTTGTAACTGGNGCTTCTCCTGACCATGGTGCTGTCTGCCCAGCCACCCTTGTGCTTTTCACCATAAACATGCAATTCTGGGGAATTTTTTACGTGTTCATTTTCCTGTTAATACCACTACCTCACATCCATATTTTCTGCGCCAAACAAAAGGAAAAGGTCATTGTGTCCTTCACAGTGTGGCAGTTCGGCTCATCTTTCTTTAGACGTTGAAAAAGGTGAAGGCAGGAATGGACAGGGTGCAAGGGGGGTGGCTGTGGCCTTTCAGCTTGGGATGAATTAGAAATTCTTTCTTTCATTTTTATTTATTTATTTTATTATTATTTTTTTAACTAAAGTTTATTGGGGTGACAATTGTTAGTAAAGTTACATAGGTTTCAGGTGCACAATTCTATAATACATCATCTATATATCACATTGTGTGTTCACCACCCAGAGTAAGTTCTCCTTCCATCACCACATATTTGACCCCTTTACCCTCATCTACCACCCCCTCCCCCCTTATGCTCTGGTAACCACTGAACTATTGTCTGTGTCTATGAGTTTTTGTTTCTTTATTTATTTGTCTTGTTCCTTTGTTGTTTTCAGTTTTATGCCCCACATATCAGTGAAATCATATGACTCTCAACTTTTTCTGTCTGACTTATTTCGCTTAGTATAATAATCTCAAGATCCATCCATGTTGTCGCAAATGGCACTATTTCATCTTTTATGGCAGAATAGTATTCCAGAAATAGAAATTCTTACTTCTTTTCAAACAGTACTGTGTGGAAAAGAAGGAATGTGTCGATGACGTCACACTAGTGGGTGTGTCGTCGGTCCTGGCTCCAGCTGGGCAGTTACGGGCAGAGAACACTTTACTTGGTCCCTGTGCAGCCCCCACATTTTTTTTTTTGGAAGCAACTATGGCTATGATTAACTTCCTTTAGTTGCTGGGCATCGCATAGTTTAGCCAGCTGTACTTAATGTTATTTAGGTATTTTTCTATGCTTTGCAATAGTTATCATTTCTTTTCGCATCGGTGAAACATAATCTTAGCAGAGAAACATATTGGGTTGTCGGAAAAGTCATGACTCATTTTTGCAACGAAAAACACAGAAAAAATACGCCATGGCTTTTCCGACAGCCCAATATACCAACATTTCTTTTTCATAAAACATCTAGTGATCTGGGTAATCTTAAACACTCTTCTCCCACGTTTATTCATTGGTGTCGGAAGCGTCGATCTTTCTTCAAATATACATGTTGATTTAAGGGACCAATCTACTAGTGGAAACATAAGCTTGTCCTAGGGAAAGTGAAAACAGAGGCGCAGGCTTGTTTTCTTTGTTCACTGATGTCTGCCCCCTCCTTCCCCTGCACACACCCTGTCAAGTCAATATCCAGGTTCTTCATCACCGCATTTACTTGCAGCTCAGGCTGCTGGCTCTGGCCAGCCTTCGGGGTATCAGGTTTCTGCTGTTCAGAGGGCCCCCAAGCCCTGCTTGTGCCCGACTTCTTTCACATAACAGATCCTCTGTAAAGCTGGGGTTTGCCAGTCACGTTGTGGATATTANCCAGCTACACTGGGTTTGCATCTTATCTGCCCAAGATTCTCTGCCCCTTCTTTGGAGTCTTGCTATCGGTCAGATCAGTCTCTCTCTCTCTCTCTATCTCTCTCTCTCTCTCTCTCTCTCTCTCTCTCTCTCTCTCCATCTCTCCCCCTCTCTTACCTTCTTTTTTAATGAATTTTACTACTCTAGTACCTCATATAACTGGAATCATATTCTATTTGTCCTTTTGTAACTGGTTTATTTCACTTAGCTCATGTCTTCAAGGTTCATCCATATTGTAGCATGTGTCAGAATTTCCTTCCTTTATGAGGCTGGATAATATTCCATGGTGTATATACTCGTATAATTTTATTTATTCAATCATCTGTCGATGGATAGTTGGGTTGCTTCCATCTTTTAAAACTTTGTTATTTAATGCATGAAAAATACTTGTGTTTTTATTTTAATTTTGTTTGCTATCATCATCACGATCATCATTTTATGATTTTGCTGACTTCGATCCTGTTCTGCTTCTTGAAACTCTATTTCCCATTCTTTCTAGGTGTTGAACTTTCCCAGTGCTACTCATAGCTCTGTGGCCAGTACTTAAAGACCCTCGGTTCTCTGTCTAGCTCCTAAGGATACTTGTGTTCCTGCCACCCTGTATCGTCCCCTCAGAGAGCTTATTATCATCATCAAATTTTCAGCTACCATACCATGCTAATGATTTATAAGCCCATTTCCTTGGCTATTCCCATCAACATCAGAATCTTATTTCCAACTGTCCCCATGCAACAAATCTACTTGGGTATCCAATGAACTTGACCAAAATGGAATTTCTTTTTCTCCAGACCTGTTGAACCTCCCATGTTCTGTTTCATAGTTGGGGGCCATCCACCGCATCTTCTATGGTACAAATCTGAAAGTCGTTCTCGGTCCTTTTTCCCCTCTGTAGACAGTCATCTAACAAGGACTGTAAATTTTATATCCTAAATACTTCTCAGTGTTCATCTGTTTCTCTGTCACAAACCACCAAGGCCTTCCTACCTCAGGTCCTCATCCTCACAGTGTCTCCTAACTAACTAGCTTTCCTTCCTCTGGGTTTGTCCCTCTCAAAAGGCCCCTCCACAGTCGCCAGAGGGACTCACCTGAGATGCAGATTTGACTGTCATCTCTGTACCTTTCCATCACCAACACTTATCTCTCCCCCACACCCCCATTCCCATTGTTCGAATCTTTCTTGAGGAACTTCAGGGTGCTCCTGATCTAGGTCTAATCTAGGTCAGTCACTTCTTGTCCTTAGAGCTGTCATGTCCTTCTTTCAACCCAAACACTACTTCTGATTCAATGTCTTACCCTTTTGTGCACTCCAGCTTGGTTTCATCTCATTTCCTGTTTTGTTTGGAGAAGCAGTGAGTTGCAAGAGAGAAAGCCCTGGTCACACTGTTAAGACCGGATTTTCCTAGTTCTCACGAGAGAGCTCTCATGAGATTTTAGCCCGATGAAGTCCTTTACCTGATTTTCAGTTTTCTCATCTATAAAATGGTAATGCTAAAACGTCACTGCCCAGGGATGGTTTTTTTCTTTCCTGAAGACTTAAATGAGATAGTATATTGAAAGCACCAGGGGAATATGTAAAGTAGAAATAATGAGAACTATAATTTGTCAGTCTTAATTATATAATTACAAATGATTAAGAGAAAAAAACCGAAAACCTTTTACGGTGTCTTATCACCTGTAGCTCTAGGAACTGAGCTGGAAATCAGTGGAAATATTCCAAATGAGTAAAGAAAAGGATAAAGTCAGGTGGGAGCCCTATCTGTACCCCAGGCTGCCTGTGTGAAAGGCATCTAAAGGTGATCCGCCAATGCAGGTTTGCGTCTTAAAGGCACCCTGGCTAAGTCTGGGCCTGGTTTGTTTTGGCATTAATTTCAGGCATTGGCACTGGGAACATAATCCCAGTAGGAAGCCCTTGTTGAGATGTACAGAGTTCAGGGGAGATAATTACATTACATTTTCTACATGGCCCCCGAGGCTTCAGAGGATTAGCTTCGCTGGTCTGTTTGGGGTTGTCCACTTTTGCACACTGTTTTTGTTAGTTTTGCAATATGGTGTTTGCGAGGATTAATGGCTGCATTAAGTAGGAGTCAACCTAAGACTTTCCGAAAGCTTGTTATAAAAACATTCAGTCAACATTCCCCAGTCTGTGTGAGCGTCATGTTTGAATTGAGTAATGTGGCCTCTTATCCTGCCTGGAGAGGAGAGTCCTGTCACTTCGTGTGCATATTGGGGCTGCTGTCACGTCTTGCCTATCCTGTGGCCTTGAACGGGTGGCAGTTTTGCTGTGTTCACCTCAAATAACCCTTCATTTTAAATTGTTTACTTGTTCTTAGTGGGAAATAGTAGCGTGTTGATTTTAGTTGTCTCACTAATGAACCTGTACCTTGCTAGATATAGTCACAGATTTGTGTGAGTAGTGGAAGAGAAAACCAACATAAATAAATTTGAATGTTTACCTGAGTGCAGATGTTTTTTTGTATTGAACACCGCATGAATACTATCTCTATGTTGTAAGACATGTGGTAATTAAAGAAAACCTGCTTACTGAGGAATATTTGTCTTAGTTTTTTTTTTAGCTGAAATAATTTTAATAAACATTGTTTTATACTCCTCACTCACTGAAGGTCAAATGACATTGTTGATAAAAATACAAGCCATTCTTAAGGTTAAAGATGCATTTAACTTCTATATATGTTGTATTTTAGTGTCATCAATAGCTTATACAGAATCAACCTGTAATTCAGTCCATCCATTATTTTATTTAAAGACATTCATTTTGATTTTGTTATTTTAAGATACCATCTATTAAATTCTAATTATATGTACGGTGCAAAGTATGTAAACTTCCATCCATCGTAAATATTTTCTTGCAGGCTACCACTTGTCTTTTAACTTAACTTATGCTATCTTTTATCATAACAGAGTTTAAATTTGTATGTAACCAAATTTGTCAGTCTTCTAGTAACTTTGAGATTTTGTCTCTTAGAGAAGCCATCACTTAAATTATGAAAGTTATCTCCTGTAGTTTTCTAACATTTTTATTGGGTATACTTACTAATGTTTATCCAGAGCTTTTTATTCCATCTGGAATTTCTGGCCTGACTTAAGGAGGGGTTTATCTTTTCTCTGTTGATTTTAACTATTGTCACATATAAATTCCTTTGTGTAGAGGCATCTGTTTCTGAGCTTCGGTTTGTTTCATTGGTCTATTTATCTCTTTTTATGCCAGTACTGTATGGTTTTAATTACTGCTTCAAGCTCTTATTCTTTTAATTTAAAAGAAAAAAAGCTTACATTTTCTTTTACAGAGTCAAATACAAATTTTAAGGGAATGCCAAGGGATCAAATGCAAATTGAAATGCCTCTTTTTTTTTTTAACCCACGTTACCATGGTCTCTCTCTTCCCAATGTTAGTGTTAAATTTCTTGACTTTCCAGAAAATGTTTGTCCGCGTTCCAGCGTACGCACTTACCCATGTAAGTAAAAATGTATACCAGTGGGATCATATGATACATACTATATACAGGATTATCCTTTACCTTGCTTTTTAAAAAAATAATAGCTTGATTGACGTAAGCATCTCATGCCATGCAACTCATCCATTTAGTATACAGTTCAGTGGTTTTTAGGATATTCATATACTTGTGCAGTCTTTACCACAGTCAATTTCAGAACATCATTCCAAAAGATATCCCTTACCCAGTAGCACTCATTCTTTTCTCCCCTACCCCATGCCCCCCAAGGCCCTGGCAAACACCAGTCTACTTTCAGTCTCTGTTGATTGGCCTGTTCAGGACATATCATATAAATGGATTCATACATTGTGGTCTTTTGTGATTGGCTCCTCTCCCTTAGCATGATATTTTCAAGATTCATCCTTGATATAGCATGTATCAGTACTTCATGTCTTTATTGTCGCGTAACATTGCACAGTATGATACACCACATTTTATTTCTCCATTCATCAGTTAAGGAGCATTTGGGCTGTTTCCACTCTTTTGGCTATTTTGAGTACTCGTGTACATGGGTGTGCAGTTTTTTTGGTGTGAATGTGCATTTTCATTTCATTTGGATATAGACCTAGGGTAGCAATTGCTGAGTCATCTGGTCACTCTAATTTCAACTTTTTGAGGAACTGCTAGACAATTTTCTGAAGTGACTGTGCTATGTCACATGCCTACTAGCAGTGTATGAAGATTCCCTCACCAACACTTGGTATTAGCCTCTTTTTGATATTAGCCGGCCTGATAGGTATGAAGTGGTTTCTCATTGTGGTTTTGACTTGCATTTCTCTGATGGCCAATGATGTTCACCATCTTTTTATGTACTTACTGGCCATTTGTATATCTTCTTTGGAGAACTGTTTATTCAGATCCTTTTCCATTTTTAAATTGGGCTGTCTTCTCATTATTGAATTGTAAGAGTTCTTTATATATTATAGATATAAATCCTCTATCAGACACATGGTTTAAAAGTATTTCTTCCCATTCTGTAGGTGGTCTTTTCAATTTGTGGATGGTGTTCTTGAAGCGTGAAAGTTTTTAATTTTGACAATATCCAATTTATAATTTTTTTTTGTAGCTTTTGCTTTGGGTGTCATATCTAAGAAACCATTACCTAATCCAAGGCCATGTAGATTTAGGTCTATGTTTCCTTGTAAGAGTTTTATGGTTTACGCCCTTACACCGGGTCCTTAATTCTAAGTGTGTGGTTTGAGGCAAGCATCCATCTTCATTCCTTTGCATGTAGACATCTGGTTGCCCCAGTACCATTTGATGAAAGATTATTTTTCCCCCCACTGAATTGTCTTGGCACTTTATCAAAAATCAGTTGACTTTAAACTGTTGAGTATTCATTTATGGACTCTCAATTCTATTCCATTGATCTGGATGTCTAAATACTAATGACTGACTATATCTCCTCAAAATTCATCTGTTGAAGCCCTAAGCCCCAGTGTGACTATATTTCGAGATAGGGCCTTACGGAGATAATTAAGGTTAAATGAGGTCATGGGAGGGAGGGGACGGGCCCTAATCTGATCGGACTGGTGTTTTTATAAGCAGAAACACCAGCACTGGCTCCCTCTTTCCTACACGCACAGAGGAAACGCCATGTGAGGGGCACAGCTAGAAGGTAGCTATCTGCAAGCCAAGACAGGCTATATCAGAAATCAGGCCTCAAAAGGACATGGGTCCATCTGGCCCCCTAAGAAATACTTACAACATTATAGATTATATTCCTCGGACTGTCTTTTTCTATCCCTGAGGCCATATGTCCTTTTGGGGAGTCCACTTCATAGTCGATGTAGAGGCCTGACCACCTCATTGTATTTCTGAAACTGATGTTGAATAATACTGTATGTCAACTATAATTACATATATACATATAGTCTCGGGACATGGAGTAGAGAGCGGGAACGGATTCAATGGAATTGTAATAGATAAGCATGATATCGGNTGGAGTAGAGAGCGGGAACGGATTCAATGGAATTGTAATAGATAAGCATGATATCGGGGGTGGGAGGGCAATAGATGGGGGGAGGGGGGTTGTTACCTGGTGAGTGTGAAAAAAGGGTAACTATTGTATTGTTCTGTACACCTGAAACTAACAATAAAAAAAATAAATTAAAAAAAAAAAAGAAATCAAGCTTGAGTGCATGCACCTTGATTTTGGACTTCTCCAGAACTGTGAGAAAATAAATTTCTCTTGTTTAAGCCATGCTATCTGTGGTATTTTGTTATGGCAGCCTAAAAGAAAAAAACAAACAAACCAAAACACATTTTTTTTTCTCTATTCATAGCAATTCTCCAACTCTCCAGACACCAGTTGGGTATCCAACAATTTAGCTATGACCCCTGCTACCCGGAGTCACTGGATACCCCACAGGTTAGAGGCCCAACCCCACAAGACTGCCCTCCACTGCCCCCACTACCCCTGCAGCCACCAGTGGCAAGTTTGGGTTTTCTGATCAACGGGTTGTAAATCCAGGTTTCCCCCTTCGCCCTCCTCAGGTCTCATAATTTGCTAGAACAGCTCAGAGAGCACAGGGAGGCACTTACCTACGTTTACCGGTTTATTAGAAAGCATGTAATAAAGGATACAGGTGAACAGTCAGGTAGAGAGGCACATGGTGGGCGGTGTGGGGAAGGGGTGCGGAGCTTCCGGGCTCTCGCTGGAGGCCACACCACCCTCCCAGCACCTCTGTGCGTCCACCGACCTGGAAGCTCCTCACACGCCGTGGTGGATGGGTTTTGATGGAGGCTTCATCGTGTAGGCGTGATTGATTGCTGACTCCATCTCCAGTCCCTCTGCCCTCCCTGGGGTGTCAGGGGCGGGGCTGAAAGTTCCAACTTTCTACTCATGGCTTGGTCTGGCTGCTGGTCAGCCTCCATCCTTAAGCTATCCAAGAACTGACCCCTTAGAACAAATGACGATCCTATTACATAGGAAATTCCAAGGAATTTTGGAGCTCTGCATAAGATGCTTCTATCACCCCTATTATTCAGGAAATTCCAAGGGTTTTAGGAGCTTTGTGTCAACAACTGACATCACAGACCAAATATCTCTCTCTTATTATATCACATGGCCTTAGCAGACTAATATGAGTACACTATCCTTATGTCTGTACTACACTGTCTTTTTTGTTTTGTTTTGTTTTACATTTTTTTTATTTTAGGGACCGGGTAATGGCAGGGAGTGAAAACCAAGAGATGCTTGTAATTGTTTTCAATGAGAAGGAATGTCTGGTTCCCATATTTCCAATGTGAGAAGCTCAGATTTATACTTTGACTCACGTATGCTCAGACTTCAGGAACCCAATTCAAACTATGCACATTAGGAAGCACACAGTAGAATGCTGGTTTATGTTGGAATAGAAGATAAACCTTTTCAGGGATCCAAATTTTCAGGTTGAAAATCCGGCATCCAAGAATTGGGAGTAGTAAGTAGACGTGTGGTAATCATGGAATCAAAGGAAAGGAACTTGGAAAGTCTTGAATGATATTCATCATCGAAGTTACGGTAGAAGCTTCAGAATGACCCCTTCTTTCTATAGAGAATAATTCTCAAGGGGCTTGGAGTCTTAAACCAACCAGTTGTCATGTTATACTACACTATCTTGATTACACTATCTTGATTACTGCAACTTGGTAGTGAGTTTTGAAATTGGAAAAATATGAACCCTCTAACTTATTCTTCTTTTTCAAAATTGGTTTTGCTCTTAATGTGTCCCTTGAATTTCCATATGAATTTTAGGATCAGCTTGTAAATTTATGTAAAGACGTCAGCTGGAGTTTTGATTGGGATTACATTAAACCTGTGTATTGATCTGGGGACTAGTGCCATTTTAACAATATTAAATCTTTTGATCCATGACCGTGGGATGTCTTCATACTTATTTAGACTGTATTTAATTTCTTTCAACAATATTTTGTAGTTTTCAGAATATACATTTTTCACTCTTGTTAATTTGTTTGTTGCTGTTGTAAAGGGAACTTTTTTCTTAATTTCATTTTTCAATTTATTCATTGCAGTTGTATAGATATGTGAATATTTTTGTAAATATACATGTATCCTGACCATGTATCCTGTAAACTTATTGAGCTCATTTGTGAGTTTTAATAGTTTTACAGTCAATTCCTTAGTTGTTCTATATATGGCATCATTACATCTGCAAATAGAGATTGTTTTGCTTCATTTACAATTGGATGCCTTTTATTTCATTTTCTTGCCTACGTGTCCTGATTAGAACTTCCAGTACCATGTTACAATGTTGAATAGAAGTGGTGAGAGCACACATCATGTCTTGTCTCTGATCTTTGGGGGGAACCATTCTATCTTTCACCATCAAGTTAGATGCTAACTTACTTAACGGGTTCCGTAGATGCCCGATATCAGGTTTAGGAAGTTCCCTAATGTTCCCTAGTTTGTTCAGTATTTTTATCATAAAGTGGTGATGAATCTTATCAAATGTCTTTTCTGCATCTCTTGTTTCTACTGCTTTGATCACATGTTTTTAGTCCTTTATACTTTTGGTGTGATGTACCATTGATTGCTTTGGGTTGTTAAACTAACCTTGTATTCCCACTTCTTCATGTTATGTACTATCTTTTGTATGTTGCTGGATGCAGGTTACTAGTATTTTGTTGAGGATTTTTGTGACTTTATTCATTAGAAATATTGGCCTGTAGTTTCCTTGTGGTATTTTTTTGGTTTTGGCCTCATCATGGTAAAATGCCAAATGTGGGGTCATGTGAGAGAAGCTAAGTCAACCTCTGTGCTTAAAAGGGCTAAAACGCTTGAAAAGGTGCACGTGGCAGGCATTGTGAAAAACCAAAGGGTGCATAAGTGACAGGCACCTCGCTTGGCCTGAGTTCCCAAGTGGGCACTGGGCCCCCTCCTGTAGGAAACGATATACCCCAAATCCCAGGTGCCATCGGCGCCCTCTGTTAGCTCCCCGCAGCGGAGGAGATAGAACGCAGACACTATTCAGCATAACACGGGAAGCCGGGCGTTGGGCAGAAGATAAGCCTCTGAATTCAGAGAAGTACTTGACAAAGAACCTCATTTCAGAGGCTTTAGAGAACAGCATCTCTGAAACAGGTATGATGCCCAGAGATGGAGGTGTTGTAGTATCGGGTAAGGTAGTCCCAGAAGAGGGGATATGCAAACCAAGGCACAGGGGTAAGAAGGCAGGAAGCAGAAGAAATAGTGACTCCCTGATTTCTGAGTCTGATTCACGGGGGTTAAGGGTGAGAAAGGTCAGTGAGTGTCCGGAAACCCTCGGGGATGCTTGGACTTGATTCGGTAACCAGTGCGGAGCTATGAAAGGGTTAGCGCTGGGCAGTAACATTCATTCAACAAATATTTATTCACGTCAGGCACTGTTCTAGGCACTTTGGGATCGATCAGTGCACAAAATAACCCCCGCCCCGCAAAAAAAAAATCCCTGTCCCTGTATAACTTATGTACCAGTGAGAAGACAGTCACTAATCAAACGTGTAATAAGTATATTATATACTATAGTATGTTAGGTAATATATGTTATTGAAAAGTAAAGAGAGTAGGACAATGGGGACAGGTTATGTGTGGGGATGGTTTAGAAGAGTACAGTTGTGATTGTAAATAAGTGGGCAAGGTAGGGGCAGTGAGCCCGGGGCAGATGACGTAGGGAAATCAGCCTGGGAAGCTAGGTTCTGTGGCATTGAACGTGGTGAGTGTGGAGGCACAAAGAGCACTTGTGTGACTTGGTTTGATGCTTCCATTTGGAAGCGGAATTTCTTTTCCACGTGGTTGTATATTTTTGTACCTTAGCAAAGAAGTCTAGCAGTTAACTAGGCTGACAAGCTTTTTCAGACACGGAGAGATACGACTTCTACTGTTATTCTTTCCTCCCTGGAGTCCAGTGTATCCGTGGAGCACCCCTTTCAGAATACTTGGGATGTGAGTTAAAAATATGGAGGCCTGGGCCCCGCCCTAGACCATCTGGGAGGTGGAGCAGGATACTGGTTAAGAGCACAGCCTGAGAGAGTCTGTCACTGTGATACTCAGTTCCAGCACTCAGTAAACCCGAGCTGGCTGGGGGACGAAACGGAGCTGACTCTTCCTCGTTTCGGAGACTCCACGCGATGAACGGCCTGGTCCAGCAGCCGGGATGTGTTGATTCAGGTAGAGTTTTCCAGCGAGAGAGATTCTGGCTTTTGTGGTAAAAACTCTTGGTTTGAGATGGAAATGCTGAAGGCATCCCTCTGCTTGTGCTTAAGCCGAGAGCAAATGCTATAGAGAACTCAGTTTGAGTGGTTGTTTCTGTTTTCGTTTAAAAGTTAAAAAACAAACAAACAAAAAAACAAAACATGTGGCAGAGAAAACTCATCAGGGCCCAGATCATTTGGCTTAAAATGATCATCTTCTTATTAAGCTGAGGACCATCTTGGTTCCTAGCCTTTGAGAGCTTGTGCCTGGGTCAGTCTGCTGTGCTGTTCTTGTTTTTTTGTTTTTGTTTTAACTTTATTGGGGAACAGTGTGTTTTTCCCAGGACCCATCAGCTCCAAGTCAAGTTGCTGGCCTTAAATCTTAGTTGTGGAGGGCGCAGTTCAGCTCCAAGTCCAGTTGCCGTTTTTAATTTAGTTGTGGGGGTTGAGGGTGTGTGTGGGGGGAACGGGACACAGCCCACCATCCCATGTGGGAGTCGAACCGGCAACCTTGTTATTAAGAGCTCACACTCTAACCAACTGAACCACCCAGCTGCCCCGTTTTTGCCTTTTGATTTCCAGTTCTCAAAATTGGGAGGCCAGATGGAACCAGAGGATGCTCTTTCTAAATCAGATCCTCTTATGGTGGGATCTAAATTTGGAATTGTTCTCTGCTTTGATCAACGTGCCGGTGAAATGTTTAGAACATTGTTCGATGGAGATGCTGGGGCCATGTCGGCCTTCATAGAAATCCATGGAAACACCGAGAGTCACCGCGAGTAACTGTATCATTGGGCAGGGACGGGTTTGCCATCTTGCTCAGTTGTTTGCACTGAATTTTGCCAAGAAAAAAAAAGACTTGTAAGGGTCAAGTGTAGGCCTTGACCTTGGTGCCCTACTTCTGAATTGAATAGATGTCTGTGTCTGTTGAGTGTTAGAAAGATGTTAGACCCCTAGCCAGATGTGAGCCACCCTCACCTGCGGTGGCACGTTCTTTGAAGATGATAACACTCTTCCATAAATTCACAGCGTCTTTAGCTAGGAAGCAGACATTCAAACCACTATAATATTTTTTTTTTCTTAAACGCACAGGAAGAGTTTAATCAGAGCTGTCCAGGTGATTGTCTACTTTGCATTAATAATGGAACTTGACACTTAAGTCATCATTCCCTTTGCCATGAACTCAGACCTGCCCTAGAAACTCCACAGAAAGGCACTCTCTGGGGTAGTCTTTCAGATAGTTGGGAAGCCTGTTAATGATCCCAGCAGGTGAGTGACAGGGCCCTGGGTGTTTTTTCCCCCACGCAGAATGGCAGAGTAAGTGAAATATCTGTTTTGTTTTTTATTAGGTTATTTTTTAGAGCAGTGGTAGGTTTACAGAGTTGGGCACATGGTATTGAGAGTTCCCACTCACTCCCCCACCCCAGTTTCCTGTATTAACATCTTGCACTTGTATGGTACATATGTTATTATTGATTAACCAATATTGATACATATTATCATTGACTAAAGCCCATCGTTTACATTAGGGTTCTCTCTTTGTATTGTATAATTCAGCGGGTTTTGACAAATGCATAACGTCCTCTGTCCACTGTAACAGAATCGTACAGAGGAGCTTCTTTAAAAACTCTCTGTGCTCAGCCCACTTATTCCCCCCCTCCCCCCTGAACCACTGACAACCCCTGATCTTTTCACTGCCCCCCTCATTTTGGCTTTTCCAGTGTGATACCATTGGAACCATACCGTAGAGATGCTTTCACTAAGCAATGTGCACTTAAGGTTCCGCCATGTCTTTTCCTGGCTTAATAACTCATTTTTTAAATTGCTGAATCATATTTCATTGTCTTGAGATAACACAGTTTCTCCACCCACCTACTGACGGACATCTTGGTTGCTTCCAGCTTGGGCAGTTGGGAATAAAGCTGCTGTAAACATCTGTATGCAGGTTTTTATGTGGACGTACGTTTTTAGCTTATTGGGGTGAATACTTAGGAGCACATGATTGCAGGATCTGAAATAGGTTATTGGCCTGGTGATCTGCTCTAGTCTCCCCACTGACCATTCGGACAATGGCAGCCTGTGACAACCTGACCCAGCTGCCTCTGCCAGGAGCTTCCTGTTCCTCACTGGAAGCATTTTCTGAACCGATCAGGACACAAAGGTCTTGACTGTGGCCTCAGGAAAGAGGATTTAAAATGTTTAAGAGCAGCTAGTCCGTAATCATGGTTGGCATGCCCCCATCCCTCCATTGTTGCTCCATTTCGAACTTCTTATTTTAGTCTGTCTGGTAATTTAAAGGAAAATTTCATTTAAATTTAATTGCAAGTAATTGACTTTAAAATGTGAATGACTATCTCAACTCTCATAATTACATGATCTTCTTTTTTACGGTGGTAAACATCTATTGAACACAAAATTTGCAATTTTAACTATTTTGAAGCGTACAATTCAGTGACATTAGTTACATTTACATCACTGTGCCACCATCACCACTATCTGTTTCCAGAACTTTTTCATCTAGGGATATGATCATTTTAAAAGAATAATTTAAAAAAATCCATCTGAAGCTCTGTTGGGTGGAATATATCAGTCAGCTTCCTCTAAATTCTTCTGTAGTAAAGACCCCCAAATCTCTGTGGTTATCAACAATCTTTATACCTCCCTCATGATATATATAATTTTCATTTGACTAGAGCCTAGTCACATGGCCACATCTAACTGTGAGGGAGGCTGGGAAATGCAGTCTAGCTGTGTGCATAGGAATAAGAGGAAATTTGTTCAGTGGTTAGTAGTGTTAGCCATATTAAGTAAAATTATTAAATCATGCACCCAGTTTTCTTGATCTTGACCTTTCAGGGACAACTTGACAGTGATTGCATAATTTGATAGCTCTAGACACATTTCAGGAGGGGATTGTCCCACGCCATGTTCCCGTCCCATTGCATCTCGAATTATCTTGTCCTTTTACCACGAAGAGAGCTTACTGGAATGAATAACACTATATGCTGTTTGGATAAAAACCTGTTTGGTCATGATGTTTTCTAAAACTGAGAGAAGTCAGTAAGGAGCCTTAATAATAATAAATACAGGTTGTATTATAGTCAGATATTTGAAAGTTTCAGGTCCTCAGTCTCAGGTCGGAAGAGAGGCTGTTTAAGCCTTCCACTCATTGATTTGGTTTCAAGATGGTGGGCTCTCTTGAGTTGACTTGTAGCATGGGTATTCTACCTTAAAAAAGGAAATATGTGAAATTTATCTTTAAAAGGGAAAATATGTGAAATTTGTTATTGCAAATGGCAATTCTTAACCAGAGTAGCAGGTGCAGATAGAAATGCTATACATTTGGGTACGAAACTCTGTTTCTTAATAAAATTTGAGATAAAATGGGCAGTATTCATGCTGTGTATTTTTTTAATTGTCAACCCAATGGATGTACCTAATTAATTTATTACAGTTCAAAAGCAAGCTCAGCTGCCTAAATGTCTGACTTGGTGGTAGAGTCTTTTGAGCATGTTTGTTTAGCCTCAGCTCGCT
The DNA here is from genome assembly GCF_001890085.2 of Hipposideros armiger. Classification (NCBI taxonomy): domain Eukaryota; kingdom Metazoa; phylum Chordata; class Mammalia; order Chiroptera; family Hipposideridae; genus Hipposideros; species Hipposideros armiger. Next base: position 1,868,888 of record NW_017731520.1, on the reverse strand, counting down.
GATGATGGAAGTTCATGGCCAAATATTAATTTTAAATAAGTGCCTACTGTTCGTGAGTAACTCCCATTCCCTTAAGGAAAAGTGTTTCATAGGAACCTCTCGTTGCTAAGAATAGCTGTGTAAGCAGTGTGGATGTTTTTCCAAATTAAAATCTGGTCCGCCCGTTCGTTTATTCCTTTTACGTAGGTTCTGACAGCGGGGCGTGTTTATGCACCTCTGCAGAGCTCTGTTTATACTCCGTCAGCACACTGGAAACACTTAGCCTGGTCGAAAGCCCTTTCATCGTCCAATAATTTCACCATCGAGACCACTGTGCTCTTAAATGCATTGTTGAGACTCTTGGACGGAATGGCCTGCTTTCATTCCCGTCTTCCTGAGCCATTGTTTCAACTCTGTTTATGTTGTTGTAATTCCAGACTCTAAGAAATTCCCCCACTGAAAAGGCCATACACGGTGTACGCCCTTGTCGTCACATAGGTAGTTTTGTCCCCTGTCCTCAACCTGCATGCTTTGGGGACTGTTAGGATAGCAGGAAAACAGAAACACACACTGAAAAAAAACAAAAACAAAAAACACACAAAAAAAACCCCATGCTGTTTCTCTGCAAAATCTGGCTCTTATTTTCAAAAGGAAATGCCTACTTAGAAAGTGCTACGGCCACAGAGAGTGCCAAGTATTTAGAGTTTGCCCAAGCTTTCTTCCTAAGGCAGGTTTAGCCTCTATTGTCTAACACGAGCATCCGCAATCGCCTGGAGCCCGCCCAAAAGGCCGATGGTTCAGCACGGTCCCCAGATGCTCTGGGAACATATTAAAGTCTGAGACGCACTGGTTGGAGAACTTTTCTCTGAGCCTGTAGTCATGGAAACCACCAGGAGGGACTGTATAACTTCAACTCTATTTATAAAACGAAAAATTTGTATGTTGTCGTAAATTATCTGGGTACATAATGAATACTGAGCTAGCTCTGTATTCTTTTCTGGTGTGCTAATGAAACCCCCAGTGAGAGAACAGTAGTGGCAGGACCACGGCCCGAAGGCATAAGAGAGGCGGGGCCTTTCTGAAACAGTGAGACCATGAACGTTTTAGAATCCAGTATCTGGCGTGTGACAGACAAGTCAAGCATTTTTGAGGTTTCTCAACAGGGTCTGGCTTTCCCAGTTAAAGGTCAACTGGGAAGTATGTTTGAAGATAGGTTAAGGAAAGGAATGAAGCTTCTTCTCATTAGAATTCTTGATCTTTAACATTTCAAAAAAAACATTTAAAGGAACAGAAGGCCCCCTGGCCTGTCTACTGGACCCGGACTCAATTCCAGTTATTTTGAGAGGGCAGAAAAAACACTCCACCGAGACTTGTTTTCAAGTTTCTGTAGCTTTTGGTGGTGTCCACTCTCTCTCCTCCCATTATTCCTGTGATGTTGGTCATTCGGGGGTTTCTTCTTTTTTTTTTTTTTTTTTTCTTTTTAAGAGCCCTTGAGCCAGACTGCCCACGTTCAAAACCTAGCGGCGTCACCACTTGGTAGCTATGAACCTGGGACAAGTTGCTTAGTGTCCGTGTGCCTGAGTTTTCTCTTCTGTAAAGTGGGGGTAGACAAAAACCTACCCCATAGGATCAGTGTGAAGTGCACAGAAGAATGTCTGGCACATAGTGAGGGCTCCTTAGGGATGAGTCATACTGTCATTGTCGTCATCGTCATTGTCATCATCACCAAAGGGCATTTCCTGCCCCTTTTCAGGCCCTGTGACCTGCTTTCTCCTTGTAGGCATTCACTACCTTTTTTTCTTCCTTCCTTCCTTCCTTCCTTCCTTCCTTCCTTCCTTCCTTCCTTCCTTCCTTCCTTCCTTCCTTCCACTCTCTCTCATTCTCCCCCCTCCACCCCACGCCCCTTCTCTTTCTTCCCTCCCTCTCTCCCTCCCTCCTTTCCTTTCTTTCACAGGATCTCTCTTCTCTTTGGGCTTTTCCTTAACAGTCTTTATTTCCCATGTTGACATCCTTGGCCGTCACCTTTCTCGGAGCCCCAGAGTTGAACTCCTAACTGCTGGCAGACCACTGACATTCAGATATCTCCTGAGCATTATAAACCAAACCTGCCCAGACTGAATCCATTCCCTGGTCATCTAAAGCCTCCCTTCTCCCTCCTTCCATCGCAGTCTTTTGCCACCATCTTATTAACACTGGCCCGTCTTACACAGCTCCTGCTGGGGGACCTCACTTATCGTGGTCTTCCCCCTGCCCCACACACCCCAGGTGGGCTTCGAGGTCTGCTGGTGATCCCTCTGTGGTGTCTCACAATATGTCTTTGCTTTTCTAGTCCCACTGCTGTTCCCTGGAGCACACTCTTGGTATGAGTCCACTCAGGCGGCCGTAACAGAATGCCACAGACTGGTGGCGGCTTAAACAACAGAAGTTTATTCTCTCAGAGCTCTGGAGGCTGGAAGTCCAAGATCCAGGTGCCAGCAGGCTTGGTGAAGCCTCTCTCCTGGGCTTGCAGACAGCCACCTTCTTCTTGCTGTTTTTGTGTGTGTGTGCATCCCTGGGGTCTCGTCCTCTTCTTATAGGGACACCAGTCCTATTGGATTAGGGTCTTACCCTATAACCTCCTTTCACCTGAATTATCTCCTTAAAGGCCTTATATCCAAAATACAGTCACACTGGGATTAGGACTTCAACGTATGCATTTCGGGAGGGGGCACAATTCAGTCCTTGGTGCTGCTGATAGTTTGATTTCCAGTCTCCCCTCTGTAATCCGTCTTCATACAAAGGCGGGAAGACTCTTTCTAAAGCACAGCTCTGTGCATGTCCCCCGCACTACTAATAAGGAGACTTAGGTTCAGAGTAAGGATGATGACTGCTATGAGACTTTAGGGCTCTGGCCTTCATTGCTCAGTGTCTTACGTTTATTCATCTGGAAATTGGAGATCACATCACTACCCACATGCTACTGTGAGGATGAAATAAATGCTAACAAGTATTGTTGTTTTATTGTTGTAAAAATCACATTTGCACTCCCTGGCCTGCCAGTCCAGGGCCTCCATCACCTGGTTGCTCGAGTGTGGTCCCCACCAGCACCCTGTTGTCACCTGGAGCTTGTCAGCGATGCCCACTGCATTGTAATAAGATCCTCAGGTGATTTGCATGTGATGTCCTGGCTCCTGGCCTGGTTAACTACAGTCCACTTTCTCCTCTTCTAGAAAGGACACACGCCTTGGAAGCAGACCACCTGGTTTCCGATTCCAGTGCCTTCACTGCTAGCTTTAGGGGAGGACTGGGTGTTTATGGGAACTATCTTTGCTTTGTTTCCCATCTGAAAAATGGACAGTCACAGGGCTTACCTCACAGTGCTTTTGAGGCTTATTTTTAAAATGAAATTCCATATTTAAAACGAAGCACTTTTCTGTGTGCTTTTGAGTCAAGGTTTGCTGTTGTGGCATGGGGTGGGAGGATGGGGGTTGGAGGCGGTGCTCATGAACCCCCAGCCTCTGTCCTGAACACCCCAAACATCCCCCTGGCCTCTCAGTGGCCTGCCTCTCCTATTGGGTAACCGCACCGTCTGTCTTTGTGCCCTTTGAGGCCCTCCAAGTGCAGTTTTGTATGTGTGGTATAGCTTTTACATCAGACTATCCCCTAAGTATCTTTCGAAACTAGGGAGCGCCTTCCCAGACCTATTTGAGTGATGTATTAATAGGCAGGTAGAAACTTAATATTTTTTTAGAGTCGTTTGCACTTCCTCCACTTCCATTTGCAATAGCATGAGTCATCTAATGGGTTATTTGCTCTGTAGCATGCACTTAGCTGGCTGGACTGTTAATGGCTGAGCTGCCCGTGGGCTCCCTCTGCTGGCACTGCCGTGCATAGCACTTTCCTGGGGTTGTATGACCGATTTCTCCTGACCATTTTTAAAAAATTTTGCCTGGTTGGCCTCTCTCTCTCTCTCTCTCTCTCTCCAATTATTACACATTTATGGATCATACAATGCAAACAGTTTTGGAACCTGCTTTTTTTTTACTGACTCAAGAATATCTTTTCTTTTAAAATATATACATGTGTTCATTATGTTAATGTTGGCCTAATTTTCTTTCTTTCTTTTTTTTTTAAGATTTTATTGGGTAATCGAGGAAGGGGAACAGCGTTAGGGAATTGGGGGAAGGGGAACAGACAAGTTGCTGTCCTTTTGTTCTTCAGTCTAGTTGTGGAGGACGTCGCTTCACTGGTCCTTGTTGGTATTATCGTTGCGGACGGCCACTCGCGGCGGCTCACAGCAGCTTATTCTGGCTGCCAGCCACTCACGGTAGCTCATGGCAGCCCATTGCAGCAGGGGCTGCAGCCTATGCCATTGCCAGCGACTCACGGCAGCCCAGCTCCAGGTCGAGCTGTTGTTCACCATCTTAGCTGCAGCGGGCACAGCGTCACTGGCCCTCATGTAGGATCCGAACCGGGGCTCTGCTGCTCAGAGCTGGCATCCCAAGCCAACTCTTAACCAACGTGCCACTTGGCCGGCCCAATGTTGGCCCAATTTTCTATTGTATGGATGTTCTATGTGGCATTTAAATAATCCACTTTTTAGGAGGCATTTGTGCTGTTGTTTTTTCCATTTTAGATAGCACTAAAATGAACATCCCTTGTATGTATACCATTCATATGTGACTTATTAAGTTAAGCTTGATGAGTGGGTAGGAATTTGACGGGTAAAAATATAGGGAAAAGAAACTCTAGTTTGATAAAATTGTCTAGGCCAAGTTTAGGATGTGTTCGGAGAGACAGGAAAATCAAGTATGGCTGAAATACGGGGGTGGGTTAATAATGGGAAATGATTGGAAAGTAGGTATTATAGGACTTTTCCCACTGAAATGATAGAATGCAACACCAACCGTAAGTGAAGCAGAATGGAAAGTTGTTTAATAACTGGGAAGCCCAGGGTAGCTGGATGGAGGGGCTCAGGCATGGGCCCTCCATCTGTTACTTGTCTCCATTTCATGCCTTCCCCGTGTCAGCACTGGTTCTCTTGCCTGTTGGCCTGGGGAGAGAAAGAGCCCCCTGGACCCTCCAACTCAGCTCAGATTACAGGGAAAGTCATTTTCTCTTCTGACTCACCGAGTGAACATCAGGGACGGCCTGTTTGTGGCGCTGTTTGCATCAGATGTCTACTCGTAGGCCAGTCCCTGTGAACAGGGGAATGGGGTGTCTGCATGGACTGGATGTGAAGAACAAACCCGCGCCTGGAGCCAGGCTTGGTGGAAACTGTGGTCGACTCTCACCCGTGGGGCAGGTGAAGGGGGGTTTGTCAAGGAAAAGAGGGTGCTGGGTAGACAAACAGCAGGCGTCTGCCACCCTGTCGCTGGGCAGGTCTCCACCAGAACACTCCAGGTGGGTCTGAACGAGGGTGTGGACCTTGACAAACAGAAAGAAGGAAGGACGATAAGGCATGCCATGCAAGGTGGATGAGCAACTGTTGGTGGCGCCTCCTTACAGAGCAGGGATACTTGGAAACCATTCGCCTGAGGTCAGGCCGAGGTGACTCAGGATGGCGAACTTGGACATAGGAGCATCATGAACAAAACTGGCCAATTCAGCCTTGTGCATGTCGATTTTGAAGTCCTTTTGGAAGACCCGTGTGGCAATGTCCAGCAGAGCAGGACCAAATCTTACCTGGTTTGTCCTCCTTGGGGCCCGTAGCCTACTGCAATAAATAGAAAGAGCTGGCTCAGACATAGAGGCCTCTCTCCCTCTTGCCTGGACAGTAGCAGTAGACTCTCTCTGAGTCCCCTTTCTACCTACAGTGCATCCTGGACACCGTTTCCAGAGTCATCGTTATAAAACTTCTTATCCTGTCTCTCCCTGGCTCAAACACCTTCTGAGGCTTTTGGGCACATTATGTATTAAGTGTAAAAGTTTATCACTTAAGGTCTTTAATGGTCTGTCCCCAAGCTGCATTTCCACTTTTTATATCTTACAGCTGTTTTTTCTTTGGCACCTGACTCTTAAGTCAACTGAATTTTTGCCATCCCATTAACATATCCCATTCCGTGCCCACCTCAGGTCTTCCATTCTCACTTTCCTTGCATTTCTGAATTCTTGACGAGGGTCTGAATGCAGAACTACAGCTGGTTCAGAGAGGCAGGGTGCTGTAGCACAGTCCTAAGAGTGTACCTAAGCAGGTAGAATAAAAACTCCAGCATCACTTTGAATTCTAAACCCTCGTATTTATATATAAGGCATGTCATAGCTGAGCTATTGTTTGCTTTCTTCTTTCTACACTGATCAAAGCCAAAACTTGGAGAACTGGTGTCTACTTGCGGGGGAGGACGTAGCGCCCACGTCACATTCTATGTGCTGCTGCTGGAAGCCAGCGCTGGGAGGAGAGAGGGTTTCAGAGGAGGTGGCATTTCTGCCTGAGTCTGGGAAGATGAATGACTTTAGCAAGCAGAAAAAAGGGCTGCGTTTCAGGCAGGAAAAGACTTGGCATTGAATGCGTGTTAGTACTGATGTCTTCTGTCTTAGTTCCGGCTGCTGTAATAAGTCACCATGCACCAGGTGGCTTCTAACAGCAGGCATTTATTTCTCGCAGTTCTGGGGGATGGGCATTTCAAGATCAGGGTGCTCGTTGATTTGGTTCCTGGTGAGAACCCTTTTCCTGGCTGGCAGATGGCTGTCATCTTGCTGTGTCTTCCCATGGTGGAGAGAAAGCTTCAGCTGCCTCACTTCCTCTTTTTATAAGGACCTCAGGGGAGCCCCACCTTCCTGGCCTCCTCTGAAGCGCATCACCTCCCAGAGGCCCCACCTCCAAATACCATCACATTGAGGGGTATGGATAACATATATTTTGAGGGACACAAACATTCAATTCATGACACCTTCTAACGCTTGTGGCCCCAGGAGGAAGACTGGGTGTGGAGAAATGCTTTTACCACCAGTGAGTTAGTGACCGATGGACGCAGAGAGTACTGAGCATACAGAGACCCCACCAACCACACTCTGCCCCAAGGATGCGACTATGGTGCCTGTCCCACCTCAGGAAGAGATCCCATGGGTGTCCAGAAACCAGACAATTCATTCTTTTGAATAATAATAGAAAGGAAACCATTTATTCTGTTTCTAAATAGAGAGTGAACAGCATTTAGAGTTGCCCAAATTTTGGCATCTTTTAGGAGAAAAATACAGATTGATTTTTTTTGTTGTTGTTAAAAATAAACTTTGTAAACCCTTAAGATAAAGACTTGCCAAAAATAGAATGCAACATGAGACTAACAGAAAAAAATAGAAAAATGCATCATAAGTTGAGATGACTGTAAGCTGTCTCGGTACACTTATATTTTATACACTAGACATGCAGATTTGTTTTAACGCTTAAAATATTTCAGGCTTTCTTTTTGCTTCCAATCCAGGGAGAGTATATCGCGTTCCCTTTTTATCAGCTAGAGCTGAAAAGGTGGAACGGCTTATTTTTTCTTATTGTCCTGCAGTGACAGACTTTGCCCGTCAAGCGGGAGGGAGTGGAGGGGAGGGGATGAAAGGGAAGGGGAGGGACGGAGGGAAGGAGGAAGGTCAGACGGAATTTTTGCTACACTAAGTCAGACATTACTTTAGATAGAGTAACAGTGGAAATAGAGCCTTCATTCTATACCAACTGATACTTAGAAAGCTGATGGCAAACCCAGGCAGCTTGGCTTTCAGAACCCTGTTGTAATCCAGGTGAAAAAAAACGTAGCACCCAGATGGCATTGGCGGGAGATTACTGACCGCTAATCCTTCCTTGCCCTAGAGGATTAGGTCCACCCTAGTGTAATTTTGGTCAGCTGACTGGTTTAAAAAAAAAAATAGATGGTCGTTTCCTGTCATTCTGCCAGCGCCTGGCGTGTGTTTGCACGGGTTGTACCTCTGGGCGGCCTCGCAGGCCCCGGCCCTCCTTTGTTGACCCAGGAAAGCGCCACTCCCAGCCAGGTTCTTCCTTGTTGACCGAAACGAAGGAGCAGGTGGCGAGCAGAGCCTTCCTGGGTCCTCAGGAGAAGTCACTTATGAAACCAGCTGCTGTCCTGAGGGTGTGAAGGCCCCGAGAAGGCAGCACCGGGAGGCCGGGTCTCACCACCCCAGGTGGATTCTTTCAGCGAGGGTGCACGGGGCAGGGATGGAGGGCACCGTGGCCTGAGGGGCCCTCAGCTGAAGAGCGCCACGTGACTGCCACACCATGCACCCTGCGTCCCTCTGGAATGGACTCCAGAGAGATGGAACTCTATGAGGACTACCAGTCCCCGTTTGACTTTGATGAGGGCGTGAACAAAAACTACCTCTACTTGTCCCCCAGTGGAAATTCATCCCCACCCGGATCCCCCACTCTTCAGAAATTTGGTAACTATGCACTTTCTGAAGCCGAGTTTGCTGTGATGAAACCTGGGCATCCCTTGGGGTTTGCCTGGCTTTGAAATTATTTGTGTAAAGACGGACCAGACTGTTGCTGTGTGGAAACTGGTTAATGACGCTGTGACAGGTTTCAAGCAGAGAGAGAGAGAGAGATGGCTCGTTAAATATTTAGTGTGTGTGTGTATACACATAATGTATGTATGCATGTGTAATTGGATTTTAGATTTTAAAGGCAGTTGTATTTATATGAGCATTCGAGTTCTGATCACTTTGAATTCATTGAGCTGATAAATAACAAAGAAAGGGGGCATCTTAAGGCTCTTGTTTTTCAGTCACCTGTGTAATTTATGAAGACCCCCCCCACCCCGATTTTGTCTTTGTGAAGATGAGGCTTAAGCATCTGTACCAGTGGTGACATTCAAGGTTGTCTTTGTGGAGGTTGTCTTGGATTTTGCAATATACGGAAATACCCAGGCAAGAGATTTTTGTTTAAGTGGAGAAACTCCAAGTGGCGGTACCTTTGGTCATTCCTTCATCCGTGCTGGTCCGAGAGTGTTTTAAGGTCAGGCGTTCCCTTCGGGAAGGTCTGCGATGGGAGCATGAGACAGCACAGAGCTGTCAGCCATCACCCAGGCCAGTTCCCTCATTTCACAGCGAACGCTCAGAGATGGTTAAATGACCTCTGATTTGCCAGAGAATTAAGCAGATTTCCCTGGAAGTTAATTTTTTCCTTATCAATGAAGACGAGGTCACATTTTGCTCTTTGTAAGCTTAAAAAGTGGATAAGTTAGAAAAAAAAATGGTGAAGGATACAGCATGAAACCTAGGTGTATGCTACAAACAAGTCCTCTGGTGGTTGGTGGCCATCGGAGTCACCTTTGGGGTGCAGTTTGAATTTCCAGGAAGGGAGAGCATTGAAAATAGCAGGCCAGAGCTGGTCTCTAGAAGTTGGGGGCTGGTAGGCAGCTGCTGGGTGTCTGCTGGGGGAGTCAGCGTGCCAGGAAGCCCTCTCCTTTACCCCCTCCGGCCCCCTCGGACCTCTGTCCCAAAGTGGATCCTGCCCTCTACCTGGGCCCTAAGAGGATGGTGGCATCTGTCCTGACTTCTAAACCCTGTGTGTAGGAAATGCTTTAAGAGCAGCGCACACAGTAGGGAAGTTAGAGTTCCATGACAGAGTGAAGCCCAAGTGACAAGGGGCCGTGGAGGCCGGGCACACAGTTACCTGAATTCAGGTAGAGCTTGGCGATCGGCATGCAAGGGTTAATTTCAGGAGGATTGACACGGCTTGTTTTAGCTATCGCCCTCTCCTTGTATCTCTGTCTCACTCCCTTCTGCATTTGCAGTTACAATAATTGCCGCCTTTGGTTGCTTTCTGATAAAACAAAAGCAGTCGGGTGTGTCTGTAGGCAGATTTCCAGACATTACCTTCCCAATTCCTAATGGCAGTCCGTAGGAGTCTGGGCGCATGGGATTAAAAACAGAATTATCAAAAAGCAAGTGAATAACAAAAACCAAACTACTAGTTTGATTTAATTGAAAAAAAAAAAAAAGGCGGGGGAACAAACAGAAACCACCATAACCAGTCAAGCAAACAGAAACCACCATAGCCAGTCATCTAGTAAGAACATGGTGAGTCTCATGAAAGTGGGGCACCTAGAACAGTAACCCCCAGTCTCAGGTCCAGGTCCCCTCAGGGCACAACAAGCCTGCCAGCCTATTGGAACATCAAATGCGGGGCCGAGATGGAAGGAATACGATGTCTTCCTTGTGTTTTTCTGTCTGTGTTTCTGCTGTTGGAGTTCTCAGGACCGATGACGCTATTCACCAATTTCAAAGCTCCTGTAGCTTTCGGCCGCTGCGCCTTTTCTTCATCAGCTGACAAGCAGCGTGCAAAAGAGAAGGAAGGAAGGTAAAAGGAATCCTACTCAGAAAGGTTGGGAACACGGATCCCAAGCACGTATTCTTCGATATTTATCCAAAATGCCATCATGGTGCCAATGAGAAAATAATGTTTAATCTATGGGCAGAATGCCCCTAAGAAGCTATCTGAGTGAAGGATCTAGGATGAGGGCCAGTGGCCGAAACAGAAAGAAAGAGGTCTTTGTCGGGGGCTCTTCAACTCTTTCGGTGGAACCAGCCCACCTTCCGAAATGCCTTAGACTTCTGGGCCCACAGCCCTCATCAATACAAATATCAACCACTGGAGCAGAATTGATCCTTCCGGTGTGCGAGGTACTCTGTCTGACATGGCACACTGTTCCATTTGCTCTCTCTAAAAGGCTCATTTGGTACTGCTAAACAGGTTTCACAGCCCACAGTCTGGAAAACACCGATTTCTAGGAAGTTTCAGAGCCTGGAATATAAGCTCCGTTAGGGATGTCTCCCTTTTCATTCACTGCTTTTCCCCGGTACCTGGAACCGTGCTTGACATCTGTGGCTTTGTTGGATGGATGGATGGATGGATGGATGGATGGATGGATGGATGGATGGAATGAAGCAGACAAGGACTAACTAGTTCACACTCCAGTCCATTTTACAGATGTGAACGCTGAGGCAAGACACATGCTGTGCAGACCCCACATCACAAAGCTCAGGCAGCCTAAGTCAGGACTTGTGCTCACCTCTCAGTTCTCAAGCCTGTGGTTGGTTTTTTGTTTGTTTTGTTTTGTTTTTGCATCCCACTATTTCAGCCTTGCTGGTAATGGATAGTATAGACCAGCTTAGTCATTCAAGGCATAACCTATCCTTTCGTCAAGGGTTTTACTGCAGAGGTAGTTTGTTGACTCTGTCCTGCGTGGACCTGAACTTGCCATTCCATGTCTGCAGCTGCCGGTCAGCCCAGGTGTTTAAAAGGATGGTACCTGGGGTCCTTTGTGGCGTCTTCTCTTCTGTTCTGTGACCACCTGCAAGGATATTTTTCCAAATGCTATTTATGTAGAATCACTCCTCCTCTTTAAGCATTTTCTGGTGCATAGAAGGATGCAGCCCTGGTTTATAAAAACCCTTGGGTTATTTCTAATGATGTCAGGATAGAGGAGCCATTTAAAAATCTGACATTTTAGTTTTATGCTGTCATATTGAAACTCTAAAACCACTGGGGGGAAGAAAAGAAACTGACATTCCTTAGCTGAGCCCTTCTTCTCATTCTGTTTAGTACCTTTTTTGATTTCTACTCTCTGTCATTCTCACTTTTTTTAGGGAAGTGGTAATCACTTCTTGAAAGTTTTTCATGATTGTAAAGGTCTTAAGTAGCAAGCATATCTATGGCTGACTAAATAAAAATCAGGGCAGAATTAAAGAAATGCAGATTCTTCTTATTCCTAGAGAGGAAATTTAAGGATGGAAGTGACTTCCTTTTTTGGGAACCCCCAATCGCTCCATGACTGATCTTTTGTTTCTCTTTTGTGGGGTGCCCCAGTTACTAGTTTTACACTTGATTGGAGTTGTGGGGACTGATGGCTCTGAGGTAATTGATGAAAGATTTTCCCTCTTGTTTTTTTTTTTTTTTTTTTAAGATGAAAAAGATTGAAGGGTCCATTTAGGTATATCTGGAAGAGACAAGTCAAGCATTTGAAATGACGAATGCGTTCTACCTTTGCCATCTTGTTTTCCTCCTGCACACTTTGTGGGAGGTGAAGCTTTGGGAGGGTGGCCCTTTTTCTTGGATAGGAAGTTGACCGCTATTCGGGGCCCAGCTTTCAGTGTTGGGCCTCTGGCATTCCTGGCGGGCGATCTGGGTCACAAGCTCTTTTTCTTTATGCCTCGGTGCTGCCCGTTCCCTTCCCACACCCCCACACTCCCTACCCCCACCCCTGACACTGCCCAGTTAATCTCCTGGGTTCCTGGGTCTCCCCCAAATGGAGTGGGTCGAGTTTCCTCAGCTTTCTTGTTCCTTGCTGCCTCGACTACAATTACTTGACTCGTTTTTTTCCTCTCCTAGAGGTTTATTGTTCTCACCGTAGGCAAATATGGGAAAGGACAGCCTCAAACACGAGAAAGTGTTCATGGCTTCTGCGTTACTGAATGTCTTTCCTTCTGGAGATAATCAGTGTGGAACAGGAGGTATTTGATGCCCCTTTGCCTTAGGTTTATGTTTTCAACCTGGGCAGTTTGGCCCCGCTTTGGGCATTTGGCCATTTCAGGAGCTGATGTGGAGATGTGTTCGGTTGTCACACTGGATGTGGGGAGGGACTGCTACTGGCATGAGTGGGTAGATGCCACATGGCATGGGAAAACCCCAGCACAAGGAATTACCTGGCTTAAAATGTCCATCATGCTGTGGTTGAGAAGCCCTGTCTTAAGTGGGTCCTTAGTTTTTAGGATCTCTTAAGGGGAACCACATTGGTGTGGGGACCTCCATATATCACTCCTGCCTCTCCTGGGATTTAGTTACATGTGGAACCAAAGCACAGGCCTGGAGAGGGGGAACCCTGAACACAGACTTATAAAGGGGAAAATATCTTTATCCTGTGATCTTTTTAGATACTACCACTAAAGGTATTTTGAACTGTATGTTGTATCTTTTTGTGTGTGTGTCTCTAGGTTTAAAAAGTGAGGTGCCTATTTCCACTTGTTGGTATTTAAATAAAACAAGCCTTTGAGACTGAAGTTTTTTATTCCCACTCTGGTCTTAAAACCACTGTTGCCTCTTTAAAGACTGTCAGAGAAGTGGATGCAGTTTTATTTTCCAGAGAAGCTTCTCGGGCTTGATTATAACTCTAACAAATTATGGAGTCTTCCCTTCTAACTGAATTTTCTTGGGGGCAGCTGACATTATATTCTTCCTTCTGTAATATCATTTGTGCCCTACCTGTGCCACCATGGTATACACGCTTTCTCTGTAATGTGAAGTAGGTGGCTGCCAAATGCAATCATCTTTGGATGGATTGTGAGACAGAAGTTGTATTTCTTTAGAAAAGTGACATTTTATGTATTTTAAGAAAAACCTTCATAGGTGAAAGCAGTGAAGTGAGAATGAAGCATATAAAATAAAAAGCTCAAGCTATAAGGGAGATAATGAAGGGAGACTGTTCTTTTCTTTCCTCTACCTCAACTGTGTACCTTCATGGAATTCATTTATTCAGAGAGTGTCACTGAGAGCCTGTGCGCCAGGAACTGTACTGGGTGAAAGATGCAGAATTGGAACTCAGGGCTTTGCATGTTTTCCCTGCTTGACATTTTTGGGAGTATGTGGCAAGCAGGTGGCTATGCATGGGAACGTAAATTTATTTCGTTTCAATAAATCCAATAAATCAGTTCAAATAAAACATTTGTTAAAATTTGTTCTGTTCCAAGGACCTTGAGTACTGAGATGAAAAGATAAGCGTATGACATCGGGACTTCATGGGGCGGCCATAGAGACACGGTCAAGACTGAACTCTTTCCCCCCTTCTTCCTCGTTGTTCCCCACATGACTGGCTCATCACACACATTTCCACCGAAGCCAGAAACCTGAGAACTTCATTTTCCTAAAATTTACTGACAGGTTCCCTGGAGTCTGAAGTATCGTATCTCATCACATCTAAGATGTCACAGATTTTAAGATGTACCATTATTTTATGTTTTATTATTAAGGGGGAAAAATGGCTTCAAGTTACACTAAAAGAAAATGCTTTATTTTCACTTAGAATTTTAATTTTATGCCCATTAACATTCTTTTAGATTTATTCAGGTCTGACAATTGAGTTCGCGAACTTGTTGCAACGATGTTGCTAACCTTTTTTGATATCAGAGGGGTTATTCATTATGAATTTGTACCAACTGGACAAACAATTAACCAAGTTTACTATTTGAAAGTGCCAAAAAGGCTGCATAAAAAAGTTAGACGACCTGAACTTTTCGCCAACGATTCATGGCTCTTGCATCACAACAATGCACCAGCTCACATGACACTGTCTGTGAGAGAGTTTTTAACCAGTAAACAAGTAACTGTATTGGAACACCCTCCCTACTCACCTCATCTGGCCCCCAATGACTTCTTTCTTTACCCAAAGATAAAGGAAATATTGAAAGGAAGACATTTGAAGACATTCAGGACATCTAGGGTAATATGACAGCAGCACTGATGGTCATTCCAGAAAAAGAGTTCCAAAATTGCTTTGAAGGGTGGCCTAGGTGCTGGCATTGGTGCATAGCTCCCCAAGGGGAGTACTTCAAAAGTGACCATAGTGATATCAGCAATGAGGTGTGTAGCACTTTTTCTAGGATGAGTTCATGAACTTAATTGTCCGACCTCATATGCTTTCAAATAAACCATCTAGGTTCAAAACCAAACTCCATCATGTTTTCAGGTGTGTCACTGTGGGCAAGTTGCTTAACTTCTGTAAGCTTCAATTTCCTCCCCTGTAAATGGTAGTGGTGATCCCCACCTCACACACCTGTTGCATGTGAATGATGTAATATATATGGACCACTCAGCTCAGATATGAGTATAAATAGATGGCTGTGGTTCTTAGTAATATTCCTACGTCATGACTTGTTTTGCTGGTGGTTCCAGTATCTCCCATTCTGTTTTCCTTCATGTCCTTTATTTTCCATTTCGCCCCCAGTTGATTACCCTAAAACAAACCTCACATTTAAATTATAATGCCAACAATTTGCTGCCACCTGCAGGCTAATATGGAAAAAAGCAGAACATGTAGTTATGTATGTACTTTCTTAGATTCTGAATATCTCCAAGTCACCTTGGAGGTCCTGATTCCCTTTTCCCCATGTCCTGGGACATTTATTTTTCCTGGTAATGTATCTAAATACCTGAATAGTATTAGAATCCCCTTAGATGCTTTTTGGAATTGGGCAGCTATGCATAGAGTACTCTTAGTAATCAGAAATTGCATTTTTCTTCTTAAATAGAGTTGCAAAATAATGTTTATTAAAAAGGATGAAAGAGTCTTTGTTATTTAAGACATGGATTAGCACCTGCATTTTTTTTTCCTTTTGTGGGGGGAGAGTGTCCTATTCTAGTTGGAGAACTTGAGAAGTCTGAGCAAAACATAAAAATAAAGAATGTTTATAAGGCATGACGGTGCTTCCTATGTTGCCCGTATGGTTGTTGCCTATATGCTCAGCTTCCGTCCTCAGCGTTGTACTCCATCACAGAAGGTGGTGTCGGGGATGAATTGGCAAGCACACACAGACCTTCCGCGGGGCTTTCTAACAGTGCCCAGTACAGCACCGCGTTCGATCTGGCTGGAGTTGGAGTCCGAGGTACCAGTGCCAGGTAGCAGGCGATGGGCCCAGTAAGGCCTGCGCACTCAACTATGGGGTTGAATTTTGTCCTGAAAGCAGCAGGGGACCGCGAAAGGACTTTAAGCCGGGGAGTGACATGATCAGCTTTCTGTCATAGAAACATTCCTCGGGCTATTGCTGCAGCGATTTCTGAGGGAACCTACAGAAGCAATGATTCCTTGAGCTGACTGTGGTTGTGTTACCTGATTGGGTTGTCTCTGTAGCAGAGGACTTAATCCTGTTTTGTTTGCCGCTCAGCCTGTGGTTTCAAAGGGTTTTACATGTGTCACTTTGGTGCCTTTAACAATTCTGGAAACACCTTCCAGGCGGGCTCTGTTTTGGTTCTGTGATGCCAGCGATTATTGTTCCTATGAATATTAACTACCACTGTGCAGGTAATAGACTGGGGGGCAGTTGTCTGTGCCTTTCACACGATGTACGTACTCGTTCCGTCATTGGTTTGTCTACTCCTCTTAGGGGAGCCACAGCGCCAGCTGCTTGTTGGGCAGCGTGGCTAGTCTTCCTTCTTCCTCTCTGCCGGTTATCACGTCCGTCATCTGCTGCCCGGCCGCTGGCTTTGGGTGGGTGCTACATAGCTGCTATGGCTGAAGTAGCATTTCTCAGAAATGGACGTGGGGCTAGGATGGGGTGGGGAACAACCCCCCACTGTTGTGTGGCTGTAACGCTCATTGGCAGGAAGAGGGGGACACCTTCTTCTGGTCCCCTACATAAAGTCTGTTACCATAGGAGACTGTGAGAACACAAACCCGTGACATGGGAATGGGTGGGTGGGACTGTGACCAGGTAAGAGGCCTTTGCCTCAGGTGTGCAATTTAAGGGGGCCCCCAGAAGCTCAGTGATCCAGATAAAAATATCCTAATGCGGTATTTTAAAAAACTAAAAGTAATGTAAAGAAATCCATGATGAGCAAAATACTAAAATTTTTACTAAAGACAAGGTCAGGAACAGCGCTGTGCAAAGCCACGGTGGAGCCCATGACACAGGGACAAATTAGCATCAGTGAGCCTGTCTATTTAAAATTTTGGTATTTTGTTCATCAGGGGTTCTTTGATTTAGCTTTGATTTTTTTTTTTTACAAACTATTGCATTAAAATAGTAAAGTTATTCATATTGAATTTTTTGATGCCCCCTTAAATTTTGCACCCAGGGTGTGGGGGCCCCACTGGCCTCCTAGCCCTGTGCATGGTTGGGTGGGCAGAAGTGAGGGGAGAGCTGCTGAGAGCCAGCTGCCTCCCGGATGGACGGGCAGACCCTGGTCCTGTCTCAGCGGGATGGGTGCGGTGGGCTTGGTCCTACATCATGTGGAAGGCCTCTCCGTGGGTGTCGGCCATTTCTCTGAATATACACATTCGGGATTTTTACAAAGATATCTGGATGATATATTTTAAAAGCTCCGAGAAGGTGTTTCCTGCATCTCGTAATGAATGGAACAACATAGAGGAACGTTTCCTTAGGCATTGAGTTTGCTCTGTGTTCTTCCTCCCGAGGTGGTTAATTGTCGGGCTCCATAAGCAGAGGAAGCTAAAGATACTGGCAGCCCCTCGCCTTTGGTTAGAGAGAATTACTCGTCATGCTGGTTGACGAGTTCCCCATTGAAAGCCTTGCCAAGACCCCATTCTTGGCCTCGTAAGCCCTCTGCTCTGCAGTGACTGAGGACTTGAACGGAAGCTGAGAGAATGCTCTATTTTCTAAATGCCGATTTTGGCAGAGCCAAAGTTGGTGGTTTTTAATGGTTGGCTCAGACTCCTGTGATTCTTTCTGGGGGGGAACCAGGTCCTTTGAAGGTGCAGAAAGATGGTTTATGGATCTACTCTCAGTGGCTTGCATCTGGCCTGGGCAGTGGAGGGGCTTCAAGGAGAATTTAACTGAGCGTTCATATCTTATAGACGATTTTTTTTTTAAATGTCCAACAAGGTCTTCTGAGAGCTGACCCAGTGCCTGAGGCAGGAGAAGATGTTGCCACCACGATCGGTGCCACAGAGACCCTGTCAGAGGAAGAGCAAGAAGAGCTAAGGAGAGAGCTCACAAAGGTAAAGGAGCGTGCCTTCTGGAACTTTCTGTCTTGTACTTAAAAGATATTGCATGCTAAAGCGTGTGGTAATGTCTTAAAAAGTCAGTTCCAAGGGGACGAAAGTGAGCTGCGTTTATTTGTCCTCGAGGAGATAGAGGAGAGATATCGGTTTGTTTTTCCATGAATAAAGGTCCATATGGGTGAAGTGGATCTGAGAAGTGGGACGTGGTGAGAGCGGGGCTAGTGACTGTCTCCTTAGGGCCCTTCCTAGATCTAACACTCTTGGATTTTCAGCTGTTCTACCCTTGGCTGTGTTGTGGTATGGGCCCCTTTGCTCTCTTTCTCTCTCTGTCTCTCTCTCTCTGTCTCTCTCTCTCTCAATTTCTCTCTCTCAAAATTAACCATTTTGAAGTGTACAGTTCAGTGGCATTTAGCGCATTCATGATGCTGTGCAACAGCCACCCCTATCTAGTTCTAAAACATTGTCAGCCACCCCAGAGGGGACGCGTGTTCATTAAGCTGGCCTCCCCCAGCCTCCTAGCTGGCAACAGCTGATCTGCTTTCGGTCCCTATGGATTTTCCTATTCTGGATATTTCGTATCAGTGGAATTGTATGACACGTGACCTTGTGTATCTGGTTTCTTTCACTGAGCATCTTGTGTTTGAGGTTCATCCTCATTGTAGCATGTACGGTACTCCACTGCTTTTTATGGCTAAATAGTATTCCATTGCATGTACCAGCCATATTTTGTTGAGTCATCCATCCATTGACGGACATCTGGGTGGTTCCCACCTTTTGACTTTTGTAAAAGTACTTGTTTCAGTACCTGTTTTCATCCTTTGGCTCTATACCTAGAAGTGGAATTGCTGTGTCATATGGTATTTCCATGATTAACTTTCTGGGGAAGCCCCCAAACTGTTCTCTGCACAGGCACCCCCACTTTACATGCCCATCAGCAATTTCTGTACACCCTTGCCAACATTTGTTGTTTTCTGTCTTTTTGATTATAACTATCCTAGTGAGTGTGAAGTGATATCTTGTGGTATTGATTTGCATTTCCCTAACGACTAATGATTTTGAGCATCTTTTCATATGCTTATTAACCATTTGTGTACCTTCTTTGGAGAATGATTCAAATCCTTTGCCCAATTTTGTTTTTTAATTGGGTTCTTGCTGTCTTTTTGTTGTTGAGATGTAAGAGCTCGTTATGTGATTTGCAAATGTTTTTTCCCATTTCATACGTTGCCTTTTCACTTTCTTGTTGTATCTTAATACACAAAAGTTTTACTTTTTTTTTTTAAAGATTTTTATTGGGTAATTGGGGGGATGGGAACAGTGCTGGGGAATTAGGGGAAGGGGAACAGACAAGTTGCTGTCGTTTTGTTCTTCAATCTAGTTGTGGAGGACGCTGTTTCACTGGCCCAAGTTGGCACCATCATTGCGCTCTTCCCTGGCGAGGCAGATCAGTCGCTGGCTTCTGGACGGCTGCTCACTGCGGCTGCTGGCCGCTCACGTTGGCTGCTGGCTACATACGGTAGCCCATGGCAACCCACTGCCATAGGGACTGCAGCCTATGCCGTCGCCAGTGACTCACAGCAGCCCAGCTCCAGGTTGAGCTGTTGTTCAGCATCTTAGCTGTAGAGGGCAGTGTCACTGGCCCTCATATGTGGGATCCGAACCGGGGCCCTCTGGCATCCCAAGCGAGTTTTTAACCATCGCGCCACTCGGCCGGCCCAAGTTTTACATTTTTGATGAAGACCAATTTGTTTATTCTTTGGTTGCTTGTGCTTTTGTCTAAGAACCCATTTCCAAAGCTCAGATCATGAAAACTTACCCCTGTGTTTTCTTCTAAGACTTTTAGCTCTTATATTTAAGCCTCTCATCCACTTTGAGTTAATTTTTTGTATGCTTGTGGCGGGGGGCGGGGTCCAAGCTTCATTCTTTTGCATGTGAATATTTAGTTTTCCTAGTACCATTTATTGGACTGTCCTTAATGAATGCTGTTGGCATCCGTGTCAAAAACCAATATACCATAGATGTAAGGGTTTATTTCTGGACCCTCGATTCTGTTACCTTCATCTATACGTCTGTCCTTCTGAGAGTACTAATGCTGTTTTAATTACTATAGCTTCGTAGTAAGTTTTTAAAATCAGAAAGTATGAGTTCTTCACCTTTCCCTTATTTTTTAGAATTGTTATTTAGGGTCCCTGAAATTCCATACGAATTTTAAGAGTCGTCTTTTCCACCCACACCCACACACAAAAATATGCCACTGGGAGTTTGATAGGGGTTTCATTGGATCTGTAGATTGATTGGGAGAGTATTGCCGTCTTAACAATATTAAGTCTTCCAATCCATGAACATGGAATGTCTTTCCATTTATTTAGGTCTTTCTAAATTTCTTTTAGCAGTGTTTTGAGTTTTTAATTTACCAGTCTTATACCTGCTTAGTTACATTTATCCTAAGTATTTTATTCTTTCTGATGTGATTATAAATGGACTTTTCTTAATATCCTTTTCAGAGTTTTCATTGGCATTATATAGAACTACAGCTGCATTGTGCATGTTAATGTATCCTGTAGCTTTGCTGAATTTATTAGCTCTAAAACAGATTGTGGATTATTTAGAATTTTCTTTATAAAAAATCATGTTGTCTGCAATTAAAGGTAATTTTATTCTTCTTTTTCATTTTATTTGTCTTTTATTTATTTTCCTTGCCTATTGCTCTGGCTAAAACCTCCACTATGATGTTGAATAGCAGTGGTGAAACTGGGCATCCCTGGATTGTTCTGAATCTTTGGGGGAAAACTCTCAGCCTTCACTATTGAGTATGATGTCAACTTTCAGCTTTGTATAAATGCACTTATTTATATTGAAGAAGTTTCCTTCTATTCCTAATTTGTTCAGTGTTTTTATCATGAAAGAGTGTTGGATTTGGTCAAATGCTTTTCTGAACTATTAAAATTATCATGTATTTTTTTCTCTTTGTTCAATTAACACGGTATAATACATTGATTTTTATATGTTGAATCATCTTTGCATTCTAGGATAAATCCCACTTGGCCATGGTATACAGGCACACCTCATTTGATTGAACTCCTTTATTACACTTCATAGATATAGTGATTTTGTTCCAAATTGAAGGCATGACCCTCCACTGGCAAAAACATTGGGACTTGCTTTATTGTGATACTCACTTTATTGCGGTGGGCTGGAACTTACCCAGCAATATCTCCAATGTATGCCTGTATAATCCCTTTAAAATCTGCTGGATATGGTTTGCTAGTGTTTTACTGAGTATTTTTGCATCTATATTCATGAGACAAATTGGCCTGCAGTTTTCTTTTCTTGTGATATCTTTGTCTAATTTTTGAATCAGAGTAATAATGGCCTTTTAGTGTGAATTAGGAAGTGTTTCATCCTCTTCTATTTTGTGGAAGAGTTAGAGAAAGATTGGTGTTAATTCTTCTTTAAATGTTTGGTAAAATTCACCAATGAAGCCATCTGATCTTGGGGCTTTCCTTCTTGGGAGGTTTTTGATTACTGATTTAATCTTTACACATCGTAGGTCTGTTCAGATTTTCTATTTCTTCTTGGGTTCATTTTGATCATTTGTATGTTTTAAGGAATTTGTCCATTTCTTCTAGGTTATCTAGATTGTTGGCATGCCATTGTTCATAGTATTCTCTTATAATTGTTTTTATTTCTGTGAAGGTGCCACTTTCATTTCTGGTTTTAGTTACTTGCGTCTTCTCTCTTATTTTTTCTGTCTGGCTAAAATAAAGATTTGTCAATTTTATTGATATTTTTAAGTTTTTGGTTTTGTTGATTTTCTGCATTGTGTTTTTATTCTCTATTTTGTTCATCTTCACTCTAATCTTTATTATTCCCTTCATTATGTTAGCTTTGGGTTTAGTTTGCTTTTTTCTTTCTAGTTCCTTAAGATGTAATGATTTGACATACAATATTATTCAACATCAGCTTCAGAAATACAGTGCAGTGGTCAGGCCTCTACACCGACTATGAAGTGGTCTCCCTAACAAGACATGAGTCCATCTGGCCTCCAATAAAAAACAAAAAATTTTTTTTAAATGTAATGATTTGAGAGCTTCCTCTTTTTTTTTTTTTTTAAAGTTGCAGAAAAGGAGTTTATTAGAAGTAAAAAGACATTTCAAAGAAGCAGAAGCGGGCTGAGCAGTAGAGAATGGCTCAAGGGCCATTATTAGAAAAGAAAGTACACCCCAAAGAGTTTGGAGCAGGCCCTGAGCAGAGGCAAGGCTCAAAATGCAAAAGGCTTTTTTTTTTTTTTAATGTAGGCATTTATAGCTGTAAATTTCCCTTGGAGTGCAACTTTCACTTCGTTCCATAAGCCTTAGTAGGTTGTGTTTTTGTTTTCATTTGTCTCAAAGTATTTTCCCATTTCCTTTGTGATTTCTTCCTTCACCATTGGTGGTTTAAGACTGTGTTGTTGAATTTTCATATATTTTGACTTTTCCAGTTTTCCTTTGTTTTTGATTCCTAGTTTTATTCTATTGTGGCTGGAGAAGATACTTTATATGATTTTTTTTTTTTTGCTTTTCAAAGGTCATTTATTTATATAAAGAACAAAGATCAATCATTTATATGATTTTAAAGTTATTGAAACCTGATTTTTTTTTTTTGCCTGATACACGCTGTATTCTGGAGAATTCTCCCCGTCTGTTAGATCTGGCTAGTTCATAGTGTTGTTTCAATCCTCCATTTCCTTATTGACTTGCTCTGTGTTTGTTCTCTCCACCTATTTACATAGGTTTTATAGACAAGTGGGTGGGGATAGGATGGATAAGGCAGATTGGCGATAAACCCTACAAGGAGAGTAAGAATTACAAATACTGAGTATTTAGTGCATGTCTAAAAGAAAAGAACAAAAATATTTTTTCTACCAGTTACATGTGTCTATTGCAGAAACATAAGAAATACTGAAGAAAATGAAAAGTTCCCTCAGTGTCAAAGTTTTAGATGATCTGTTTCTAGACTTTTTGTTTTTTAAATAATGCAGTGTTTTTATTTTTTCCAGATATGCATTCACTTTGTTTTTTATATTACATTTATTGGGAGTAACATTGGTTAAAATGTTATAGCAATTTACACTTTTTCAATGTTCATATTGCTATAAATATTTCTATATTTTAAGAAGGCATTGGAATATCCATCTATAACTTTTCTCCACTTAATACTGAATTTCAAAAACATTTTTTTCATGCCAGTAAATAATCTTCTACAACCTATAACCCAGCACCATTTTTAATTATTGCATAGCCCATTTTTAATTGCTATGAGCTCATTGTAAAGTAATGGACATATCATTTATAAACACTTAGATCGCTTCCGTTTTTTGCTATTATGAACAATATTTTGATGGAAATACTTGCCCATAATCTTTTATGCACTTCTTTAATTAGTTCTTTAGGACAAACTTCTAGAAAAATCCCTCTGTAATGGTTTTTAAGGGCACGCAGACATTCCCATGGACAAAAGGCTATTACGTAGATTTCGCTCAGTGCATGAGAGAGCAGTTTACCTTAAACCTTGCCAGCTCTCAGTATTATTATTTCATTAACCATAATATTTGAAAAATAGTAATGGCAGCTAGTATCTCCAGTCTCCTTGCTTGGTGGCGTACGCTAAGCTGAGCTCTTTGCACCCACTACCTCGTTCATCATCACAACAGTCATGAGGCAGCTGCCATCATTACCGTGATTGTTGGAGGAGGAAACACAGGTCTAAATCTCTGAATAGATTATATAATGTTTATTTAACAAATGGCGTTATCAGACCAATGGTATGTAAATATTTTCTCCCGTTTTGTGGGTCTTCCTTTTTCACTTTCTTGATAGTGCCCTTGGAAGTACAGAACGTTTTAATTTGGATGATGTCACATTTATCTGTTTTTCCCTTTGGTGACTTGTGCTTTTGGTGTCATATGTGAGAAGCTGTTGCCTAACCCATGATTATTGCCGCAGAGTCTCATGTCAGATCTTTATGAACTCCAATGCTTATGCTTTTACCTACCTTTTTATTTCTATAGTATTCACACTTTATCTGAAGTTTAACCCAATTAAAAAAAACAAAAAAAAACCCGCCATGACATATGGCAGATAGAATGCTACTTTTCCTCATGGTTACGATATAATAATTACAGCCTATAATAATAATAATTAGATATAATAAAATCATTTACATGCAAACCAAATGGTAGTTTTTAGTTTGGAAAGGTTTTACATTACAGTCAGTGCTTGAAGTAGTTTTAGAAACTTAAATGAAGAGAAAAAAAAATCCCCCCCCAAACATGCATTATGATTTTTTACTTTTTTTTGAGACATAATTGACATACCATCAAATTCATCCTTTAAAGTTTATAATTCAGTGGTTTATGTATATTCACAAAGTTGTACAACTATCACCACCATCTAATTCCAAAACATTTTCATCACCCTAAAAATAAACCCTGACCCCATTAGAGTCACTCCCAATTCTTCCTCTCCCCAAGCCCTGGCAACCATTTATCTGTTTTCTGTCTCTACGGATTTGCTTATTCTGGACATTTCATATGAAAGGAATCAAACAACACGGGATCTTTCGTGACATAACTTCTTTCACTTAGTATACTGTTTTTAAGGTTCATCCATGTTGTAGTACATATCAGTACTTCGTTCCTTTTTAGGGCTGAATAATATTCCATTGTATGGCTATATTACCACATTTTGTTTGCCCATCCATCAGGTGATGGACATTTGGTCATTTGTGGGTCATATGGTAACTCTACATCTAACTTTTTGAGGAGCTGCCATACTATTGTTGCTGCCAAAGCCGCACGATTTTACATTCCCACCAGCAAGGTCTGAGGGCTCCAGTTTCCCTACATCCTTACCAACTCTTTGTCTGTCTTTTTGACTATAGCCATTCTAGTGAGGGTGAAGTGATATCTCATTGGAATTATTCTAATTACTAATGAATGGTATTGAGCATCTTTTCATATGATCATTCGTTATTTGTATAACTTCATTGGTGAAATATTTACCGTAGTCCCCCTTTTATCCTTGGGGGATACGTTCCAAGACTCCCAGTGGATGCCTGAAACTGTGGATAGCACCGAACCCTATATGTACTATGTATTTTTCCATACATACATACCTATGATAAAGTTTAATTTAAAAATTAGACACTGTAAGAGGTTAACAACAACTAATAACAGAATAGAACAATTATAACGGTATACTATAATAAACGTTATGTGGTTGTGGTCTCTCTGCTCTCTCTCGTATATCATATCGTACTGTGCTCACCTTTTCACGTCCAGGCAGCACTTTATAGCTCCTCTTTGGTGTGACCGAATTGCCAGCATCCCTACTCTGTACCTTGGAGCCCCGAGGAAGTAACATCAGGGTGACTTGAACACAAGCTCTGTGACATCGCAGTTGATCTGATAACCCAAATGGCTGCCAAGTGACTGACAAGCGCCAGTGTCTACAGAGGAAGGGGTGAATCACACCCTGGGTGGGGCAGGGCGGGACAATGCCATATTTCCTCATGCTACTCAGAACGCAATTTGAAACTTAGGAGTTGTTGATATGGAGTTTTCCATTTAGTATTTTCAGGCTGTGGTTGACTGCGTGAAACCATGGAAAGAGAAACCGTGGATGAGGCGGCTACTGTGTTTAAATTGTTTGACCATCCTTTAGTTGGATTAGTTGTCTTCTTATTACTGAGCTGTAGGTGTTCATTATATGTTCTGGATGCTAGACCCTTCTCAGATATATAACTTGCAAGTATTTGCCCCATTCTGTCAGTTGTTGTTTTACTGCATACTTTGAAGCATGGGCATTTTCAATTTTGGTGAAGTCAATTTACCTAGATTTTCTTTGTTTTCTTTGGCTTTAGGTGTCATATCTAAGACGTTGCTTAATCCAGGGCTATGAAGATTTACTTCTGTGTTTTCCTCCAAGAGTTTTGTAGTTTAGCTCTTACATTTAGATTTCCAATCCACGTTGAGTTAATTTTCATGTATAGCCTGACTTAGGGTCCAAGTTTATTCCTGTGCATGGAAATCCAATGGTCCTAGCATCTTTGTGGAAAAGACTATTCCTTCCTACTGAATTGTCTTTGTACCTTTGTTGCAAACCAAGTGACCATAAATATATGGGTTTATTTCTGGACTTTCAGTCCTCTTCCATTGATCTATATGTCTATTCTTATGCCAAGTACTATGCAATCTTGATTACCATAGCTTTGTAGTAACTTTCCCAGTTGTTATTTTTTATTTATATCAGAGATTCCTAATCATGCTCTCCTTTATTGTTTTAAGATATATACACATACACATATATGAGGTATATAAATGTATATACACACATACATATATAGTCAATATACAATATATATTCAATATATTGAAAATATAGAATATGTAATATATTAACACACACACACACACACACACACACACAGATGGTGTCCAAAAAGTATACACATTTTAAGAGAGGAAAAAACTGTATTAAAATTGTAATTCAATGAGCAAAACATCATACTACACATTACTACCATAATTCAATTCAACTTCAAAAAGTAATGCATAGATAACATTTCTTAAAATGTGTACATTATTTTAGCACCCCCCAATATATTGAATTAAATAATTGTAGCATTGCACCTATGGTGTGCTAAGCTAGGTGTATTAGCAGCACAATCTAACCAACAAAGGTGGGAATACACTGGATTATGTATTGTTCAGAAATATTTACAGTGGTCTTTTTTTCCTACTTTCATTAGGGAAATTGAATACTGCAGAAAAAGTCAAGGGGTAAAAAACATACCATTTAAGTCTATTCTTTGATGTATCTGAAGATTTGGAGTTTGGGGTAAAGAGAGAGGTTTTGGAAAGCAAAAAGTGAGCATTTAGAAATGTGTCAGTAAACTGACAAATGGCGTCAGAAAACCTGGGCTGAAATGCTGGTCCCTACCTTACCAGTTTGATGACTTAGGGCAACTCATTTAACTTACTTGATTTTTTTAACTTTAGCTCATTTATTCGTTCATCCATTGTTGCCTTTTTCTTCCCATATTCCACTTTGCCAGTGTACTTCTTAAAACGTGGCTTCCAGAGCTGGTACAGTCCGTATGTGTGAAGTCCCGTCCGACAAGCACAGAGGATTCCCTTTGTTCTGGAGCTGTGTT
This sequence comes from Hipposideros armiger, assembly GCF_001890085.2. Taxonomy (NCBI): domain Eukaryota; kingdom Metazoa; phylum Chordata; class Mammalia; order Chiroptera; family Hipposideridae; genus Hipposideros; species Hipposideros armiger. Next base: position 1,842,063 of record NW_017731520.1, on the reverse strand, counting down.
CTTGTTCATCTCATCTAAGAGCTATGTTATTCTTTTTTTTTTTTTCTTTCGTTTTTTTGGCAGCCACATGACATTTGATTTCTCCTCTCCTTTTGTTGAGTACTATTTTTCTTCACTTCTTGCTCTCTAAAGATTGAATTAGCAGTGAAAACAGTTTACTTGACAGTGTATGTTGTGTTAAAGCCAAGTTGCTGAAATCATAGAAGCGCCACGTGCGTCAAGGCTGAGACTACGGCTCCTGCACAAGCCAAGAGAAGCACCCTTCTCAGGGTCTTGAATATTAATGAATATATTTTAGGGACCTAGTTTTTCAACTTCCTGGGACAAAAAGTCTCTTCCACATGTGTCTCTGCCTCTCTGTGGGTTTGGCCTGTCCCTCTGTTTTCCCAGCTTAACCCTTTTCTTGTACTCTGTAAGTCTTTTTCTTTTCTTCAGAGCTTCTGCTTAGAGTTTTGGCCTCCTCAGGTACATTTCAGCTTTCCACAGCATCTCATAAGCTCACTGTGTCCTACCTGTACCTCAGTGTTTCTGTATCCAAGTCTTTCTAGCGCCTCCTCCTAATGTTTTCTCAAGCTAGATTCTGGGATGAAAAAGAGTCTGATGAGTCACACGTGTCTTTTCACACCAGGCATGTCACTGGCTGTTGGCTGCTTGATGGAGGGCAGGGGCCCACCTAGCGAACACTGGTCAGCCAGCATCAAGGCTCAGGAGAGGGATGTTAGAATAATCTGAATATTATCTGTATAGGGTTTCGAGCCCTGCGTCACCACGAGATAGCTGAGTAAGGCCATACAGGGAAAGGCCAGAAGGCTGAGGACAACTCAAGACGGAAATACGCAGACGAGAAAAGAGAAGGTCTACGGGAGACATTATTAGCCCGTGACCAGTTTACTTAACACCATATGATATATTGTTTTGGGGTTTTTTTTGTTGTTTTTTTTTTAGCTGAGACATCCTGCCACCTGTTGGCAGCCCAGCGGCAGCTCAGCTCGGGCCGTGAATCAAACCAGGGACCCTGTTGCTCAGAGCTCAAACTCTTGAGGGAGCTCTTAACCAACTGAGCCACTTGGCCGGCCCTTGATATATTGTTTTTAAAGAGACAGATAAATGAATTAAAAAAAATGTTTTTAGAGGACTAGCATGGTGAGTATAGCTTTGCACTAATAATCTGAATGACCTTGCTGTATTCTTACCCCCAACCTCTTCCTCGCAGGTAGAAGAAGAAATCCAGACCCTGTCTCAGGTATTAGCAGCTAAAGAGAAGCACCTAGCCGAGATCAAACGGAAGCTTGGGATCAATTCACTACAGGAACTAAAACAGAACATCGCCAAAGGCTGGCAAGATGTGACAGCAACACCTGCGTAAGTCCCCTTGATCATATGTCTTTATAGAGGATGTAAAGGACGCGTTTGCCCTTTTGTCTGGGGAAGGGAGTAGAAAGGCAATGAGGATGCTTGTTTAACCTTTCTTTGTACTACGTGGGGCACTTTCCCCCCAATTCTCTAATGTACCTGACTGTGCTCTAACTTTGGTCCTCCAGACAGTTCTGGGGAACAGAAAGAATAACAGCCTCATGTGAGTTGAAGACATAAAGTTTAAGCTCCCAAGATGTTATATATTGACTCGCCAGATATGTCCATGTGTCACTTAGATCTCAGACCAGCCTGAGAGAGTGAGTGGCGAGATAATCCAAGATAAGGGAACAGGATCAGATAAGTTTGGAGGTCACCAGCTCCTCAAAATAAATGGGGAGACAGGATTTGACCAGTCTTTTTTGGACCCTGCTCTATCCGTAGCATGGGACACTCAGGTCACCATCGCTGATGTGTGCTGGTGGCAGAGGCTTGCCCCGTCATCTCTTGGTCTTTTTGGTCACGTGACTTTGGAAATGGCATTGTCATGGTGCGGTGTTGTTTTCTGGCACAAGAAGGAGCAGGCTTCTGGTAACACATTCTGAGCCCCGTTGCCTGTCTTCTGTGTTCAGTCCCACCTGCTGAGCTGGTGGCCGACTGCATCCTGACATGACAGCCTTTGGTCCACTTTCTACCCGTATAAGCGGGCAGTGGGAAAACATGCAGGAAGCAATTCTTTGACTTAGTCACCATAAACTGTATTTGTGTTTAATATTGATCCTGAAAGGGAGAGTAAAAATGCCTGAGCGCTCCTTTTTAGAATGTGGGGCTCTTCACTTCTTTGCAGAAGGTACCGTATCCTTTTGTTCTGTGTGTGTTTGTTTCCCCGTTGCTAATCCCTGGAGAGATAAGAAGAGGGAGGCGGTAAATCATACCTTTTGTGTCTCAGCAAGTATCACAGTCACGTGAAGTATTGTACCTTTTTCATCCTCTATTGAGAGGCCCCAAGTCCTTACTTGGTAGCTCTACAGACATGCAAAATTAAAAAAAAAAAGCCTTTATGCTCATACAATTCATCTGGATAATAAAATGTACATGGGCCCCGACCTTGTTTCTGGCCCCTTTTTAGGAGATAAACTTGTAAAAGGCATGCGAGGAATTTGATTTCATGTTGACTTTGTTTGGCTTAAGTGGAGAAGGCGAAACTAAGAGGTATAATTTCGTTCAGCCTCTGGCTCACTTTCATCTTGGCCCCATGACTGTTTTTAGCCCTTCCGTCCCCTGGTTTCCTCGGCCCTGCCTCTATCTCGCCCGCTGTTCCACCGCACCACAAAGATAGTGCCTGAAGTGATGGTGAAGGATGAGATGATGCGGTGATGCTGAAATGGTGGCTGCGAAGGATTTTAGATGTTCTAGGAAGAAACAAAGGCCGGCTTACTTTTCTGTGCTCTTGTTTTTATCATTTAATACAGGTACAAAAAGACGTCCGAAACCTTGTCTCAAGCTGGACAGAAGGCCTCAGCTGCTTTCGCCTCCGTGGGATCAGTCATCACCAAAAAGCTGGAAGACGTCAAGTATGTCTTTCGTTTTCCTTGCCAGTTAAGTAGCTGAGGCAAATTACAGTGTGCCGCGGTTGTCCTTGTTTCCTGGCTGGCTCTGGACGAGGCTGTTCCAGGGCGGGCGGGCATGCCTTCCAAGCAGCACCTGAAATGTTGCCTCAGTGTAGGCACAGCTTTCTAACTTTCAGGCATTAGCATTCTAAAGGGTCGTCTCCCGAATACATTTAAGGTTGTTGGAAAATTCTGGTTGTGACTTTTGTCTTTTGAGTCCTTTCTGACGGTTCAGGGTAAGTATGTCTCTCGTGGTTGCAAGTGTGTGGTCGTGAGCTGAGCCTGGCGTCTCAGTGAGGACACCCAGCCTGGGACTTGGCTTCCTTTGTGTGTGGTACATTTTTCACACCATAATGTGACTCCAACATGCTCTGTTGTGTACTGATTTGCACTAATTTGCAAGCCATGTCTACGTTCACGCTTAGGCCCAAATCTTGATTTTTGAGCTGTTGCTTTTTTATTGTGCATTTATATTTTTCGATGAGTCTGCAGAATTTTCCTGGCCATTTTGATAAAACTGCTTCACAGTGCTTTTGTGTGCCTCCCTCCTCCCCACATGTGAATTAGAACGGCGCTGAAAATGACAGATGTGGTTTACGTTTGCTGTGCTTCTGTTGGCATGAAAGATTTGTTTTAAAACCAAAACCCTCAGGTTGCATGACGTTGAGTGTTTCATTTGTGGGGAAAGTGGATTTTACAACCAGAATTTTGTTGGTTGAACAACTTTGGCAATCAGTGTATTATACTTTGTACCTAAAATGCCAAATGATTTACTCATTATATTTGGACTATCGTCATTGGAAGCATAATGTAATAAACGCAGCTTCCTTGAACCCTTTGACAATGATATATATATATACCTCTCAGGTGTTTCCATTTCCTTTTATGCTGACTTCAGAGTCCAGTTAAAACCTTACACAACTTTGAAAAAGTAGGTGATTTGATTGTTTTGGATTTACCAGAACTTCCTTTCTTTTTTAATGCTTACTCTGGCTTCTTGCAGATTGCAGGCTTTTTCACATTCCTTTAGGTAAGGCGGGTGTGACCCATCACTGCAACTCAGCAGTTGTCTAACACAAGTGTGCTTCCTCGATTTATGATGCCACGTTGGCTGGTTGTGTTTGTCCACTACATTAATTTTCTGGCATTTGGAATATTTTTTGCACTAATGCTATTCCTCTTTTTTAAAGGGAGGATTTCTTGTATACCATGGGTAATGGATAAATTAAAAGAAGAAATTGACGCTGTGGCTCAAGGGATATGGAAAAGATTTTGACTTTTATTTCTTAAAGCAGCAGCTCTGCCATGGCATGCAGAATTCCTCCCTTTTAATGTCTGACTTTGTTTGTTCAGCATTGATGCTTTCATTTCTTTAGTGCTCTTGTAAGGATGGGGCGTTCACCTGGGACCCGTTACACAATTGTAATTAGACTGCACAGGTACTGCCTCACCCTGGTAGTCTGCCGTCTTATACAGGTTACTCTGAATATTGTTTTTTATTGTGCTAAAATATACATAAGATAAAATACGCTACTACTCTGCACTTTTTAGTACCTGCTTTACTAGCTTACAGAGTTTACTGTTTATTATTTCGTTACACTAGTCATATTCTTTAATTATGTGCACAAAGACATTTCATGGTTGCACATGAAAAGGATGTCAGCCCAAGCCATGCCTTGCAGACTGTGATGGGGGGCAAACCTCGCTTCCCTCTCCCATAGAGACCATTTATCCAGTGAGCAGTCGGGGAAAACTAAGGTGGAGGAAGGTCTTTAGGATGTAAGCAGGAAGGCTAATATATAGTAGCAGCCATCTTTGTTCTAGTCATGCTAGTCGTCTTAGTCTCTGGCTGAGGTCTAGCTATTTATCTTCTTAAGTCAATCAATGGGTACTTAACAGCTGAGGCCCTTCTGTCCTAGGGACACTTAGCCCTAGAGGTCAGCGTAAGTCATAGGGATTAATCAACTCTAAATGTGGAACCATTTAAAGCTAAAGTTGCACTTAAAAAATAAATAAATCAAGGAACCAGTAATAGGAGGCGATTCTGTATCTTTGGTGTTCTATTAAAAACGGTGTAAGTGCTCCAGGCAACTAGGATAATTTTACCTAAACTTAATTTGAGTTGCGTGAATACATATTCAGTCACATCATCTATTCTGCTACCATTAGATCGTCTACGGTGGGTAGGTCCAAAGGCTGTAACCGTAAACCAGATGGGCTCCTGTTCGTAGAGACCTTAAAATGTGTGAGTGGATGGAGTGGGGGAAGGAAATGGGGTCTGGAGATGAGTTAGGAATGGAGGAGCCTTGTTAATCCCTGGTTATGAAACAATGTTAGATGTGATATAAACAAAAATAGAAAAATATGTCAGTGCTGTTGAGGAACGACGTGTGTCATCAGTAGGTAACGCCGTTCTTTCTCTCTACCTTTCAAGAGATTAAGCAAATGGTGCAAGATGGCAGAGTGTGTGCTGCCTTCCTGATTCACCAGAAAAACGTGGAGTTTTGCCCCGCCCTCTTCACTAGCTTCTGATACAGCTCTTTTTTTCCAATTCCTTTAAAAAATGCAATTGAGGTTACACTCTGTACCATCTTCAGTCTTGTTTTTAATGAAGGATATACTGCATACTAATTTGTGGACATTAAAACGAGGCCTTTGATTGCAACTTGGAATTGAGAGAAATAAAATGGTCTTCTGAAAGCTAAATTTCATACTTAATTCTGAACCGGTGAAAAGTTGTGTCAAGCCATTTAAAAAAAATCATTTCTAGGCCAAGAAGTTCTGGTGGTAATCTGATTTAATGTGTTCACGTAAAATAGAAAATATGTGAAAACACATATAATAGAAAACATATCAGGAAAACCACCTCTTTTAGAGCAGTGAGTCACTGAGGCAAGTACTGTCCGCGTGCCCCCAAGAAGTGTCCAAGGAGAGGGAGCTGGAACAGTAGCATGTGCGTGTTTTACTCCCAGGAAGGCCTTTTCTCCTGTGGAGCCAGATGCAAGAGGCCCCTGTCCGTCGCTTAATCTGTTCATTTCCCTGTGTTCTGGGTGCAGGCTTACCCAGCAGACTGTGGCAGGGATTTCACTCTCTGATGATATCGTGCATATTTTGCTGACTGGACTTGTTAGGTTAGGCAACAGTTTTTATTTTACGTTGCCAATTAATACATTAGCCCTTGGTATTGAGATGATCTGTCCCAAGCCTCGTGTGTGTGTGTGTGTGTGTGTGTGTGTGTGTGTCTGTGTGTGTGTGTGTGACGAGGAGGAGGAGAAAGAAGACAGAGATAGACAGACAGAGAGACAGAGAGAGAGGGATACCTGGTTTTGATGCCCTGAGAATTAGACATCTGCCACAGCAAGGTTGGGGCCAGATGTGGGACCTGGTACTGTTGCCCTGGGTGGCCCTCTGGGGACAGCCAGCTTACCCCCCAGGTGGTGTGTTCATATCTACCCCTCTCCTGTTGGTTTATTTTCTACACATATAGGGTGAGCTATATTGACTTCATGCTTTAATTTTTTGAGATAAACTTTAAAAGCGCCTTCTCATTTCACTTGGTGCCAGTGTTAAGCATCGATTTTCGTGTTACTAGCATGCTGTAATAATTCAGTAGCCGCATTAGGCAAGTATATTTTGTATATTTAAGAGGCAGTGCCAATTAACTTTGCCTTTATTACCTAAGGCCATTTCTCCTTTTCCCATGTGTGTGTCTTCATATAAACCCCTAGATATTTTTTTTTATTTGTTTGGGACTCATGAAAGTTATTCCGGATAATTCTGTTTTGCTGAAAATTGCCACCACTTAATGGGAAAAGAAATGATCTTTTTTTTCTCTCCTTTTCTTAGAAAGAGAGTGCCTGTTGATTCGAGTTTGAGAAGGCTTAATGAACTTTTCCACCTTTCGTGCCTGTATTTCCTAATTTCAGTCACCACAATTGTTTATTCAGTCATTCTTTCATTCAGAAGTATTTACTGAATGCTAACTCTGTCCCAGGAAGTGTTCTAGACGAAGGGTTGGAGTTACCAACCCAAATAACAAGCTGGGTGAAATTTGAAAGCTTTAAAGAATATAACCTCATGTGAAATAAATGTGAATATGTGTTTCAGTTAGTCATCCGTAATAACAAAAATGGTGATCAGTTATGTGCCAGGCAAGACTATATGTAGCACCTGTGACGTAGACCTTCTCAGAGCAGTGACAGTAAACATGATGCACTTCCAGCAGTTACTTTGGCTCATCATTTACAATCAAGAGATGACGGTGAGGGCAAAATGGAATAATAGTACATAGATGGCTCTTAAAAGCATAGCTGGCACATAGTCAGCATTTGAACATGTTAAGTATTAAGCCTTCCTTTTCTGTGTATACTATTTACTGCTTCCTTCCTTCCCCTCCCTCTACTCCTCCCCTTTAATTATTGTTAGGGATGGAAAGATCAAATAGCTATGGAAGAAACAAAGACAATTTTAAAAAATCAATTCAGCTTTTTAAACGAGTAACTTTTCCACAGTGGGAGTACATAGAAGATTAAGAAGCCCTTAGTGAGAATCAGGTTGCCTTCTGGTTTTTCAACCTTGATGACCTCAGGACTCCCTTGTTATGCAAAATAATCCTGAATCAGTGTGTGTGCCCTGGGGTGTTGATTTCACAGTCCATGTGATGCATTTAGGATTCATTTTACTGATTACTCCTTCCACGCTGCCTTTGACCCATTCCCTCTTAACTGGCTTGTATGCTGGTCCGAGGGGCATAGAACCCACCGAGTGGCCATTGGAGGAAATGAACTTTTACGTGAGTGCTTAGGGACAGTGACTAGAATCAGCTGTGAATTTCTGAAATGTACACTTACTTTATCCACCTATTTTCTCATTTTGTTGATACCCTTGAATTTAATGTGTGAGGACAAGCAATTTATCACACGTTCGGCCATTCCTCACCTTCATTTTCCAGAATTTGGTAATTTCTGCCAAAATAAATGGTCCAGTCAAGAGTCTTTTGGTTACAAGGAACAGAAAAATTATGCAAAATAGCTCACTTGAGGGGAATGGGTAGCACAGAAGGGAAGCTTTTGCAGTCCAAGAGGAGGATAGAAAGCAAACTGTGGCCCTGACCAGACTCGCTCCCGACAATTGGAAAGCCATTAGAAACCAAGGTGGCCTCCAGAAACCAAGGAAACACTGTTCGTCTGCCACCCAGCTCTCCTCCCTGCATGGCCATCTCTCCCTCCTGTCCTCTGCCTCTCTGTGCTTATATTCAGCCCTTTCTTTGGGAACTGGCTTCCTCTGCATTTTTGCAGCTGGCCACTGGTCCCCCAAAATATCTTCCTCAATATCTAAGCTGAAGTTCCTACACTAACTGACCTGTGGCTGAGTGTCCTAATTACAGAATCTCGGTATAAGAATCTTAATTGTTTTAACCCTTTTTTTTTTTTTTGCATTCAGTCCAAACAATGGGTAGACCACCACCAGTTTAGCTGTGCTGGGTAGAGCTGTACTGGTCCAGGTGTCACATTGATGATGGTGACAATGGCTGTGGCCATGTGGCGATCGGGCAGCTTCTTTAGAGGGGGGTTTAAGGAAGCGCAGGGAATGCTGGAGCTCTGGCATCGTCAACCAAGAAAGACGATTTTTGTTCATCTCTATCCTTCAAATATGGAGCCAGCACACTGCAACAGATCCAACAGAAAAGGAATTAGCAAATTCCCCCCAGGATGGGCTACCGCTGTGATAGGACAGAGAGAATGCTGAGCTCTGGGGATTCTCTTCCGGTGTTATCGACGACATTAAGCACAAAGATGTCCAAATAGTTTACTCATTCTCTTGACTGCACCAACTGCCAGCGCATTTCGATTTATATCAAGATCATCCTCCATATTATTCCATCATAACGCCAAACGAGATTCGGGGAGCCACACTTGCAGCAGGTTGTCATTTGCAACAGCTGAGTCTTGGAGAAAACCACATCATAAACACACAGAATATTGAAGTAGAATTGAGAGTACATACCTTGGGCTGTCCGGTTTACCCCAAAGGCAAGATGATTCATGAAAAGTGCTGTGTCAGTGATCAAAGCAGTATAAGCGCAGTCACGGTATTGGCAAAATAGTGACTTCGTGAGCTCACCAGTTGAGGTACTGTCTTTCGTCTTGTCAGGTGGCCTCTATGGGAGATGGCTGAGAGTAGGTAACCTTGAACCTGAGCAGTGAACTGCATTGCCCTTGAGTTAGAAGTCGGTCCTAGTCAAACAGGGGCCAAGTGTTATTTGAATGGCGAGTAAGAACATTTAGTTTAATTGGGATGAAGTACAAGTGTCTGTTATTAGAACACAGATACTGCTGTTCCTAAGGAGGGATCTGTTAGTCACTTAACGTCGTCCGATAGGTGATTTATTTTGAAATCTTCTTGTTCTGGTAACAAATATGTGGGAGAAAGATGGCTGAGGAGACCTTCCCTGACCTGGTTTGTGTGTGTGTGTACTTGTATTCGTGTGCCTCGTTTTTTGTTTATTTGGTGGTGGTTTTTTTTTTTTTTGAGGGGCGGCGGTGAGCACTGAATTAGGAGTCCAAAAGCCCACGTTTTTGATGCTGCTGTGATCGTGGGTAAATCATTGAACTTCAGAGCCTTGGTGCTCGAGGCCTTGCAGTTCGCAAAGTGCTATTAACATAAAAATGCAAGGTTGAATCATTAGCTCCATTAACTACTGGGGTTACCTTGACAGCAGGAATAGGAGTCAATTATGTGAAGAGCTGTGACTCCCCTCCACCTCAAAAAGTAGGTAATTCTCCCTGGTGCCCAAAGAATAAGCTCCTATTCTTATTATTTAATAATAAAGCAGAGTTTCGCTTGCTCTTTGTACTGTCTAATCACCGCTGTACTAACTTCATTTCTATCTCTTTTTAATGCTGCCTCTTAGTATACGCTCCATCCAACATTCAATTAGCATGCCTGCTATGAGGTAAAGTATATTTTTACAAAATAAAAAATGTTGGTCTTGCGCTTTCTTGTTCTTTTCTGAGGTGTGTACCTAGGCTTCGACTCTCGACAAGCTGCCTGTTGAACAACACTGTGTCAGTTTTCCGTTGCTCTATAATGTTAGGATGGGTGCCAGAGAGCCATTAAACGTGATTTAAAAAACAACTATTATTTCTATAATTTTCTTTTGTAACCCTGTAGTTTTGTATCTAAAGTCCGTTTCATTGCAAAAGTGGACACGACTCTTTTCATGGATGTAGCTGCCCCATCACCTCTGTCCACATTACCTTCCCTACACTTTTCTCCGCCTTCCCCATTTCCGCTTCCAGCATCCCACGGTGACATATGGAGCCGAGTGTGATTTAATTCTTCTGTCCGCCTTCATCAGGGAGCACTTGGTACATGTTATTACCTCGCCTGCCTCTCTAGACAGGCAGAGGGTCTCTAACTACCTGTGTTTGGCTTAAACTTCAGTGTATTTGAAACTTGTTAAAAGCCCCCTGCTCCTGTCCTCACCTTTCCCAGCGTGGTAACAGTGGGAAGGGTCTTCGAAGCGGTGGGTAGTATAAAAGCTTCAGAAGCCCGGATGTGAGTGACAGAGGTGCTGGGATCCTCCCCTATTAATATGGATAAACGGGGGAGGGGCTTACTGTGGGCTCAGAGCGCTTCTGTCAGTCCCCGCAGCTTCGTGATGAGGCCCAGCCACGTGTCTGCTCTCCTCCCTTCCTTTCAGTCTACGCTGCTGCCCTCTGGCCACTGGGATCCCTGGTATGGACCCTCCTGCTTGCTGATGTGGGTTCAAGTAGGAACTGTGCCAGGCAACATGGGCATTTAAACAGGCTCTAGAGCATAGTACCTTAACCCAAATTAAATGGACCCAACGGTGGCATGTCCTTGTACTGCAACCACGTCGTTGGGGAAGTGACAGAACTGGTGTTTTACCTTGTTTCCTCTTCACACAGGTACTTGACCATATCTATGTCTCTGTGTCTAAGACTGCCCCCATTGGTGGCGTCAAAAGCCTCATTGTAGAAATCTTAGAACAGAGTGGATCATTGTACATAATAATACGTGTGTGTGCCTGCACACCTGTGGTAGAGAAATACATCTGTGCTTTGGCTGATTGAAAATAATGGCCAAGAGGAATACAATCAACTAATGATTGGGGGTTTTTTTTTTCCAGTATTTGTGATTTTACTAATTGTTTTTTTTTCTCTCTCCATAGAAACTCCCCGACTTTCAAGTCATTTGAAGAAAAGGTTGAAAACTTAAAGGCAAGTAGAGAGGTGAACAGCTGTTTATCTTATTTGGTGCCTTAACTTTCTTTGGTTGTGGGTAAATCTTTCAGATTACTATTTCATTCTAAAAATATTTAAAGAACTTTAACTTTTTTCTATACATTAATGGATATTTAAGGTGCTATGTATTCTCAATCGATTTTTCTGAGTGTATGTTAGAATGCATGACAGCATTCTAAGTGCTGAAAAGAAATCTATAATTTAAAAAACGGTACTTAGAAGCTTGTGCTGCTCTTGCATTATTAATTTCAAATACTTTTGTAATTGGACAAAATTTAATATAAATTTTATTGTATAAAATTAAAAATGATGTAGAAAATCACAAAAACAAAACAAATTGGTCTCACCACCCAGAGACAGTGATATGTGTATGCCAGATGACTGTGCTAGTATGATTTAAAAAAGAAATCACAATCTATGTATCTCTGTATCATTAAGTATTCCTTCTCAGTATTTTAAT
>NW_017731520.1:1818721-1823345 GCF_001890085.2 Hipposideros armiger | reverse complement strand
CTCACTGATGCGTCGGAGGCTCTACCAAAGGCAGAGAATTAAGCATAACTTGAAGTCGGCTGAAACAAACTCATATGTTAAAAACTATGATTTGTCCCAAAATACCTGTTGTCACAATCCTCAAGGAATTTGCCATCTGGCTGAGGTAGGATAACATCATCATACATCTACTGAATTCTAAGAGCTGGGGTGTTAGTAATCCTGTTGCTACTGATATATTTAATAGTTAACTTCACACGGCACTTTCTTAATTTAACACACGGTCTACCAATTTGGTTTTACAAATGAGGAAGCCAAATTAACATTAAATTCGCTTGCTTGAGGTCAGGATTAGTTAGAGTCGGGACTAGAATTAAGGGCTCTTAAGGTCACCTGCCAATGCTCATTATAATATAATTTACCACACTTTTCCTTGAAGAGAACTAGAAGTAGCAACAGCCATATAGAACAATGCAACAATGTCTTAACAAGACCACATCAAAAGTAAATGGTTTAAGTGCCACGAGGGGCGATTTCATCGGGAGCGTTATCTGGAGCCCCTTACTGAATTTGTAAGGATGGCCTTACAGTGGGTTATAAGTCTCTGTATGTATGTCATGCATACAATTACTCACCATTCCAAGGTTACTGTACTTCTAGTGCTCTGTATTTTGTTTTGAAGACTTAACATCCATAGTCAATGGAATTATTAAAACGGACTGTGGTCATACAAAAAAATTCCTTCTTTCAACGTACCATGCCAATGAATTGGAAAGAGTGCATTTCACCTCCCCTCAAAATAACTAATTACACATAAATAATTGCATGACTAATTAATATAAAATTACTGGATAGAAGATGGATGGACAGCTTAAATTCGTAAACACTTCTTAAATATGGTGTTTGGTTCGGTTTTGAAGCATGGGAGCAAAATTCTGGGAATGAACATTGGTCGGGAGGAAAGGGAGAAAATCATGGGAGGGGGGTGCTCAGTATTCATTATGAGACCAGTGGTCTGGAAACAGCTTGTTGTACTGAATAATCAACTGGTGTCCTATGCTTTAAAAAAAGGCATTTTTAAAGTCATCTGCTTTAACACACTGCTTCATGAAATCAGACTAACATAGATTATTTCTTTAGAGAGGACTTAAGGCAAAGGTCATTGAAGCATTGTCCCAAAGGAGTGGAGCTGTAGAAATTTTTTAATAGAAATGTTGTGGTTACTCAGCATAACTGTTAAGTTATATTTTTCTACCAACTATGTAGTCTTTCAATTTTTTATCACAGCGTCTCTTTATCACATTGTTTCTTGAGCGTCCTGCCCTTTTATTATCTTTTCAACAAGGCAAAATGGAGTAAGATGGCAATTTTTTTAGTTGAGTGAACTATCCTCAAATCTCTTTAGTTTATGGGGATAAATAATATTGGGTTGTCGGAAAAGTCATGACACATTTTTGCAACATAGAAAAAACATAGAAAAAATACGTCATGACTTTTCCGACAACTCAATAGAAATAGGAGTGGAAAATGGGATGGGTGTTTGTGGGTGTTGGTGATCGCTGTAAAAGAATCAGAGAAATCACTTAATCTAAAAATGATTTAATCTATTGTAAAGTACTCTGCCTCTTAAAAGAAGTAGTCAACAGTAGAGAGGATGAATTTAGAAAAATACACGTGGATTTAGAAATATTATTCAAAATGGTCTTTGTGGAAGAGTCAACGTTTTGAACTCACAGTTAACACTCTATTGTGTTTTCTGTTTGATGCTATAAGAAAACAGCAACTTGAGAGCAAACTCATAGATATTCAAAGATTCTGGAAGTGTCAGAGAAGAAAATAACCCGAGACTGTCCCCTTCTTACAAATGAATGGCCTTTGTTTATGGAGTTTGTGGGAAATAAGCAAAAATTCTTATGCTCATGAGAACAAAGTAATCAATGGAAGAGAGTGGAACTCACTGGATTATCATCTTAGAAACTCAAAGAAACTATTGAAAAAAAGAAAAGGCATGTTTAATTTGCAAACACTATTTCTGGATTTGTTAATCAAGAAATGCACACTATTTTTCTTTTGTATAGGATTTGAAAACAATAAAAATTCTGTAATTTGGGCATGGGTCCTTTTGTGTGTATTGCCTGTCTGTTGAGGAAAGGCAGGACTATTCCTCTCCTGACCCTTCACGTCCTGGATGTGGAAAAAACCATAAGCAGCTAAATAGATTCAGTGTATCAACAAAGCTGAGGAGGCCACATGCTGACCACCTCAGGGCATTTGTAAGTGACTATTTGTTGTCACTTACAAACGCTACATGAGGCTGTATGGCAGGATCACATGTTTCTCCATAGTTCTTAAGACCCAGATGCAAAATCAGATTTTTACCCTTAGTGAGGGGACATTTGGCCATTAATTAGTGACTGTCCCATTGTCACTGGATTAATTATAGAGACCATATTGGGTTATAGTTAATATAAAGCATTATCACTTTTAAGTAAACCTGCAAACCTTACATTTCACTATTTTTGTATTGTTCTGAACTCAAATCAAAATAAGCCACAATAACTCACTCATAGTTTGTAAGCCACCAGAGGGCAAGGCCTGCATGTGCCTGTCACCTGACAGGATTTCATACTTAGATAAATGCTATTTGGCAACTAAAATTCTTGCCAACTCTCATAGGACATTTTGATGTTGCTCAGTTTGGCTGGCAGTGAGGTTATTTTAATGTGGCGGTTTTCCTGGCACACAGTAAAAACCAAACACAATTTTGTTGTTGGGATATTTTTAAGTGGGTAGTATCTTTCACTTTAACNTTAAGGATCAAAACTAAGATCTTAAGTGTTTTACATAAATCAACTTAAAAATGCAGATGTAGTCAGTCTTTCAGAATGGTAAGTGAGTCATTTATTTTTAAGTGCATCCTTTTTAAATGACAGAAGCAGGGAAGAAAAACAAAACACTGTTCAGAATTATAATCCAGGCCCAAAACGACAGTGTAGTGAATTAAGGTAGCGCCGGTGGGACAAAGTCGAGAGATGTTTCGAAATAAGAAATGACAAAAAGTTAGTGATCGATTGGATGTGGAACAGGAGGGAGACAGGTCAAGGATAACTACCAGGGACCTGACTGGGACAGCTAGGTAGGTGCGGCTGCCATTCAGTCTTAAAAAAGAATAGAAAAGGGACCACTTATGATGGGGCGGAGTTCAGTTTTAGACACGCTGAATTATAAGAAGTTTTAAAATTTTTTTAAATAATTAGGAGTGTTTTTAAAATTTAAGAAATATAAAAATTATGCAAATTTTTCAAACAATTCAAAAGATTTTGGATGGAAAACCAGAGAATGAGAGAGAAACTTTCAACTAGAGTGCAGTTGTAATTGAGTCTCTGGCCAGTGAAGATTGAGCTAAGATCAAGGTCAAGTTAGACCTACTGTGATTGCACTGACTGGTTTCTTACTGTTAGTCACCTGTCCTTTTGGTCAGTAATTTGAGTTGGAACAGAGAGAGCATAGATACATCAGTGTTGTTAAGCATGAAGTGACATGTGCAAGGACTGTGAAAGCATAAAATATTGTACAAATGTAAGGCAGATATATTCATTCAGACACGTGTTTATTGACAATTTCAGGCCAGGTAAATTGGTGTGTGGGAAGTACCAGGAGAGCTTATTGAAGTGTAGATTTCAGTTCTGCAGGTGGAGGGGGGCAGGCAGGTCTGTGACTGCATGTCTCACAAGCTCCCAGGTGACATGGAGTCTGCAGTTCATCGCACCACACTAAAGTAACAATGGGTTAGAAAGCTGACACTGTAACAATACATATTGCTTTCCTTGGTTGCTGTCCATTGTCCTACTCAATTATATTTCATGAGTGAGTGTGGCTGAATGCTCACTCTGTTGGACTACAAAGTTACCCAAATATTAAGAGAATCCAATCCGTGTTTTAGAATCACAGACCTTATAGAATTCTTCAAATCTCCCTGAGGACAATGAGCAGATGCGGGGGGGGGGGGGGGGGGGGGAGGCTAGGGAATGAGGGGCAGAATTTACCAACCTATTTCAGCAGGAAGACTGCGTTTTTCTATTAAAGTGCACTAAACATTACAACGGTACTGAATTCCCTACCTATACAATAATCACAGCTATAGTGTTCCTAATTTATTTGCTCTTCAAAGTCCAAAAATTGGACTGACTTTATGCAGAGTCAGCTAAGTTTATGTTTTATTATGTCTTTAAGTTTATGATGTCTTTTCCTTTCTGAACTTGTTTTCAAGTCTAAAGTAGGGGGACCCAAGCCTGCCGGCGGTGACTTTGGAGAAGTCTTGAATTCGACCGCAAACGCTAGCACCACTGCCACGGAGGCATTTCCTGAGCGCACACAGGACAGTGCGTGAGAATCCCACCTTTGCTCGGCTGCCCACTGCCAGATGCTGCGCGCGAGATCTGGGCGCATCTTGTCAACACTCATTGCTGTGAATTTCCACCCCATGGGCTTTTATGTAGCTTTACCTATTCCTCTGACCAAACAGTCTGTGGATTAAACAAAAGTATCTTCACCTCTGTTCCTGGGCAACACGATACCCTTTCATGTGCATTTAAGGCCCTTTATTTAGGAAACACGGGTAGTACCTGGGGACCCTCACTAGAAT
>NW_017731520.1:1719329-1813811 GCF_001890085.2 Hipposideros armiger | reverse complement strand
TGGGGCCGGGAGGCTGGGGCGCGGCCTGGCGTAGGTGGGGAGCGCGCAGCGGGTGCTGTCTTGCCCAGCCCGCCTGCCACTTGGAGCAGAGCGCGTGGGGTTGCTGTTTTTCCTCTATTTGTTGTGCTCATGTGCGGCATTTACATGCTGGGACCTGCGGTGTCCACACTCCTTTGCGCGTGTCTCCCTGAAGCGAGCGCTGCCAGTCAGGCGGTCCAGGGCGAGTCCTGGACTCGGAGGCGAATTGGACTCCCACCGGAGAGGCTGGGCTCTCTGCTGTCCTTGTCTAGACTGCAGCTCCTGCACGGGGCTTGGTGTCTGGCCTGCGAGGTTCTTTGTAAATATTTGTTAATTCAGTGGATGGGTGAATGAGAGAATTGCTGTCTCTATGAACTTGAGCAAGTAGTTTAACTTGTCAGCGCTTCACTTTTCTGTAAATGACTTAAAAAAAATTTCTCCTCTGTCTCAGGCAATACATTGGTAAAATACGTTAGAATAGACTAGATAAATGAAGTGGAAAAAATAGACATAAATGCAAGCCAGATTTTTTTGAATTACTCGATTCAGCAGATATGAAATTGGATGTCTGGCAATAGTAAGTTATTTAAAAACACTCAGTTTCTGTATTTATCTCCTAGGGGCCCAGTACCAAACAGTTAACAGACGGATAGTGTCCTCGGTTATAGAAAACTACCTGGCATCTAGCACAGTGCTTTCCTCTTAGTGGGCTCTCAGTAGGTGTTTGCCAAATGGGTGAATGAATAAGTTGTATGCATAGGGCATATTTGAACTTGAATTAGGCCTGGAGTGTTCTTTGAATTGCAGTCTGCGTGTGACTGCTCAAAAACAGTTGTACAAGTGAGAATAGTACAGGCTATATCCATTAGATGAGCTCATCCAGAATAATAATTCAGCAAAAACAATTGTGAGAATAATAAGGTAACTGAAAATACCACATTTGTTTTCATTTTAACATTAATTGGAAGTTTTCAGTGCTCTTTCTGACTTACATTTATGGTGAGCAATATAAGCAGTTATTAGGTGTTGACAGAGATTCAACTTTGTGAAAAAAACGTTCACTTTAGTTTTCGAAGTTTCTGTATCTGTTTAATTGAATAGTGTGCTGAGATTGCAAGATGAATAAAGTTCATCTTTATTGTGTGATCAGAATTTTTGAAAAAAATTAATATTACAAAGTACTATTTGTTTACTTTAAAAAGAGAATTCAAATAGCCCTGAGGGTTACTATGGGAAATGTAAAAGCCCCCCTTTCGCTTTTCCTCACTTTCTTAAGGTTGGAGGGTGTATGTTTCAAAAATGCATACTCCAGAGATTTTATATATACATATGTAAATATAAGCTAATTATTTATATATATTTGTGTGTGTGTATATTTATACACACACACACACACACATACAAATTGGTTGGTATCATTTTGAAGTATATTACTGTTTCAGAGTGTAAACTCTGAATTCAGACAGTCTTGGTTTGAATTTTGGTTCTTCTATCATTTAGTAGCTGTGTTTCCTTGGAAAATTACTTAATATCTGTGTATCTTCTCCTTTTTTACAAAAGAAAACCCTCCATCATAAGATTATTATGAGATTAAATGAATTCATTATTTAAACATTGGCACAGTGCCTGATATTTAAGCACTCAGTATATGTAATTTAGTTCCTGCTGCTGCTGAAAATTGCTATTGTCACTTAAGTATAATTTTGAATATTTTTTTCCTTCTCATTACATATGTCTAGTGTATATATACCTCATTGAAAAATTGCGTGGTATTCCATGGTATGGATATAGCATAATTTATTTAACCAGAGTTTCATTAATGAGCTCCTGGGTGGTTTCTGGGGTTTTGTTTTTGTTTTCCTTTAATACAGACTGTGCTACAGTGAGTATTTGCATTTGGTTGAATATTTATGGAATATATCCTGGGACAAAGCATACACACAATTTGTATTTTGATGGATGCAGCCTGTTTGTACCACATTTCCCAGTTACAGTGCATGACAGTGCCTATTTCCTTGCCCCGGTACCCATGTGGGGTATTGTTGTAAGTGGGTTTTCTTGATATGGGGCAGTGAAAACAAAATACAGAAATTGAGGACTGAGGTGGTTATCCCTCACCCCTGATACCAGTTTGTGATTTTTATCAAAATAGCTACATGTTCACATTTTTTTACCTAATAATAAGTAAATGCTATGAATTTGAACTCATAAAATGCACTTTAGCAACAAAATAATACATTTATGTTATATATGTATGTTGGGGCTGTTTTTAAGATTTTATTTGTTACATGGTTTCTGCTTAAAATTTTTTTGGAAGATAAACAGTTTGCAGTTCCCTAAACAAATCCCTATTTCTTCACTTTTCTCGTTGTCCTGGAATTAGCATCCCTGCTTGCAAGTTCAATTGTAAACGCCACCTCTTCTGTTAGGCCTTTGTCATCTCACCAACCAGATGGAACTCTTTTTGATATCTGGGAGCTTTGCTTTATACTACGTTTATGGTACACACACAACTCTTGTTATATTAAAGTCATCTGTGAATTTGTTTTATCCTGCTTTTTGGATTGTAGTTCCTAGAGGTCAGGGGTCATTTTTTATTCACCCTTCTCATTCCTTTCATAATGCCTTACACACAGGGATTGAGTGTATATTTGTTGATTTGAATTGGAATTAAATTTATACAATTCTGTGATTAAGTAATTATACATGAGAAATAGCATCTCAGGTGGCCTATTATTGGATTTAAAAATATGTGTGTATAATGATGAAAGTTGAAATTGTACCCATTAATTTAATTAATATCCTGAAGGTGCAGACTTGTGTGTCTGTGTGTACCTCAGAGGTAAGTGGTATTTAGGAAGAGCCAAGCGAGTTATCCTTAAAAGGAGCTTTCCCCAACTGGTTGGAATTTAATGAAGGGCAGTTCATCATAAATTCCTCATCGTAATATTTCAGTGAGGTTACTACTTACAGGGGTCTTACGTTTAAATGACTTGCAATGCCATTCTGTTGCAGGTTTGTAGGTGCCCTTGCTCCCCGCTCACTTATCCACTTCTCTTTTCCTTTGGTTCATTACTTTTAATATTGATTTATGCATCTGTCTCTTCAAGTAGTGTTTGGTTTTTTTGAGGGTAGAGACCAAGTCCTTTTCATTTTTGTAACCAACATAATACATAATTTATGTATAGAAGACCTAGTAAAATATATTTTTTAAGTCAGATAGCTTTTTCCCTTTTCTTCCTTCCCTTCCACCTTTAATCCTCTTATGTTAATAGAGATTTGTAGAAGCTGTTAAGCTAATTGGGAGCTGTGTTGTAGCCGATCACCCATCTGATAGCCACCAGGTGGCAATAGTTGAGCCAAGAATTGGTTTTCTGCTTTATGAATATTACTGTGTCTTAACGGTAGAGGGTGGCATATTTAGCACTTTGAAAAAATAAGGTTTGCAAGAGTTTTTAAAGCCATGCAGTATTGTTTTAAGATGGAGAATAACATTTTACTATTTTAGCTTGTTTATGTAGCATACCAATATCACACAGTTTATAGTTTCATTTTAGAGATATATTAGATTTTATGCAAATATTTTTTAAAATGTAACTTTTCTCTTGAATACAAATGAATATTTCTTATTGCTATTTGTTTTTAATGCTGGAATATTCCAGGAGACAGAGTATTTAAATCACATATTTTTTCTTTTCAGATTCAGAATACTGGAAAAATCCAAAATATAGCTTATTTAAAGGATTGTTTCAATATATGGGAAAAAATTCTCATATTTTTAGTATAAGTTTTAAGTCTGCTAAATTGATATAGTAGCAATATTATATAGTTTATTTAACCATTTATTTTCTCATTGGTTTTATATTGACAATTTCAAAAATTATACCAATGTTTGAAAAACTAATATGTAAAGGAATGTTGAAAAATATTTCTGGTTTTAACTATGGTGTCCCCTGGTTTTTACATTATAGAATTCTAGGAGACTTATCTCTGAGTTAGTAATAAAAATCTTCTGAAATGTTTAGTTTCACAGTGGAGTCTTAACATTTTCAAGGCATGTTTAGAGGAAATGACCAGTTAATATAAAAACAATGAAAGAGTGTGTTGAAGTAGATATAAATCTCTAGGGAAAGTAGGTTTTTATCAACCCCAGTAATATGCTTATATAATACCATACATTTCCTAAAAGAAAGTGAACACATTCTGCGCATATTTATTTCGTGGGTGGTCATATGATGTGATCATATGCAGTCAGACTTTTAGGATTCTCGTCAGTGTTAGTTTTTACTATCTGTATATCTTCTTAACTCATTTTTGCTCCCTTCTTTGAATGTGTTTGGGTTTAGTTTGTTTTTTTTCTTTTAAAGGTTATATTAAATTTTTCTCTTTTAATTACATTAATTTTGTAACACTATGACCCTTCGGTTTGTTTTTTATCTATTGGTGTTAAATAGCAGGAAATAAGGAAACTCATTTGGTTTGTAGGGATTTGGGAATAAAATTCCACAGTGTTGATTCAGTTTGGGTTTTGCCTCTTTTTAAAGCCTTGAGCACTCTGCTATTGGCAGCTGGCACACAATGAGTGGTAGATGCCCAGTCCGGAGTAGGCAACCAGCCTGGCCTAGTTGAGATATTGGGTTCTCCTAAAGGAGGTAAGTGCACTCCAGGGCAGAGAGCACGTATCCCAGAGAAATGAAAACTTCCGTTTCTGTAAAAACCTGTCCACAAATGTTCACAGCAGCTTGACTTGTAATAACCCAGACTGGAAACAGCCCGGATGCCCTTCAGCGGGTCAGTGGTTAAACTGGTGCATCTCTACCGTGAAATACTACTTAGCAATAAAAAGGGGCAAGCATTTTTTGCACACATCAACTTGAATGACTCTCTCTCAGTGGAGTTATACTGAATGCAAAAAGCCAGTCCCAAAGGTTTACATACTGTGTGATTCCATTTAACTGACGTTCTTGAAATGACAATATTATAGAGATGGGGAACAGGTCAGTGGTTGCTGAGAGTTAGGGATGGGGGTGGGCAGAAGGGAGACAGAGAGTTAGAAAGGACAAAACAATGGGTCTCCGTGGCTGTGGAACTTTCCTGTAACTTGGCTGTGGCGATGAATACATGAACTTTCACGTACGACAAAACCGTGAACTAAACGCACACACAAAGATCACTTGTACAACTGGTGAAATCTGAATACTATGGGGGGTTGTGTTGGTGTCAGTTTCCTGGTTGTAATATTATACTATGGTCTTATAAGGTGGTACCCTTGGGGGAACTGGGTAAAGTACAGGGGTTGTCTCCATGTATTGTTTCTTACATTTGCATGTGTAATTTACAGTGATCTCAAAATACCAAGTTTAATTTTAAAAAATCGTTTTAGTAGTCTGTTGGGCCCAGCACTGATCAGACCAGTGAATTCCATGATTACGAGCCCATTATCCCACATAATTTCCTGTAAAATGATTTCTTTGGTTAGAAGCATGCTGTATGGAACACCATGATAATGAAAATGAGATTCTGTAAGTTTATGGATGGTTGTTTTGGTAGATGCTTTGTGGGCAGGGAAGGCAAACCCATATTCAGAGTGGGTGTCTATTTCAGTGATAACACACCAATTTAGAATGGTCTTGTGTGATCCACTGGTACACAGCCGATCCTCCCAGGGAATGATGTAGACTGTGTTGACTGGCGAAAAATAACTCTCAAGTAATCCACAAAAGAAACGGTTTATTTGGGAAAAGGAAAAAAAAAACAAACCGAAAACTGCCACTGCAGTGCGAGAATGCACATCTCATATACCGGGGCTCCAACCGGCAGCCCACGTGCAAGAAGAAAGACCCCGGTTCCAAGATGGCTAATCCCTTTATTATGATCCCTCCACCAGAAACTACCGTAAGGATAAAAGGGAAGTCAGAATTATAGAGTTGACAAGGGACCCAGCTCTACCCAGAGTCCTCCTAGCACTATGGTTAAGCATCTTAAGATGTCAGTTCACTTGATCAACTGGAAGCTTAATATTGGTCTCTGCTCTTGGCAGTTGGTCATTTAGCAGTGATTATAATCAGATCAGCACGAGTGAGCAGAAGTCATTGTTCCAGAATCCATACGTAACCTCCATCCCACAAAAATTTGAGCTCCAGCTCCCTTGGTGAACCTTCTAGTTGGCCAGTGGGCTGGGACATGCTGAGATACCCCTCCTACCCCTGCGACAGAAGCACATCCCTGCTGCCGTGGCCACTTTGTTCCTGAACCCATTTCCGAGGGGCAGGAGTGGCTGGGGAGAGAGGCTGACTGACGTCCACAGGACTGGTTATCTCGTCCCGATTCTTAAGATCCTTCTCCGCCGAACAAATCATTCACATGTGACTCGTTTATTTTCTCACTCTGTGTCCATTCAGAGGGGGCTATCTGCATTTCTCTTTCTCAGACCTTCTTGTCATCTATTTTCCAATCATGTTCCTTTTAAACCCCTGAGTGTCCAGCACAATCATTAGTCATTTCACACAAATCAGTATCGATTCATACCTTAGGCCGCGTCTCTGTCCTGGCGAAGCGATCATTCAGGGGCACCGCTCAAAGCTTTGCCCACTGGGAGGCTAGTCCGTCTGGGCCAGTCCAGCTCTGCCCTGCGAGTCACCTGGAGAGGCCTGCCAGCATCAGTGCCTGGCACACGTCTGCGGGTCGGGAAGGCCAAGTGGTAGAATAGTTTGCGCACCAGCCCGGACCTGGTGCTCAGCCTTATCTTGTTCTGGCCCCACTCAGAACTGGCAGCTGTTTGGGTGACTTGGTTAAAAAGTTGGAGCAGCATGTCCAAACAGGGTATTTTGCCTCCAAAATTCAAAGAGACGCACTGGGCGTTGAGGTTCTTTCTCGGTGGGAAAAAAGGGTATCTTGAGGGAGCTCAGACCTCTGGTCCCCAGGAACTTCCCCAGGGCCCAGCATCTTTGTGGGAGTTACTTCCCACCCCCTGGCGTACATGCATCTTACCATGAGTCTACAGTAGTCGCACTTTCTGCTTCCAAGTCCAGTCAGCATGTGTAACGGCCCAGAGTTCATGTAACCTTGAGCTATATATGGAGTCGACTAGCAGGTCTAGAGAAAGAAAGCATTCATAGCTCAGGTACTGCATACGTATCAGGTGCTGGGGGACATTTGACTTGCTCTGGCCATGAAATCACATCTGGAGCAACAGCTGCAACTGGAGTTACCACTTGATTAACTTCACGATCATCAATTGTCATTGTCTAAGAACATCTGTTTTCCGCAGGGCCACAGAGGCAAGTTGAATAGGGATGTGGTGGGCGTCACCCCCTGCATCATCCGCGTCCTGGGAAGTGGCACTTATTGCTGCAGCACCCCCAGGAATGCAGTGTTGCCTTTGGCGTCCTTGTTTGGTAGTAGGGCAGGTCCTAGCGCCTTCTGTTCAGCCTTGCCTACCGTGAGCCCTCCCTCCACAGATCGGGGAAAATGTGTGAGAGAAGACGCCCTGCTAGAAATCTTCCTTTCAGTGTCTTCCTCCACGCGTGGCTCCGTGTTTCTCTCTCCCTCTTCACACCTGCAACCATCTCTGACCTCAGCATTACGGTGATGACGTGACCAGCACGTTGACAGCGGTTTTTCAGGATTGCATTCTAAGACCGTCACCATCAGTTTCCTTCACTGGCAGATCTAATAATTTCTGTATCATTTTCACCTGGAACGGTCTTACCTTCAAGTCCTCAAGCTCCTGAGCCCTTCCTGGATCGCAGTGTGCCCTGGTCGTGTCCCCCAGACCCCTCCCGTACCTTTATTTGCCAGCCTGTGCCCTGGTTTTCTGGGCCCTCCTCCCGTCACACGCAGTCTGGAACCCTTGCATCCACCCCGACGTGCTGGAATCCTTCTCGCTTTGTCTTTTGCCTGGCCTGCCCGCCTGCGTCTCTAGTGTACTCACTGCTCTGATAACTGGCCTGTGTGTGCTGCCGGCTCCGGTTAGTCCAGGGCGTTGCAACCTTGCCACAAGTGACATTTTGGACCCGAGAGTTCTTTGTTGTGGGGGCAGTTCTGTGCATTGTAGGATGTCTAACAGCATCCCTGGCCTCTATGCTTTAGATTCCGGCAGCACCCCCAGTCATGACAATCAAACTCGTATCCAGACATTCAGATGTTTCAGATGTCAGGGGTGGTGGCGGGAGGCAAAACCATCCTGGTTGAAAGCTACTAGGTTTGTCAGTAAAACTTGGTGTGACTGGGCCTATAAGAACTTGGTTAATTTTTTTTCAAAGCCACTTCTTTTTTTAGGCACTGTTTGAGGGCTATGTATTTAGTCCTCACAGCAACCCTGTGAGTGTGTATAACTATTCACCCATTTTATAGATGAGTGAACAGCGAGCGGCACAGAGAGCTGGTGCGTGCTGCCCCAGGCTGGAGCTGGTAAGTGGCAGAGCCCGATGGGAACAACATGTCACAGGGCCGAGCCTGCCCACGGAGCCCTCCTGCCTGGTTGCTCACACGTTGCCCAACAGCCGTCATTTTGATTGTTGTTTTTACTGCTTAGATAAGTTACCTATCGCTCCATGACCAATCATCCCAAACTTAATTCTTCTCTAGATAATTTATTCAATTATTTTTTTAGAGAAGTGAAAAAAATACTGTATGTATTTTGCCCGGGTAATTAATGCCTTATTACTAGGTATTTGTACTTGGCCTTTCTGCCAGGTATTTTGTGCCTGATGGAAATTTGACAGCCCTGCCTATAATCTTTTCATTCTTCCTGCTGTTTTCTACCTGTCTTCTCATTCCAGCTTCTGTGATTCCTGGCAGGACTGAGTCCCACACCTTCACGGGATTCCTCACAAAAGAGGGACCTATTTTCACAGCTTCATCCTTTCGCGTGTAGTTTTAGCTGCGGTCTCCTTCCATCTGCTTCGTTAATGACCACCCCTCCACGTGCTTTCTGCCCCCCGGGAACCTTGCTGAAATCTCTAGTAGGCGTTTGTCTCCATTCTGTTCTCTTCAGTACTGAGGGCTTGTAATTTTTTCATTTATTCTTTTGCCATCATTTAATGGGATTTTAGGAGGGAGAGAGGGCAATGTAAGTACTCACTCTGCCACCTTGAACCATGAGTCCATTTATTTTCATAAAAAACATTGTTATGAGCATGACATTTATTGGTTAGTGTTGAGGAAACAAAAATTGTTGCAGCACAGTTAATGGAAGGGGAGTCATTTTTAAATTGTCAGAAAAGATGCATATTGAAATTTTTTTCTTGCTAATTAATATGAAGTAAAATACATGCTCCACTTCATTATTTTTATTGTTATTGTTTGTATTAAGAGAGGAGGCTGGGTAGGATTTGTCTTCCATTTTTAATATTATTTTATAAAATCTTTTTTATATTTTAGAATATTTAAGAATTCTTAGTACTAAAATTGATAGGTATCCAATCCTTATATTTACAAATGGAAAGACAGATCCAGAGAGAGGGTAAATGACTTATTCAGGATTTTTTAGCTATTTATGGCTGAGTCGGCCACAGAGCCTAGGTTTCCTAAGTATTCCTGTTTTTTTGCTGTATGTTTCCTTCCTTTGAATTTTTAAAATATTTCTATTTTTCATCTTGTGAGGCAACTTGTATTCAAGAGTCGCTGCTCAGAATATCGTGTCGCCTTGAATATTAGGTACAGTACTTGCTGCTCACCTGAACAGTGAGGTAGTTGGACTAGCTGATATCTCGTGTTTCTTTCAGCAATAATAACCTCTGGTTCCAAGCTATATAGTAAATGCCCTCATATGCATGCGAGTGATAATGTATCTATGCTTGATGCTTGATATAGATTACATTTTAAAAGTAATACGTGTTCTTTGCATTCCAGATTTTCTATACCATAAAGAATAATAGTTCTATATAGAAATGATTACAGTTAGCATTGGATACTTTTGAGGAATTTGTATCTGTATAATATCACTGTAAACATATGTGTAAATTTATGTAAGTATGTATATAAATGTGTGCACTGCTATTTTTAACTGCCTACCAGAGGGCCAGTGTTCCCTGAAATGTATGGGTGTCACAACCCAGCAAGTACACAGCTAACTCACTCTGTTACGTCTGCGGCACTGCTCCCCTGTTCCCTTCCTCTGCAGCCAGGTGGAGATCACGACCCTGCTGTGTTCCATCTGTGTTCCTGTGGCCACTGCTTCAGTGGAGGCCCTTTATCCCCATGTACGGTCACACTAATGGTAGCCCACACAGCTCTTCAGTTATATATTATGTTATTTTAGGGACAGACTCTAGTGATGGCTGCATTATCTTCAATAAAGGTGTAACTATTGTATTTACTCCTGGAACTTCCTGTTATCTAAAGCTGCTCTAGTTAGAACTTGGTCCCAATTGAAAGTCTTCCAAAGAAAAGAAGGGGTAAGAGGAGTAGAGAGGAGCCGTCAGCCACCCGAGTGGGATAACGGAAAGCAGGTCACGGGGAAATTGGGAAGGAGACTCCCTGGTTGCCAGCAGTGTGAGCCCCTCCAGCTGCTAGCCTGCCTGCCCTTCCCCTGAGCAGCGCCCCTGTCAGCCGCCCTGGTGGCAGCTGCTGAGGCTGACGAAATGGCTCCCAGCAGAGGACCCCAGTAGCTGTGTCATCACTGATGACTGGCTTGGCGTTACCTGTAGAGGATAGCTCGTAGCTATGTCTGCGTCAAGCTGTAGGATGTGTTTTATCCTTAGCTATCTGCGAGAAAGAGCTATTTTTTCAAGATACTTGTTTAAGGACCTTTAGGATTAGTGTGGAGTTGCACTAATCGTATGATGGCTCCAAGTATAGTATTCCTGGCTACCTTGAAACTCGATTTGGCACCTAGGTCTACCGCTTGTCTTTGGTTTAGAGCGACCCGTATGTGCTAAGGATTTCTTCCGGCGTGTTTCAACCCGCTGGAACAAACTCATCACCACCTCCTCCAGCACCTAAGTGACTTGGCCTCCACCAAATGCATTTTGACTTTCTTGAGGCAAGGATCATAAACTTCTGGCCCATGAGCCAACATGTGTTTTGCCAGATTTATAAAATGAAAAACTTATTTTCAACATATAAATATTGGAAATTTTGCATCGATATATGGATTTTTGGCTTTTCTTGGAAAATCAAAAGTTATGGCAACACTGGGCTTGAATTGCAGCAGCAGCTGGCCCCACCAATAGTGGCTGTACCTTAGGCTGGCACGTCCTCTTCCGCCTGCCGAGCCCACAGCCAGCCTGGCACTCGTGTTCATAGTTCTTGGAGCACTACGTGCGTTAACATTAAGTCAGAAGTATGGTTTTGTAGTTTTTAAGTAAGTACACTATCAAACGCTTAATAATTCTCGCTTGAATAACAAATGTAAAACTCATTCCAAATACAGGACGTATGTAGTTGGATCAAATTAATATTCTTCTGTAATTAGCTCTCACAAATAGGAACGTAGGACTTCCTTTAGTTTGAGCCAAAGTGCTCACATCACACCACATATGAATTAAAGATGAGTTGAAGGCACAAGTCTGTATGCATGGATATCTGAAAAATAATGTGTTTGTAAAAAATGCTGTATGTTAAAAAAAAAAAAGTAATCAGCCTGCATTATTCATTCAGCCATACCTCAAGGAAAATGAATATTAAAAAGACTCCTAGAAAGTGAGCAGTACAAAACAATTAAAGAAGCTTTGTTTTTCTTTGAAATTTTACTTTAGGAAAAAGAAGACAATTATAACAAAGTCAGGGCATTTGAAAATATTGCATAATGAGAACTCGTGTTCAGCCTTCTAATTGAAGGGACCCTTAATCATTTTTAGTTTAATGTGTTGTTGAAATTTGTCTTACAAGAGTAATCTCACTGAACGGGAATTCGCAGGCGTTGTTTTTGCAGATGGGCAGTGCTAGGAGTCAAGTCCACCACGGCTTCTCGGATGCCTCTCAGGTACTCAGGCTCCCAGCCTCCCCGCTGCGGGGACCTTCCAGGTCCCACTCGGGGGCCACCACACCCGTGCCGCCCCCACCATGCGCGGAAGCCTTTTTCCTCTGGCTCCTCTTCGTGAAGGAAAGGGAGGAAGAGGAAGCTGAAGAGTCTGCCTAACGTCTTAAAGCAAAATTCCGTGTAAATGTATCATATTATTGCTATAAAATGTAAACACACAGCAGATGACTTTTACAGTTTTTCCCTGTAAGATCTTATTATGCTTTTATTCTGAACTATATGCATCTGAGTATTTCTTTTCGTGTTTAGGGCTCTCTGAAGAGCGAAGAATCCTTTGCGTCTATGCTGAGACGTTCTCCTCTCACACAGATGGGACCAGCCAAGGATAAACTAGTTATTGGACGAATCTTCCACGTTGTGGAGAACGACCTTTATATAGACTTTGGCGGCAAGTTTCACTGTGTATGTAAGAGACCAGAAGTGGATGGAGAGTAAGTAGAATCATTTCCAGGTCCTTTAAGCGTGTTCGTTAAAGTTGGGGTCCCTCAAAAGTATTATTGGACTTTAAGTGTTGATTTTTTTGAAACAATGGAAATTCTGCTTATTTTGCTTCTTAATGCTAGTTAGTCAAGTTAGGCCAGATTCACGTCTTTGCAAAGCAGCGAGAAGAGTTTTGGGGAAGATAGAAATGTTCATCCTTTCCCCGCCCCCCCCTCCCCCAAAATGATAAACAAGTGTCAAGGCTTGAGCCCTCTTCCTCTCTGGTTCTGCAGGCTGGCAGCCTTATTTCTAACAGCGTGCTAAAGGGAGTAGTTAGTTCATCGCCACCAAGATTTAACCTGAATAGTGTGGTTACTTCTTTTCCTACACATATCCCGATGGCTATGAAGATAAGAACTACAGCTCTTACCTACATATATTATTTTGGGGGAGAAACTTTCTAACTTAGCAATTCCTTGTTGTGTGTGTGGAGTGGTGGTGACTCTTTTTACTGCGAAAAAATAAAAAGTTTGAAAAACTTTTGAAAGAAAAATTAATTCTAGAAAGACATTGAATTAATAGTAACACTCCAAATACAACCATATATTTAAGCATGATCAATCTATTGTGACCTAGTTAGCGCGAAGTACAAAATAGAAATATTATAAGTGAATCTGGAGAATTGGGAGGTTTGGAAGAGACCTAATGCTTACAGTACCAACCTCAAAAGTTAACTTTTATATATATTTTTCTTTCATATAAGCTATGACTTGAAATCAGAAATCAGATTGAAACACATCAGAATGACTGTGGCACTAATTTCTTTGGCAGTTATCTTTGCATTAACTGACTTGCTAAATTAATCAACATTCTGTTCTCTAAAATCCACTGACTGATACCAACACTACATGGAAAATTAGAAATTAGTAGTTCTGTACTAGACCTGGGCACTTTTGCTTCTTCCAGTTAAGGTGTCTGTTTAGCAAAAACCGGTTGTGTTTGTTCCAAAGCCTATTTATATTCTTGTTAAGTAATTTATTTGATTATGGCATAAATTAATAAAATGTGAGTACAGAAAGGGTTTTTGTTCTTATAAAAGGTAATTTTTGGAAAGACTCCATAAAGGAGAGATGATCTTTTTTAAAACAATTGCTGTTGAATTAGTCTGATCAAGTAAACCATAAGCCTGGGGAGAAAGCATAAAACCCTGGAAGGAATTGCTTTTCAAACGTCCTTCTGTTCCTGTTTTGTCTTCAAGTGACTGAGCCTGGCTGTCCCAGACACTGCAGTAGGGGTGGTGTTTGCGTAAGGGAAGCAGTGCCAAGCTCAGCGAGAAGGCCTGGCCGTGTGTCAGAGTATTTGCATTAATTGCTAAGTTAATGTTTTTACAGTGTACGTGTATACTTTTCTTATGAGTCCTCACTTTGACCTGCTTTTCCATGAACCAACCTGTGAGTCATAAGGCTTAAAAACATAAGCACTTTGTCCATTGTGTGAATCTGCGCGCCCTTTTCTTTAGACATTTTTTCTTTTCTTGTTAATACAGCACACAATTTCCCAAAACTTGTCCTAGTGTGGATCAAGACCCCTTTCCAGATCCCCATCTGATAACCCTAACAGCTAGTGTTTGAAAACCTACATTGGCACTGTATGTATGTTGTCCAGTTTATTCCTCATAAGAGGCTTAGAAAGGAGAGGATATTATCCCCATTTTCCAAATGGAGACAGTGAGTTTCCAAGTATAAATTAAGTGCCACGGTCATACAACTGATCATTACCAAGGCAGGCACGCAGACCTAGGGCTATGTGTATCCAACACCTGTAAATGTTCTTTTCACTCTGCTGTGCTGTTCTCCGAATCTTACCATGCGTAGTTACGAATGTGTCATAGAAACCTCCTAAAGCAGCCTCACACGTGAACCAGTTTCATAGCAGGGACCCTGAAGGCAGTGTGATGGTAAAGCTCTACAGAGGTCTGTTAAAGAACGGTGGGTCACCTGTTATAAAGTCCTTGGCGATGGTGTCCATGGTACACCAAGGACCATGGTACACCGTGGTCCTTGGTGTGGTGTCCATATTATGACTGGACAGTGTTACCACCAATAAGCTAATGACCAGCGGCACAGGGTTTGTTTTGGAATGGATGTGTAGCTCTTAATTACGTGATACCTGTGGTCACAGGAACTGGTTAATATCGAACAATGATTAGCATGGAGTCAGCAGCCATGCTGTTATTTGGGAATGATATATTTCAAAAAAAGTTTATTCTGCAAATAGTGGAAAGTTGATTCCTTACATGTAATACTTAATTTTTAATTCTTTGACTTTTTAAAATAAGATATGTCATCTACTTTCTTTGAATCGTGTTAGACCTAAAATATTGGATTATTGGAAAAGTCATGACACATTTTTGCAACGAAAAACAGAAAAAAATACGTCATGACTTTTCCGACAACCCAGTAGTTTAACCTGGGTTTTTTTTGTTTTTTGTTTTTGTCTTTGTTTTTGATGACCAAGATCATAATTGTAAACATTAATTTCTGTATTGTATCAGTTCAGATGTATAGAATTACTGCTTAACGACATAACCCCCCAGTTATAGCTTTTGTGTTTCATCTTTTTTTTTCTGCTGTTGTGCCTGTGTCTGCATTTTCAGCTTTTTTAGATCTCATAATTTCTTCTAGTATTCTGATGTCTGGGAAATTGGTCACCACATTTGTTGTACTTAAAAAGGAGCACTACTTGTGTTTGAGTAAGGACCTCACAGCCTCTTCTGCAAGGAAGTGTGTGTACTTTAGTGCATGGACTTCAACAGGTGTTTCGGCAGCTCCTAAATCTGCTGACTTCTCATTGGTTCTGTGGAGGCTCGATGTCACCAGATGACTAACTGCCTGATAAGTGAAGTGTAGCTGTGTTGGGGTCGTGCTCGTGTTGGCTGTCTGCTCACTGATGCCCTCGACAGGGCTGGTCACATATCAGAACCGTGTCTGCTGAACCAGTCGAGGTGCTGAGTGTCCTGGACGTGAGCAGTTACCATGGTTGAGACCTTAACACCTCCAGTCAGAACAGCAGGGGAAAGAAAACCTGATTAGTGAAACTCAAGTGCTATTTGAGATGGTGCCAATTCTTACAGTGAATTTGTAAATAAGTCAGTAAATTCCTTAGGATCATTGGTAAGCCCAAAATATTGCTTTATGGCATTGATTAGTTTGGTTGGCTTGGAATGTACCTAAGATACATTTTATCAGTCTCAAGAATTAAGCTGCTGGTTTTATTTATTTTTAGATAAACTATGGCGCGGTGTCTCACTGCGTCAACAAATATTTCAGGAGGCGCTGTTATGTGCCTTGTGTGTTTAACACTGGCGATGCTCAAATGAAAGACACCCCTGCCCTCAGGGAGCTGATGGCCCAGTCCAGGGGTAGAGAAGGAAATGAGCGGCCCTCCGTGCGAGTTCTGCTTCCCGTGTTCTGTCGGACCGGAGCAGAGGGGGCGTGAATCTGTCAGCTTGTCAGAAGGCTTCGCAGAGGAGCTGACAGTGGAACTGACTTGTCAGGGATGGGCAGCAGATACAAAGTGCAGAAAATAGGAGGGAGCCACACTTGGGAAGTTTTAAGTGAGGGGGAGCCTGGCTGTCCTGGGAACTCGAGTGGCTTCGTTGGCTGAAGTTTCGGAGGAAGGATGACAGAGTGGCGAGGTGGGCACGAGCCAGGTCTCCAGGGGATTTGCATGCCATTCTGAAAAATTGGGGCTTTGTGCCAAAAGTGGTAAAGAGCCGTGAAAATATTGTAACAGGTAACATGGGCCAGATTCGTGTTTCAGTGAGATCTTTCTAGCAGTGATGTGGAGCATATACTGGAGTTAGGGAGGCCAGAAAGGAAGCTTCTGGAAAGAAATGATGAGACGTGAAATAAGCCTGAGCATCAGGAAAGGAGACTTTCGTTAGCAATTTAGGAGGCAGAAGAAACAGGCCTGGGTGACCGAGTAATTGTGGGTTGTGAGGTCGAGGGAAAAGTTTTGAATGATGTTTGATTTCAGACATGAATGACTGTGCGGACACGAAGTTGGGTTGTACTGGGAAGGTGGAGAAGGGAAATGTGTTGACAGTTTTGCCTGCTTCAAAAATTAATATTAAAATGCCCAGATTTAGATCAGTTTGATTCTCTCATTCCTACTCGTGGTCATAATACTTAAAAAGGAACATCCCTCTTTTTACGGAAATATAAAATCCATGTGGTTAAACAAACCATGCTTACCTTTTTGGTTAAAGAGCCAAATTCTCTAAGTCTTTTCGTTTCATTAAGTTATATTTTAATTTTTCAGGAATGGTATACAGTTCTGTAATATCCTGAAGTCCAGTTTTATAAGTAAAGTCCATTTATTTATTAATGTGTTAATGAAGGTTACGTATATCTTTTAAAGCATTATTTCTACACTGGCATCTTTTTCACAACACTCATGATTGACAGCTCTGAAAATCGAAGAGTTTCAAAACAAGCATGATTGGCAGTTCTAATGTAACTAGTACATGCTCTGAATATTATTTGTACTGTTGTTTGGCTCTAAGGTGGAATAAACAAGCTAATTTCCCAGTCTTTATTTCTATTTCAGGTTGTGTGATATATCAGGTCAAATAACGAGTGAGATGGATATTGAGTGTTTCAAAAACTAAAGTTTTCAAGATGTATTGGTGGGGGGAAAGAGAAAAATAAGAATTTGAATTAAATGGTTCTTTTTATTCCAGTAAACGTGGTACACAATTAAAAAGTGCATGTTTCTCAATAGATTGGTGCTTGAAA
The DNA here is from genome assembly GCF_001890085.2 of Hipposideros armiger. NCBI lineage: Eukaryota > Metazoa > Chordata > Mammalia > Chiroptera > Hipposideridae > Hipposideros > Hipposideros armiger. The sequence goes on along the minus strand of NW_017731520.1, from coordinate 1,796,588 downwards.
ATCATTCTGTTAGATTTTCATGAACAGATCTCATTACTTTTTAGGATACAACAGCATCTGTTCGATTTAACCTTTTAGTAAGAAACCTTGAGAATATGTATAAATTATAAAATATGATCTCAGAAAAGTTCTGAGTCCATGAAACACATGTAATTCAGACTTTGCTTAACATTAGACTAAAAAGCCAGACGAAAAAGCCTGAGCTCACAGATAGAGGGAACAGACTGGCGGATGCCAGAGGCAGGGGTGGGGGTGGGGAGGTCAAAAGGCACACATGTCCAGTGATAAATAAGTCATGGGGATGTCATGCACAGCATGGGGACTATGGTTAATACTGTATTGCATATTTAAAAATCACTAAGGTCTTAAAAGTTCTCATCGTGAGAAAAAAATTTTCTTGTATATCTAACTACGTGTGGCAACAGATGTTAACGAGACGTACTGTGGTGATCATGTTGCAAATTGTACAAAAACCAAATCATGCTTTGTACATCTGAAACTAATAATACAATGTTATCGGTCAATTATACCTTAATAAACGTTATTTTTAATGAGTAGTACTAGAGGTCTCCCCCCAGGATATATGGTAGGGCAGTGTTTTATTGGATTGATTTGCTCTATTGGATTCAGTTTTGACTGATTTGCTTCGTGTTGCATATTTGCATGAACAGTTGCTCTATTAGCCCAGACATTATGTAAATTTGTATGTCTAATAAGTGTGCTGTATATGCCTTCCCAGGACTGTAAAGGTTAAAAGTGAGTCTGGAAACGACTATGGTGGCTGCTTGTTAAGGAATGCAAGCAATTAAGTGTTCCCACAAAAGCTTTGAAGTTAATATCTTAATAGGACAAAGAGGAGAAAAAGTCAAGGCTGCATTCCTGCAATTGGTTCAGGCTGGAGTTCTATTGACTTTAGATTTTAAAAAAAAATTCAAAGCTACCTTAATAGAAAGCGTGAGTTCTGTTTTAGTTTGTACAATTTGGTATTCATTCCGATTGCCACTTGATAACATCTAGAGACTTGCAGGGACCATGAATGTCAGCATGTATTTTGTAGTTTGTGATTAAGAAGAACAATAGCAGCTACCATTTGGTGAGCACTCTGTGTGCTGGGCACTTGGCTAAGAGATTTGCATCCATTGTTTTCTTTAATCTGTTTAGTAGGCTAAGGTACAGACTGTTAGAGTCTTTATTTTAAAAACCCTCTAAGGAAAGAATGGCTTGCAGAGATTTTAAGAAACTTTCCCGAGGACATCAGCTAGCAAGTGAGCAGCCCCAAGACAGTGCAGCTCTAAGTCCATGTTGTTCACCGTGCTTTATGCCCATCAAGTACACTTCCGGTGTGTGTGTGTGTGTGTGTGTGTGTGTGTGTGTAATTGGTTCACTTTCTCAGCAAATATTTATTGAGTGTCCTAATGACAGTGTGCTGAATGGTCTGGAAGGGCTGCATTCCACCTTTAGGAGGAAAGACACGCAGAGCGCGGGCACACGGAGGATCTATGAATGAATGAATGCCTAAAGGAATGATGTGGTCAGGCGTAGAGGTGTTCAGAGGACAGGTCAGAGAAATGAAAGTGGAAATGGTTTTATAAACCAACAAAGGAGGGGCTTCCTCCAAGAGATGGAACTTGAGCTAGATTCTGAAGGAGAGGGAAGGGGTGTTGGGAGATGGACAGTGATGGGGAAAATGGCAGGACGGCGTGAGCACAGATTGGAGAGTGAACTCGGCAGGTTTCTGTTAGTTATCTACATGTGTAACATACTACTCTAAAACTGAGGGGCTTAAAACAGTAAACATCATCTCTCACAGATGCCGTGGGCCGCGAGTCTGGGAGTGTCTTAGCTGGACAGTTCTGGCTCAGGGTTTCTCAGGAGGCTCAGTCAAGATGTCAGCCAGGGCTGCAGGCGGCTGAAGGCTGGACTGGGCTGGAGGGTGTGTTCCCAGGGCGGCTCCCTATAGGCTGGCAGTTAGTGCTGGCTGCGGGCAGGAGGCCTCGGCCCCTGTCACGTGGGCCTCTGCACTGGGCTGCTGGAGTGTCCTCACGACACAGCAGTTAGCTCCCCCAGACTGAATCAGCTAAGAGAGAGTTGTGATGCCTTTTGTGACCTAGTCACACATTGCCATTTCTGCCACATTCTGTTTATTAGAAGGAAGTCACTGTGCCCAAGGGGAGGGGAATTGGTCTTCACCTTTTGGAGGGAGGTGTGTACAAAACGTGTGTACATATTGTAAAACCACTACAGTGGCCAAAGAGCCCATGGCCTTGGCTGACGTTTTAGGGGGTCATGAAATATTTGCTTTGTGATACAGGCAAGAATCCTTACAGAAAACTCTGAATTTCAGCCTGAAAAGTGATGACGGTGGAGAGACGGAGGAGCAGTGTTTGGGGATGGGTATTTGGGGACGATGACACTAGCAGTGATGTGTGGGGTGACTGAGCACCACAAGGCCGGTTCCGAGACTGTCGTAGGCGGGGGCTGATCAGGGGCTGAGCTGGAGTGAGAAGAGATGGCAAAGGAAAGCGAGGGGGGGCCATGCAGAGACAGCGCTGCTGGGATTTGGTGACTGATGCGGGGGCTTCCAGTTGGGTGACAAGGGAACAGAGAGGCCACGGCAGGAGGGAGGCTGGGTGGAGTTCTGTCCATCGGGCGGGGCAGCTCGGCTTCAGACACGTGTGGTTATTCTGTGGGTATCTGGCCCTGTGGGGTTGGATGCGTGAGAAATCAGGCTGCTTAATAACATGAGACCTGGAATTAGCAGCTTTGCTGAGCTCTCAGTTTCTGTATCTTAGCAAAAACCCAAACTAAACCAAAATGCCAAAACCAAAGGCAACAACCTCAGTGCGGATTTGTGTCTGGGACGCATCGAGTAAGGGATCTGAGGCGATCTTGCAGCGTTCAGGTGTCCCGAGCAGCTTTATTTCTCCATGTGCAGTGGAGATGCAGAGAGAGCAGCGGGCCCGTTTGGAGAAGCTGTGTGACCTTGCCAGCTGTGTTCGGTGCGTGGTCTTACTATCTCACTTCAACCAGAGTTCTCAAAGCTTGTTCATTTCTACTGGATTTCTTATTCCTTGACTTTTTTTTACATTCAGCCCTCTTGTTCCTCTCTCCCATCTCCTTAGCAGATAATCTTATCTCCTTAATTGAAATCAAGTTCATCTGTTAGTTTAATCCATATGAAATTGCTGGGGTTTTAAAAGTAAAAAATAGTTGAATATCTGAAATTTCATATGAGTCAACCTAATACTCTCTGGATTTCCTATTCTCTACCTTAAGCTTTCTCTGTGTCATTTTTTCTAAAGAATTTGATAAACTTTCAAACATTTTACCTTGTTTCTCCTTCAAGCTACTGGTCTATTCCTCCCTGCCCCCAAATTGCCCTTGTTTCTAAATTTCCATTTCTTCCTCAGTCCAGCCCTGCCCTGGCCTTTGTACCAATGGGCAGCTCCTTTGAAATTCGTCAGTGGCCTTCAGGTAACCTTCCCAGCAGCTTTGCTCAAGCTTTCTAGGGTAGGCAGCACTGTTCTCTGGCTCTTCCCTTCTCTGAAGTTGTCACACACCTTCATTTTCTTGCTCTCCTTCTACTTCCTGTTCTTCTTTGCATGCCTCTGGAAGGGCTTTCCAACGGTTTAGAGGGCGAGGTGGTAGGGAGGCCGTCCAGGAGGCTTGGCCCCTGCAGGGCAGTTGAGCAGGGCAGGTCAGGAAGAGCATGCATGGGTGGAGAGCGAGAGGCTGTTTCCAGGGCGATGACAACAGGAGCCGAAACCCCGGCTCAAAACAGTGTTTTGGAGTGACTGCCTCTGGTTTAAAAACCATAGCATTATGATAATTGAAAAATACTTTATATGCCTATAAATGACACTTATAAATGTCTCTGTTTATAGGTATCCCGTTTTTATTTGGTAAATTAAGAATCATTCAGGCTCAATATAGTCTTATACTTGAAAATATGATACTTTGTTTTTAGCTTGCTTTAATTTTTAAGGAATGAATTTTCCATACATATACTATGGTGAGGTTTCTTTTAAAGTTTTAATTCAGAACCTTAATTTGGACCTAAAATAGAATACTTTGTGTTTCCTTTTAAAATGCAAATTAGCTATTAAGTAGGTATAATTAGATCCTTAATTAGTACTGATTGAGCATATTATAATGTTCATGTGGATTTTATGCTATTGCCTGTGTCATTTTTTAATTTATTAAGCAAATGAGTCTTTCCTTGATGTATTTTCTTTATTCTTTACAGTACATTTTTGAAAATGGGATTATCAACTATTTGCTATGATATATAATGGAGACAGCTATGCCTTTTTCAGTATGGAATATATTATGATTTGAAATCATTTAGCTCCCAAAATAATATTGCTGTGAATATCTGTATTTTGACGCTCAGGATATTTACTTGAGTTTACCATACTTCAAAAGTTCTGTTTTACTCACCACCCATTTTGTTTTGGCCTTTACATTACATACATTTTGTATTTGCTGGAAAGATATATGCCAAACTATTTTTGAATGTTAACAACTAAACATAAACTCTCTAAGTCTCAAAATCTATTCCAGAAGCGAAATATCATTTTGTAATTGCAGTTGCAAATATTTTAGTCTGCCTGTTTCCTGAATGTAATTAATTTACTTAGAAACTTTAATTCTGAATTTAGCTTGTTTTTCAAATACTGCGCCTTCAAGCATGAATTTTTTAAGTTCTTTGTTTCATTTATTTTACTGAAAGAAACATCTGACGTTTGAAGGAACACATTCCAAAAGTATAAAGCTCAGCATGTGCTAGCTTGTGAGATATGTTCTATATGTACTAGTAATGGTGATGGTGGTGGTGGTGGCTGATAATAGCAGCAGCCACTTCCTAATTTTTAGGACTCAGAAAATTCTCCCCCCCCCAAAGGAATCTGAAGTCACTTTAAGAAAAACATATGCTGTATCTTTGGGCAAAAATAATTTTAAAATGTCTGGCATAGTGCCTTGCAGATTATAAGTTCATCATAAATATTTATTGCTTACTTTTGGATAGACAGGAGTCACAAAAGCATTTAGCTAACAGTAGGGTGTTGCAGATACTGGCTGAGATACACTGCTTTGAGTGTTCTATTGGTGCTAAAGGAACAAAATTACCTTCTTTGAAGAGGATTGCGTATTCCTGTTTCAGTACAGAAGTGAGAGCCATCTCAGTTTTAATAAGAAAAATAATGTTGAAATCAATGAAAATTTATTATTTTCCAGAATTGAAAATTAGGAGATATTTGTTCTTTTCTTCATAATTGTCTAATATTATCACAACTGTTACGTGTGTTACAAGCCGTTGAATAGTCTCCAATTCCTGGGCTCCCTGTGAGTAAGTGACGTCCACACAGCCCTGCTCAGCTCCTGTAGACTCATGTCCATGGTGTTTCTATGGGGTCAGTCTGTCTCATATTTGGCCTTCCTCTTGTCCTGCTGCCTGCCATTTTCCTGGCTTCAGCATTATTGCCTTTTCTTGATGTGCCCAAAAGTGGGACAACTTCAGATTTGTCATATTTGCCTCCAGCGATGTTTCAGGCCGAATTTGCTCTAGGACCCACTTGTTCATCTTTCTGACGATCCATGGTATCTGTAGAGAGCCGCCTCCAACACCATGTTTCAAATGATCGATTTTTTTTTTTCTACCAGCCTCCTTCAGCGGTCAGTCTTTGCATCCATGCATAGTAACTGGGACTATGCGGGTGCGGATGCTGTGAGCCTTGCTCTCTGATGACACAGCTTTGCTCTTGGAGATCTTTCCTGGTTGTCCCATTGCTGCCCCTCCGAGTCTCAGCCTTCTCTCGTCTCCACTTGAACTGATGACCGAACCAAGGTCAGCAAAACCTTTAACATTTTCAGTGTCTTCCTTGTCTGTGTGAAAGTTGTGTATTTCTCCTGTAGTCATGACTTTTGTCCTCGACGTTCAAATGCAGCCCTGCTTTGGCACTTTCTTCTTTCCCTTTCATCAGAAGTTGTTCCAAATCATCGCTACTTTCTGCCAGTTAGATGGTGTCATCTGCATATCTTAAGTTACTGATATTTCTTACTCCAGTATTCACTTCTTCCTGAGGTTAGCCCATTTTCGTATGATAATGTTCTGCATACAGACTGAACAAATAGGGAGATAAAAAGCACCCCTTCTGACACCTTTGCCTACACCATTGTGTTCCTCCATATTCTGCCCTGACAGTGGTTTCCTGTCCACAATACAGGCGAGGCATCAGGACCGTCGAATGCTGTGCACGCCCATTTCTTTCGGAGCAACCCGTGGCTTTTCATGATGGACGCAGTCAAGGGCTTTACTGTAGTCTATAAAACAGACTGACCTTCTGAAATTCTTTGGAGCTCTCCAGCATCCAGCAAATGCTTGCAGTTAGATCTCGAGGGTGGCTTCCTTTTCTGAATCCAGCTTGTACGTCCAGCATTTCATGTTAGCTCTTCCTGTGTTTAGTCACTTTTCTAAGCATTGTTGGCCCTGAAATAAGAATCCCTCAATTTGAATCCTGGCTCTGTCACTTATTAATTGTATGATTTTGGGCAAGTTGCTTAACTTTACGAAGCCGCAATTTTCTTATCCTTATAAATGGATGAATGAAATGACAGTACTTACACCAAATGGTTGGTGTGAAAATTAAATGAGGTCATCATTGTCACAGTCATTGTGAACAGCTGACATTATTGATCCTTTTCTACATGTCAAACAGATACTATACATACATACCTTACTATCATTATACCACTTCACAGAGGGAGAAAGTGAGTGAGCCTTAGAGAACTTGTGACTTTCCAAATCACTTAGACTTGTGCCAGTTGCACATAGCAGAAACTTGATGACTTGTGGCTCAAGCAGATATTCATTTTTCTTGCAGAAGAATTCTGGATGTTGGTGACTTCTAGGGTCACTTCAGCAGCTCACCAGCATCAGTGCTGGCTTCTTGTGTCATGGGCTCAGTAAGGCTGCCAGTTGTCAGAGCAACCTCTCTGTTCCAGAGCAGAAGGGACAGGCAGGGACCATCAGCTGCTCTGCCTCTTTTATCTTGAAAACAGAATCTCCTTTAGAAACCTCTTCTAGACTTCAGCCTACCTTTCCTTGTTAGATCTGTATAAGATGGCCCCTCCCTGGCTGCACGGAAGGCTCTCCAAACATTTTGAACAAACCTTATCTGACATCTACGTCGTATACTTTTTCTTCTTGAAATTTTGTGTTTTTCAAAATAAAAATTATTTGCCTTTGTAGGGTGGCTGCATTTTGAAGGTAAAGGTTATGTGTCCCTCCTTCCCTATCATAAAACAAAACGAAAATTAGTGACCGAATGCTTTTTATATTAGAAATGACTACTAAGATATGTTTGTTACAGGGGATTTCTGATAACATTTTTCAACTTTCTATAGTAAAGAAAACATAATACATAATTAAGGTAATGAGTTTTTGCCTCTTTCCGTTCTAGTTATTATGTTTTAACTCATGGTAAGTGAGTTTGTTCTTTGCTCACTTCCTAAGGGGTGGTTATCCACTGATTTCATTTTCTGGAAAATAAAATTATGTCACAATTCTTGGAAACTGCTTATTTATTTATTTATTTATTTATTTATTGTTTTGTTTTTTCAGAGATGGGGCTGGGGTGAAGAGTGGGTGAAATTAGGTCATAATCCAAATTTTCTATTAATTCCTCATATACATCACCCTAGCTTACTGCTTTATTCTGTCTTTTTTATATTTGCGGTATATTGCAGGGAATTGTGTAGAGAAAAAAAAGGTAAGATACATTAGTGTTTTGAGCTAGATAGCATTCACTTTTGTAGGCGAGGAGACGGAGGCCTAGAGAAGTCGGAGAAGCTCTGCAGATTGGTAGCCTGTTGCTCTGGGCTGGGGCCTGACTCCCACAATGCACTGTGAGCATGAAATCCTAGGCGTTCTGTCCACCGAGGACGCAGCTTTCTGTCTCTGTAAAAGTATTTCCATGATGTGTTTATCAAAACGTACCTCTCAGTATCACGTTTTACATGTCAACAACTTCTGTTGCAATATTTTGTAAAATAATTAAGCATTATTAAGTATAAGCCATAATTTATCTTAGGCCACACTTTTTGATTTCTGTTTTACCAAATCACCGTACCAGAGATGTTATCAAGCAGTTTTATCTAAGTTAAGCTAAATTCAGCCACACCGTTGTCAACCATAAACGGCCATTGACTAATAAAGGAATGGACTGTTCCCATGTTGAACTTTGTATGTTGAACTTTCTAGTCTTAATTTCCAAGTAGGTCTTTCTAACGAATGGCATTGCAGTGTGGTCTGTGTACATTTCTGTGTAGCTCTATTTTCAGGTTTGTTTTTTTAAATTGCATAATTACCAAGCCAAATATTTCTAGTTGCCATTTTATAAGAAAAAGGAAAGTAGAAAAAGAAGTATTTATACATCTGTCATTGTAAATATCAACTGCTGTGCTCTTTTACATTGAAATTTTATGGCTTACTGAAAATGCATAAACTTGAGTTTAGGCAAGTATTCTTTCTCATTTTTATATATTCTTTTGTTTATTATAAAAAAATAGTATTGACCAAACCAAACCTGGTTAAGTCTCTTGGTTTTTTCATTTTAGATTAAAACTTTAATTCATTTATTCTGTATGTTGATCACTGCCGTGTCAAAGCTAATGTTCTTCAGTGATCAAGCCAAATTACTAAAATTATATTATGTTGGCATTTCGGTTATTAATTTTTTTGTTTCAACTTGTAAAAGTAATGCATTCTCATTAAAAAAGCTATGGGAAATTCCCTAAGTAGGAAAATTTAAAAACTTCATAGGTCCAATTTTATAACTGTGTGTGATAATGGATGCCAATGAGATTTACTGTGATCATTCACAATATATACACATCTCAAGTCATTATGTTGTACACCTGAAACTAATGTTCTGTGTCAATTATATCACAATTAAAAAAATATTGCTAAAACTCGAAGGTCCACCAGTCATTTTGGCGAATTTCCTTCCAATCTTTTCATCTAGACACAGATTTTTGTTTTGTTTGTATATGGCTTTAATCATTCTCTATATAAGTTTATATCATGAGTTTCTTATTTAATTATATAGATAGCATTTTTTATTATGAAGGATGTTTTATATATCATTGAATATAATACATTTCCTTTAAGCATTCCTGTTTATTAGACATTTAGGTTGTTTCTACTCTTTTAACTCTTATAAGTGACACAGCTGTGAACATCTTCGTGAGACTTCTAAGATTATTTCCTGAGGAAAGATTAACTGGAATAACTAGGCTTAAAGGTAATTGATGTTTTTCAGACTTATGCAAACAGATTGAACATTTCATATGTTTATTTATTAATAGTATTTCCTTTTTGTAGATTGTCAGTTTCTTTGCTTAGTTTATCTTTTGGGATTATAGTATCTTCCTAATCTATTATAGGCGCTCTCGATACAATTAAGATTGTTTGTCTTTTTATTTAAAAATTCCATTTTATTACAAAACTAATTCAAGCTTATTGCAAGATACAAATTCAAGTAAATTAATGGGAAAAATCAAAGATCACTTAGTGAAAACATTTTAATATATGTGTAAAAAAAGTTAACAAAAGATCATATTTTTGAATACCATTTATAACTAGCTTTCCTTCCAAATAGATATGTAAATATGTCATAAACAAAATTATTAGACTGCATAGCATTCCATTACTATAATTTATTTAGCTAGTCCCTTATTGATATATACTGATGGTTTTTCCATCTTTCACAATTTTTGTAAACAACACTTCAGTGACAATTCTGTGTGTAAATCTTGGTGTGATTGTCTGATTATTTCTTTGGAATAAACTGTTTGTAGTGAGAGAACTGGAAAGGATATACATTCTTAAAAATTGATGCATATTTTCTATTTGCCACAAAGTAGCTGTCTCTATCACTAGGTGTTATTTTATTTTTCACGTTTGCCAACCAGTTGCTCATTAAATGCTTTTGGATTTATCACTTCTTAATTTATATCCTTTGTCATAACTGTTAAAACTGTTTGCTCCCAATTTATTGTCAATTACTTTTGCCATGTAAAACTTTTCTGTTATATAATTGATTTATCTATTTTTTTCTTTCATAGTTTCTACTTTGGGTGCTATGCTTAGAAAGACCGTTGCCTCCTAGGAAATATTGGCAGATCTTTCCTTCTCGTATTTTATAATTTTATATTTAGTTAATTTATTTTCAACTATTTGTAATTTATTTTGGAATAAGTCATAACTCCTACCTCCCCCACCCCATAATGATAATTGCTAATATGCATTGAGCTCTTTATTACCTTCTTTTTTCCTAAGACACACATTTCTTTGCATTTCAACCTCTCTTACCTCCTTGAAATCACTGTTGGCCAGGTGACACTTGTGACACAGTTGTTGTCATTGCCTGCCCATATGTGAAGTTATAGTCTCTTTACATTATTATCATTCTTTGAGCAGATATGGTCTCCATAAACTGTAAATCACAACGTATTGGGTAATTCTCAGTTTTTTCTTTTCTGTAGTAAAATAAACTAGGCGGTATTAGAATGCATTGCTTTGGGGGAACTTATTTCAGTTGTGTGTATAGAAGCCGATCTCAGTATGAGGGTGCTGGTTATGACGTGAACTGTTTCTGACTTTGTCAGCCACCATTGGGCAGACATCGTGATGGTGAGGCTGGAGGCAGTTGTGGAAGATCGTAACCACTGCTGACCAGAAGGGACAGAGTGTCTGGTGCTGGAATGCGATGACAGATAAGAATTCTGTGTATCGCCGACCTGTATCTTCTGAGGCTGTCCACCCTCTCTGTGCTCCTGGTCACACTTTCCTGCAGCCATTTGTCTACCTGCTGCTGTTCCCAGTGTTCTGGGCTCTCCTTGGCAGAAGCACCCACGGCAGTCAGTGATGCTCGGCCATCACTTCCTTCAGTCTCCGCTTCACACTTAGTCGTCGATACCAACTCGCCCAAGCCCTCCCACTGGGAAGCACCCACCCCTAGCTGTCCAGAACATGCATCGTTTATAAAGCTGTTGTTCCCAGATTGCTCACCACAAACCCACTGGACATTAACTGTATTATCTAAATTTACTGTATGGTTGTAGATGCTAGCTTGCATTTCTTTTCCAAATCAGCATTCTGCGTTTACATTGCATGTTGAATACCCATCAGTTTTCTACCTTAAAGATAGGTTTTTTTCTTCTTCTTTCTAATGACTGGAAGTATGCACACACCAGCCGAGTAGATAAATTCTAATTTAGTTTTTGAGAAAAATTTAATTTCTCCCTTTCTATTCATGTTTAAGATTTTCCAATATTTTAGAAATGTTTGACATATATCTATAGCCCATGTATAATACTTTCATATTGTTTAAATAATAAAGGGAATATTTACTACATGGTAACCCTTTTAAAAATAACAATTTAAAGTTACCTTTCTGTGTTCTGAATTTCATGGACTAATAGTATGTGGTTTTTAAAATGTATAGTTACCAATACTTGGGTTTCTTTCTTCAGTTACCTATTAGCAGAAAATAAGAAGTTTGTATTCATGACGTGATTAGTGGTTATGATTTTGAAAGCAAGAACCTTCTGATGGGTGGGAATGTAAAACGGTGCAGCCACTGTGGAAATGTTTGGCAGTTCCTTCAATACTTAAACAGAGTTACCATCTGACCCAGCAATTCCACTGGTAGGGAATCTACACCCAAAAGAAAGGAAGATATGTGTCCACTCAAAAATTTGTACACAGATGTTCATAGCAGTATTATTTATAGTAGCCAAAAGGTAGAAACAACCCAAATGCCCACCAACTGATGAACCGATAAAATGTGTGCGTGTGCGTGCGTGTGTGTGTGTGTGTTCGTGTGTGTTCCACACAATGGAATATTATTCAGCCATAAAAATTAGTGAAGTACTGATACATGACACAACATGACTGAACCTTGAAAACATTATGCCAAGAGAAAGAACCCAGTCACAAAGGGCTACGTATTATATGGTTTCACATGTATGAAATCCAGACTAGGCAAACATTTAGAGGTAGGAAGTAGGTTAGTGGTTGCCTGGGGATGGGAGGATGAGAGGGGGGCTTAACGGGGTGATGGCTAATTTTAGAATGATGAGAGTCTTCTGTCGATCGTGATGATGGATGAACCATTAAATGGGCGAGCTGTATGGTACATGAGTTATATATTAATTGTTTTTAAAAAGAATTTTTCTGTGTAAGAATGGCAACATAAGGGAGTGAGGAGACTCAGTTTCTTTCTGTTCTATTTTGTTAGCCTGAGCAAGTCAACATCCTCCTTGGTTCCCAGTCCTGTTGTCTTGTTGATCTTTTTAGAGCCTTCCCAGCTCTAAAACCCATGATTTTAATTTTTGGGGAAATGATCTGATTACAGCTGTCAACAAGCGTGCACTTAGACACACTGATTGCTCTTATTCAATGGTTTCCCAAATTGCTGGCATGCTGAATCAGTGGGACTAATCTGGCTGCCCTCTCCTCCCTTATCATGGCTTCTGAAGGAAAGCTCATTGTTTGTTTATATTAAAGGCAGCATTTTCCCAAAGTTACTATGCAGTGCAGTTCACCTCATTTCTTAGCCCAAACAATGCATGTGGTGCCACGGAGTCTACTGTCAAAGAGCTTTCGTTATTCTTTCAGAAAACACGCTAAGAGTAGCCCTTGTTCCTGCAATGTTAGTCAGAGGGTCTCAGCAAATAACCACAGACTTTATTTATAGCAGTGTATGTTTTGGATTTATAACATTCTCTCTGTTATAGACATAGTGTATTATTTGCTTGGTTACTTTATAATTGTGATAGTTTCATGCCACCCACTGTAGGTTGTTGGTCAGTGGTTATTCTAACCACAAATTAAGGAGTTATTTTTCTGTGGTTCAGTTATACACAAGGATTATATTGCAAAAGTCGCTGGAGCCCAGGTTCTATAAACAGTTTTCTGGAAGAAGTCTTTGTCTAATAGACTGACTAGATGGTTGGTACTCAGAACATTAGAGGATAGAATTTAGGTGATCAAAACGTAAGTTGTCGATCATAAAATTGTTGAACATTGTGCTATAAAATGTCAGATGAGCAATTTGCCAACTGCTCTCCGTGTTGGCATACGGCAGCAGTGTTTTCCATAGGATGGAATTGTAGGGATTTTCCTACCCCCAGAGCAGTGAAGGATTAGACTTTTGGGGGTCACGGGCCCCCTTGAGAATACAGAGAAAGCACCTGTCTGTCTAGGCAGATTTACACATGTATGGACATACACACATTTGCATGTGATTTTAGGGGGTTCATGGAGTCCCCTAACACACCCGTTAACCTTTAGGGACCCAGGAACCTAGGTGTGAGAGCAAGATGGGTTTTAGCTTCTGGAGTCTCCTGGGAATCATTTGGAGAGGGAGCACATGGTCATAAGGATGACCGTGTGTAAGGCGTCCCGAACTTGGAGTATAGAGGCTGTCCCTGTGACCAGCACCATGGGAATGATCACACAAAAGTGCCTGGCTCTTTTGTTCCCTGCTGTACCTGAGTGTGTATTCGGTAGGTGCTCGGTAAACATTTCCTGAATGGATGAGAAATGTGTTCTCTGGAAGAGCTGACTCTTGTTTCCAGACTTCACTGTATCTTGTGTCTACCGTTTCCTATTAACTGATATTTGAGAAGCAAAATAAGGGGAAAATAAGAATGCATCGAGTAATGTCACAGATGTTCACTTTATATCTGAGCCCAAATTTAGTTTGCCTGTATACTTCTCACCTTGTATAACCATAATTTGTTTTCCTTTTGTTGCAGATGACCAAGTTGTTTTTTGTTTTTTTTTTTTTATCACTCTGCCTTTTCCATTTTGGGTATTACTTTAGTAATTAGACAAAGATCAGGATTCATAAAAGTTTTTATACTGTTTCTAGTTATTTTGTAAACCTATGGGATTTCTTGAAATATATTTTTGGCTAAAATTTTGGTCTTATAAGTAATGGAAATTTTGCTCTGTGAGATTTCACTCCAGATTTGTCAGTTCTTTCTCTATACATTAAAAAAATACATAACCCAAAGCTAGGCCCAATATTTTCTTTCTTCTTTGAAAATCAAATATACAGCTAAGATCTCCAAATTGTTTCTGCCTGTCGAATGAATGACTTCAAAAGGCAATGTAAGTCCTTTTCATAGAAATTACTTTTTTTTCCTTAAATAGGTTTAGACCATCATCCTCAGTCACCTTTTGAGAAGTAAATGAAAAGAAGTTACATTATTAAATTACTTTTTTCTTAGTTGTGTACCACAACTAAGAAAGGGGATTCTTAAATTGATTGGAAACTATTACAGTAAAACCTTGGATTATAAGTAACTTGGTTTGCAAGTGTTCTGCAAGACGAGCAAACATTTCTATTAGGTTGGTGCAAAAGTAATAGCAGTTTTTGCGTGAACTGTGTGGTGCATGAGTTATATATTAATTGATACTCGTAATGGCAAAAACTGCTATTACTTTTGCACTAACCTAATAATACATTTTAACTTGGTAAACGAGCGATGTCTTGCAATATGAGTAGTTTTTTCTGGAGCGAATTATGCTCGCAAACCAAGGTATTACTGTATTTAATGACTAATTGCTCTGACCCAGGCAAATGCTTCACACACATGAATTCACTCACCCTCACACAGTTATATTGGGCACGCATGGTTATTATTTCTGTTTTACAGCGAAGGCACCCAAGGGCACAGAGAGGCTAAGTAACTTGTTCAAGGCCACGTGTCACTCACTGGTTAGTAATTTGCAGAGCCTGGATTCAAACATTCACAGTCTGGCTGCAGAGCCAGGACTGTTAACCACCGCACTAGACCGCCTCTTACACTCTAAGTCATGAATAAATGCTAGAGGCAGTCAAGGAAGGCTTCCCAGAGGAGGTTACGTTGGAGCTGATTCCTAACCTAGAAGTTCCCTACGTGGAGAAGAGCGGAAGGCAGATGCCCGGATGCCCAGCAATAGGAAAGGGCGGTGTGCTTCACAGGGAGTGGAGGTCGGAGGGGAGCAGACGGGAAGGAGAGAGGGTGAGTCAGACTGTGAATTGACTTGCGTTCAGGTCAGAGAGTCTGGACTTTTTATTACAGAGCATTCCCATGACATACCTCCAAAGACTGATGCTGGACGGTTACCTCCGAATCAAGTGGGGGCTTCAGTAAAAAGGCAGATTCGTAAGCCCCACTCGAGGGGTTCTGATTCAGAAAGGATGGCTCTGCTCCAGGGTTTCTTAAGGCACCCATGTATCCTTATAATAAAGTCACACTTTCCTCCCCTCCAGCTCCCCCTCCCTCTCTGCCTCTCCGTCTCCTTAAGCTACTTTAAGTTCATTTCTATTTCGGGGAGCCCAGAGCCAGTACCCACACACCAGTCCTTCCTGTTCTCATTCTCTTCCTTGGCTGCTGTCGGAAGCTGCGCCACCAGGACGAGCTGTCGGGCACAGCAGCCACACCAGTTTTGGAAAGTATTTGGCCTTCCTACAGCGGACTTGGAGTCAGTGATTCGGAATACAGGCAGAGCCTTCGTATTTTTATCCCAGCCTAGGCATTTGGGGTGCACATTCCCAGAATGAGCACCTCGAGTGGGAAACACAGTGGTATGCGTTCCAACACAAATTTTTAGATCCCAGCACACATCCAGCATATCTCTAAACACTTAATTTAGGGTTCTGTTTTTCACTGTTCTTTTCGTTCCTTTTTTCAAATGATTCTTTGATTCATGCCAATTTTTCTAGCCAGTTTATGAATATAGAGAAAATGGAACTTAGTTTCTTTTAGGCTGTTAGAACAAAAATACCATGTGGCTTAAACAACAGACAAGTATTTCCCACAGTCCCGGAGGCTGGGAAGTCCCATGATCTGGGCGCTGGCAGAGCCTGTGGGGATTCATTGTCTGTGAATCCACTTCCTGGTTCATAGACAACTGTCTTCCCACTGTGTTCCCACAGGGTAGAAGGGACTGGGAGCTCTTGGGTCCTCTTTTATTCATAAGGTCAGCAGTCCCATTCACGCGGCCTCCATCCTTACAATCTGATCACCTCCCAAAGGCCTCACCTCCAAATACCATCATCTTGGGGACTAGGATTTAACCTGTGAATTCTGTGGGTGGGGGGACACAGACCTTCCATCTGTAGCATTCAGGAATCAAGATTGCTTTTAAATGCGTGTATGCAATTGCTCAGCAGTTTTTAAAAGATGTACGTTGGAGTCAAAGAATCCAAATATATACCTTCCAAGATGAAAAATTTTAAGATGCCAAACTAACTCAGATTATACCTTGGGAGAGTCTAGACCAGGGGTTCTCAACCTGTGGGTTGCGACCCCTTTGGGGGTCGAACAACCATCGGAAAACAAAAAGATATTTACATTACAATTCATAACAGTAGCAACATTACAGTTATAGAGTAGCAACGAAAATAATTTTATGGTTGGGGGTCACCACAACATGAGGAACTATATTAAAGGGTCGCGGCATTAGGAAGGTTGAGAACCACTGCTCTAGACAAAGAAAGGTCCTGATAAACACAGAGTACAATCGAACCGTTATTATAATGAAAAAATATTGGTCACATTTTTATACATAACATACACGATTATACTGTGCTAATCAAGTATTCTTTTCATGAAAGATAAAAGAACTAAAGCAAGACAAACTGCAGACTATTAAATGAATTGCTTTACAAGAAATGAAGTGCTTTATTAGTATATATTATGTCATTATATAGTATACTTGAACAACTTTGCTAATTTATATATTTTGATGGACTTTTTTATGCTGTTTTCTAAATTCCATTATTTCTTCTTTGACTCATGAGTTATATAGAAGTGTATTTTAACTTTCCAAGCAAGTGAGAATTTGTTTAATGGTAGTTTCTAGCATAATTGTATCGTGATCAAGGGAGATGACACCAATTTTTGAAATTTGTGAAAACATTTTTTTAGCTCAGTGTTTGGTCAGTTTTTGTAAATGTCTCCGTCTGTGAAGCAGTTTGGATGGTGGATGTGTCCTTTCTGCTAGCAATCCTTTCAATTCCTATTGTTATATAACCCGAGGCTGTTACCACTTTCATATGCGTTTCGAATCTTCCTATCTTCTAATTAATTCTCATTTTTCTATTATTTAGCGACCCTTTGCGTCTATAGAAATGTTAAAAAAAACTCAAGTTTTGCAAAACCCAGCCTCAGTGCTGTTTATTCTTTGGGTTCCAGCTTTCGTTCCCTTTGCTGCCTTTCTGTAATCAGTTCTAAGTTGCCTACTCAATGATACCGTTAAAGAAATGGTTTTGGGTATTTTAACTACTGTGTTTATTTCTTTGTAGCAGAAGTTTTGGTCAGTTTATTTGTTCTAACATACTGCTAGATACGGAAGTCTGTTATCGTTATTTTAAAATTTAATCAAGATCATTCATGAATATTTGTATTTGTTTAGATTTTGAAGAATAAATTAAATCAGAGCCATATGGGATGAACTTTTAAATAAGTGCGAACTTGTACTTAAACTTTTCACGTGGTTTTTGCTTGGTATTGATGTTTCACTGACCAGTAAATACCATGAGAGATTTAAATGTAAGAGGCATTCCAAAAGTTACTGAAATGGAGGATGTTTTTTCTCTTAAGTAATCACTTATGGTTAAAGCATCTTATTCTCATGTAATTTATTTTCATTAATTCTTTGCATCCTCAGAATTATTGCAGTTACATTTGACATGTAAGATTACATTCATAAGCATGAAACTCATTAAGGTTGTGTGGTGAGGAGGATTTATGAAAGCAATTAAACAAAACGTTTTACTTTTTGACTCCTACTAGACTAGATGTGGTCAGCAACTGTCTGTTCTTCAAAAAGAATGAAAGGATGTACCTTAAGCATATTTTGTTTCATTGTAGATCATCATTTATGAGGCTCCTGTGGATATATGGTTTTATTCTATGCCAGAATCTTCTGAGAAAGTGACTTCTTTCCTTTGCTGAGCATAAGAATAAGGATAGCACGGCTTAACAAGTTGTTCTAGATGCTTCCATGGGAATATTAATGAGAAAGTATAGTGCAGTGTTTATGAGCACAAGACTGATCAGAAGTCAGATTGCCTGGGTTTGCTTATTTAATAGCGTAATCTTAAGCGAGTTACTTAGTGCTCTGTTTTTCAGTTTCTTTCCTTTAAAAACAATAGTACCTTAGATAAGTCACTTAGAAGAATATCTGTTCCCAAGCATAGCAATCCCTTAATTAATGTTTGCTATAGTTTCCCCCCCAGGAATAATTAGTAGGCTGTACATTGATGTAGATGTAGGGAAAATTCAAAACATATACATTTTTTAAAGTTTTCATATTAACAGGCTTGTGTGTCTTAACTATATATATAGCTGTGTCACATTTTGGGTATCCATAAAGCTTGAATGTATGTTTTTACTAGAAACAACTAGAAACAGCCTCTGGGTAAAATAGATATCCTCATGGACTCAAGGGTCAGTGTCAATTCCCTGGTAGGGGTTTTCCTGGGGAGTCATGAATATGGGGGCTCCCTCACTGTAGGCAGGTGGTGTTGCTCATAGTTGTAGGATGATAGCTGTGTTACTGTAGCGTTCGGGGCCGGCTCGCATTACAGGCAGTACTTCCTGAATGCTTACCTGGGGCCAGGGCTGCTTTTAGGTACCTTATGTGGATTAATTTGTTCTATCTTCACAGCAACCAATGAAGTAGGCACTAATGTGATCTCAGTAGTTATTTTCTGAATAAAGAATAGGACGACATCTCATTTTACAGATGCAGCAATGGATACACACAGGGCTACACTAAGTTGCACAGACAGCCATTGGCAGAACCAGAATCTGAACACACAGCCTCGTTCCAGAGCACCTGTACACCCTCATGCAGACCCAGCTCTGCCCCGATGGTGTCAGCTTAGGCAGCAACGCTCCATTCAGTGCTGGAGTTGCTCCCTTGCCCTCGCTGGGTTTTCTTGGCCAGCTGGAAGCAGCCTGCAGCCTGTGGAATCTGTCTGTGTTGTCCCACTGAATTGCCCTAGAATTCTGTTTTATCCGCGGGCTGGGATCTTGACTGTACACCCCGTTACCTGGGGAGGTCGGCCTAACGGAGGTGTGTGTATGCTTGCGACAGCACAGCGTGTTGATCCGCAGGGATGGAATGCTGCTGCCAGCCTGGCCAGCGCCTCCGCCCCGGCCGGGGTCTTGCCTCCTCACCTGCTTGCTGGCCCCCTTCCCAGGGGCCTCTGCTGAGTCCTGGCCTACGTTGCTTTCCTTCCTGCTTTCAGCCAGTCCCGATTTCTCTTTGCACCTAACATGAGCCTTTGGAGAAAACGTGTGAGATACACGACAGAAAAGAAAAAGCTGAATGAACAACGGGGCAGCCAATAGCTGGGTTAATAGCCAACCACTGGTGGCTGCTCTGGACACTAAATCCTGCCTTCTTCATCTTTTCACTCAAGCATCACCGTGCTCGTGGGAGCTGCGGGGGAGGCGCTCCTCTAGTGACTTTGCAGTTGTCACCTGACCTGCACTGTGCCCATGTGGACACGACTGGCCGCCGCGGGGAAGAGTGGGCAGCATTCTTCCGCCTTCACTTCCTCGGCCCTTGAGCCCCATTGAGCTGTGAACAGTGGCTGAGGACAAAAGCCGCGTCCCCTGTGCAAACAGAGCCCCACAGCCGCAGCACACTGAGCCGTTCTTCGCCCTGTGTGAGAACTGAGGGGCCTCTATTCACGGCCTTTGTGCTGATGTCTGTCAGCAGCGCCGGCGGAGGCCGGGCCCATTGTGCTGGCCAGTGTTTCTTATTGACCTGAGTCTGTGCCGGCTGTGTTCCCAGGGTCGAAGTGGCGAGTGAGAGGAGGTTTGAAAAGGGGTAATCATAGGCTCCATGCATTCTGCTGCATTGTCATCTGACCTATTAAATCTAAACTGTGGTCCGTGTTCATGCAAACAGGTAATTACGTAGTCACAGCTGCAGCTATTGACATCTGGCTGCTGCCCCACAGGAGAAAAAGACGTGGTTTTCGTCCTGTGTCTAGGCTCTTACATGCTGGACATTTATGCTTTTTAACTGAAAATAGGTCATGGGTCAGGAGGACTGAAATCTCACCAAGGTGGATACTGTGAAGTCGCCTCTGCCACAGCTATTGGCATCTGTTTCCCTTTGCCCCCACCGTGCTTCCCTGATACAGACCGAGTAGTCTTGGTTCAGTTTTCGTTTTTAAGGAGTGTAAGGTGAGATGATTTTTATGCGTCCTTCCTAGACGATCCCCTCATGACACTAAGTCACTGTGAAAGGTCTGCCTGTCACATCTTCATTTTGCTTGTTGCCTGTGATTTACCCACGGCCGCGTTGCCACTCCCCCAGTGGGGGATGGTATTCACGAGCGGTCCACCATCATGACAAGCACACTGGAATGAATTGAGGCTGATGGCTATTAATTATGTTAACAGTCTATTCTTTCTAGTTTCTTTCTGTATTCCAAAGAGCAAATGTGATGAATGCATCAGTCCAGGAGAAGTGCTACTTTTATTATCAGAAGAAAAGGTGTTTAGAAACGTGTCCCCACCAACCATGAAAATCCAGTTAGCACTAGAGTGCTGTGTCCGTGTGTTTCCATTCACCTCCATGACTCACTCTTTCACAACATTTGTTAAAAGCCATGTAGGTGATGGGCTCTGCTAGGTTTTGGGGTATAATTTACAAATAAAGATCTGTTGCCTTGCTTTCTGTAATTCACCACTGTCACCAGTAGCATTCTGAGGGATATGAGGCGTGGAACTGATGCAGGCGAGAGGAACACAGTTTTAAGACCTTGTAACTCAAGGTTTGTCTGTTTTTCTCTACGGGTTTGACACTTTCTCTACTGTTTTGATGTGGTATCTTTCTAACGGGTCCCCCTGGGACCTTGATGAGAAAGCACCCAGGAAGCCCGAGAGCCTTGATGGTGCCACCTTTTGAGCCGGAGTCCTGTAGGCCGGGCTCAGGGCCTGCTCCCGCTGTGCCCACCTCACAGTGCTGGGCCGGCTGCGCTGGGCTCACGATGCTTTTCAAAGGATGGCAATTCATCGTTACCTCCTGCACCCTACGTTCTGGACATATAGTAATGAATAATATGAAACTCTTACCCTCAGGGAACTTGGATAAAAATGCCTTTTTTTTTAAGCCATCCTCACTATAAGCACAATTTGGAAAAAAAAAAAAGCATAATGATTGAATTTAAATAGAATAAATACTACAAAAAAAATCAAAGACTAAATATGTTCTACCTTTGAAAAAGGTGGGCCAACAATGAGGAAATATTCCTTCCACTTCAAAAATCGGATTTCTCATTATTGTTCCTAAGTAAAGTTGGTCTCTTCTATGTGGGACGCTATGCTATGTATTGGCAATAAAATGTTTACTAAAATGCATGCCGCTTGCTATCAGAACCCTCAGATATGAAAAAATTTTTCAACTTCTTAGGATGAAATCATTTTTACAAATAATACTTTTTCCCCCCACTTTTTAGTACTGCTGTTTCACACACAGAATTGTTTTGACAGATACCGAGTGGAATCACTTCAAAAGGCTTTTCATATTTGTAAGAAATCACAAACCATATGCCGTCTTGTAAAAAAGCCTTGATTTGGAAAGAATCTGGCTCGTGGCCAGCAATTAATTAAGCCACTCTTTTGTTTGGGCCATGTTGTGGGGTCGTGTAAGTGTGAAATAGCCTGTCTCCACCAGGTTGGGACACTCCTGTGTGTGCTCCACAGCAGCTAGTCAGCCTGGGTGCAATTTTCCTCCTGAGTCATAGGCCTTGGGGTAAAAGGAACTGAAGAACGAGAGGAATGGGGAGAAGCTGTTGGGAGGAAGTGGGCATTTGCACTTGGCACTGGATAGCTGCACAGCGACTCCTGTCACTTGGGTCCCTCTAAAACTGCCTCCTTATGCACAAGAACATCTGCAGCAGATGTGTGTTGCTAGACAACGTGGAAGGGGAGAAGATGATTTAATTCCGTGCTGTGTAAAGCGAGATACCCTGTTGTCCAAAGGAGAACATAATTAGCCTGACCAATTGATTCCCTGCATTCCTCCTGACCCCCATTTAGATATTCGTAAATTACCTTCAAATCTCCATCTTCCCCCCTATCGGATTGTACGGGCTCAATTAGGCTCCTCCGTGTTCCTGTCCCCCGTGCAGCTTCACTTATCATTAGAGCAGAATGCGCTTGTATTCAGGATGTAGCAGCGAAACAGAGTTATGGGCCCTGGGTCTGAAGATTGCCATCAGGGAAGGCTGGCCTCAGCAGAGGGCTTCCTTTCGCCCGTTTCGACCATTGTCACCGCTTCCCCTCATTCAGCCTCATGGCTGTTGATCTTAGCGAGAGACCCAGAGACACGATTGCTTTGCTTACAAAATAGGTTTTATGTTTGATCTTTTCATTTTGTAAAAGATAAAGCACCTAAATCTTAAAAGGGTGCTTTCTTTTTTTAATGAATAGCAGTGGCTCTGGGAATTTCAAAAGCCCCGCAATGTTTTGTTCATTTGGTAAAAAAGGATTCACAACAGACATTGTGATCCAAATACTTGTTTTCTTTTTCTTAATGGAAAGTTATTTCCCTAAGATTAAACATGATTAAAGTATAGAATTCTCTCATACTTTTCTCCAGACTCTAACAAATAAAACCAAACTCCACGTCTGTTTTGGAGTGGTTTCCTGGACCCTGTTCTTCTCCTTTACAGGAAGTGCTGGTCGGGAGTCCGGGACCATGGGTACCTGCACACACTCGCCCGCACTCACCCGCTGCACATTGGCACGGTCTGGCCCATTATCTTGGGGAAAAGTGAAAGCATATCCAAGTGATGTGCAGAGAGTTGTGGGTGGGTGCAGTGCAGAGGGGGTTAAGCACCCGGCATTTTCAGTGGCTTAATTAGGCTCTGGCAAAGAGCCAGATCAGTAGACAGCGGGACAGCGCAGAAACCAGTGGTCTCAGCATCTTGGCAAGGGCCGCTCAGTGGCAGTCGGCTGTGCCTACCTGTTGTGGGAACGCGAGGCTGTGCAGACCAGGAACAGCGCAGCCAGGACTTTCCCACCCAGCTCTCCTATGGTACTTGTCTCTATAAAAGCAGGCACCTCTTGTGGGGGATTCACGGCTCTGCTCCATTCAGGGAACAGCCTGAGGCCCCTGAGGAAAGCCCTGTTCTCGGAGCCCGCACCACGTGGGAAGCACAGTCCAAGTGAGCCAGGATATTGTCAGGATTTGACGTTCCGGAAGGACCCATGAGGAGACTGGCAGTGCCGAGAAGTTTCAGTCAGTCAGTGCTTAGCCTCAGAGCTTTTCAAGAAAGGAAAGTCCTGTAGTTTTATTATTGTTGTTATTGACAAAATATTGATCATAAGATGGTTAGCCTTTCAAATAAAATATTATGAATGTATTATTTTTTAAAAAAACACTAGTTTTGTGAACTTTACAAATCTAAAAGATCAAGGATTGTAATTCAGTATTTTCTACTTGTCTTATTAGCTAAAATGAATTGATTTGCTGTTTAGATGGTTCATAACTCAAATTTTTAGGACTAAAGCTTCTACAGTAATCTTTTATACCAACATAAACCCCCAAAAACCCCATATTATGAATGTGCTTGAATTTCTATCTGCTGAAAAATTTTTCTGGGTAAAATTATTTCAGATAGCAGAAAGTATTTCCATTTTGGATAGAAGGAAACCTTTTGTTTCATTTATTTAGAGTTGTACTACTTAACCATTCAAGATGAACCCCAACTTTAAAAAACTATATATAACAAAAACATCACTTGAAATCTTGTAGTCCTTAGAAAAGGCTTCACTGTGTCCTTTTATTTAGAAAAGCGAATTTTCTTACAACTCTTAAAAATAGATAGACTACCTCCCTGCGGATAGCACTTCTATTTTTCCCCATGTTTTCTATCCTTTGTGTAACAGAGATCCCCAGCGCTCAGCCTGGAGCTGACTTACCACTGCGTTCAAGTCAGAGTCCCAATAGAATATCGTGAGCTCGGTGACCTTTGCTGCAGTTAGAATAACACGTTCCTGTGCACTTCAGTGCTTTCCAGACTCACACGTGGAAACTGCTGTAGCTCCAGGTGCTGATGGGCGTGTGCTGTGCCTACACCACAGCTTTATCCTGTGCTCGTTCATAGACAACCGTGCATTATTCCCGTCACTCTCCGAAACTAGCCTGTGGCGCCGTTTCTGTGCCAAAGGCACTGTTGTACATGTTTTCAGGCTATGTTACTAGCTTCCTAAACATTTAGAATTACATTTGTCATCAAGAAATGTTTCTTTCCATCTCTGCTCATGCTTCATGCCTCGACACCTGCTGACTCTTATAAATACGGCCACACGGGCTTTATTTTAGTTAGCGTTTATGTGGTGTATCTTTTCTCATACTTTAATTTTCTACCTTTCTGTGTCTTATATTTATTAAGTGTGACTCTTGTGAGCAGCCTTTAGTTGGGCTTTGTTTATGTAGTCTGCCAGTCCTTGACTTTTAATTGGAATATTTAGACCTTTTACATTTCATGTGAGTACTGGTATTTTTCTGTTTAAATTAACACCTTACTATTTGCTTCCTCCCTTTTTATTTGTAAATATGCTCAACAGAGAAAGGAAACAAATTTCTAGCAACCCAAGAAATTCAGTTAACCAGAGGGCCCCATCCTCCAAGGTTTTGATATAATCAAGGTTTTCTATATGTATCTTTCTATTGTATTTCTAAGAAAGAAAAGTACACACACACACACACACACACACACACACACCACAATATATATAAAGTATAAATATATATTTATATATAACTACATACAGTTAAATATATTTATACTAATTATATCTTTAATATGTATTATATATTTATAGATTATAAATATAATTATAAATTATAGCTGTAAATTTTTATTTGTAACTTATTTATAAGTTGTATTTGTATCATATTCATAACTTAAAATTTATAACATAGTTATACTATGAATATATAAATTATATAATTATAATATAAATTATATATTTATATATAATTATCTTTTACATAACTATATAATATATACAGTTAGACATTATATATAGATGTAAAAATGTACGTTTTTAATATATGTTAGAATCAACTGTAGCAAAGGAGATGGAGGAAAAGGGGAAGGTCCTTCTCTGCAGATCTCCAGCCCAGAAAAGCCCAGCTGAGGTGGGACAGAAAGGAAAGCTGCCAATCACACGTGAAAGATTCTAACCTTGATCAAAGGTTAGGGTAGTGAGTTGAGTCCCCAGGAGGCCGGGGAGTCCATGCTCCTGAGCCCATTCTAGTCCCTGGAACCAGCATCCAGGCCCTGACAGGTTACCCAGCATGGACTGGAAGATTTAACGTCTCCCCTCACAAAGTAGAAGCATTGATGTTACCATCTGTATCATCAGGGTTTCCCCAAGAAACAGACCCATGGGAAATACAGACATGGTGAATATGGATGGCTTATTTTAAGGGATTGGCCCCCACCGCTGTGGGGACTGGCAAGGCTGAGATCAGCTGGAGTTGATGCTGTGGTCTCCAGACAAAACATCTTCTCCCGGAAACCTCAGTCACTGCTGACTGGATGAGGCCCGCTCACACTACTGAAGGTAATTACGGATTGTAGGTGTTCACCCAATCTACAGAATGCTTTCACAGCAACACCTCACTTAGTGTTTGGTTCAATGACATCAATCAGTGTAGAAGAAGCAAAGCCACTGGGAGTTGTTTGTAGTGGCAGTCCTGCCTATGAGATAAGGGAAATGACCACCTGTGGGGAGACAGCGCCACCCCCAGGCAGGAGGCCCATGGAGTAGCCACTCCAGGTCAGCTTTGCATCAGGAGCAAATCGTTCTTCACCGTGACCTTCCCATCTCCGTCTCCCAAATACAAATGTGAAGAATCAGAGAGCAGCTATTAGAGAGGCTGCCACAGGGAGGTCTCACTCAGGACAGGACTGTTACACCGATGGCCATCACAGAATTAAGACGAAGCCTTAAGAATGTCTCTGTTTTGCTTCTTCCCTAAGTCCATGATATTCACCTCTGCCGATCTGTCCAGCTCTCTATGTGCTTTGCCTTCTCTCCCTCGACTCTTCCTTTATATCTCATTTATTTCTGTACTCAGCTGTCCTAAAACTTTAAAAGTCATTTTTGTTTCAGTTTGTGTAAATGAGATGAGTGACTACTAATATTTAACTTCCTGGGAAAAGATTACCCACTGCGTTCTATAACTCTGTGCACCATCCGCACAGAAGCAGCTCCAGGTCATGGAGATGCCCTGGTAGACCCCTGCCCTTGACATCCCTGTGTCAATACCACTGAAAACTCACTGCGCCCTGCGGCAGCGAGGAGAGCTCTGCACCCCCGCGTGTCATGAAACACGCAACCCGAGCGGCACTGTAATTTTTATAATAAAAGCGAGAGGAAACGGCTGCAGCCTGCCGCGCGCCAGCAGCTGCTGGTCGATGTCTCCCGCTGTGAGAGCACCTTTCTGACAGGTTCTCAGGCTCAGGGCTGAGGTCAGAGCGGGATTAGGACAGGAACCCAGCCCGCACTGACAGCTGCTCCGTTACTCAGTGCACTGACTTCAGCTCCATGGCCTCTGAAGAATGTTTAATTAATTTCTCACTGCCCAGAGTTATCTCTAAGAAAGCTGTAATCATGTGTTTTAGCTGGTTTTGGTTTTTGTAAGAAATGTGATTTTTTTTCCCCAAATCAGATGACATTTTTGCCCCTGGCCTGTTCTTGGATGGTTTACCTAACCCAAATTTATCAAGTGTATCTGATGGTAAATGTTACAGTCCAGTCCTCTCTCTGTAATTATCCAGGACTACATCATTTGCTTTGCAGAACTAGGCAGCTCTCAAGAGAGGCCCAGTCGTCGTATTGAACAGCTGGTCCTCTGTAGTGGAGAAACCCCCCTTGAGAAGTAAGGGGCTGTTGAAGGTGTGCGGTCCTCCCTGTGCTGAGGACCCTGGTGCAGGGAGGTGGACGAACTCAACCAGGGAGAGTGGGGTGCATTCCCTGGGGCGCTTGCCACATGGAGATGAGGTTCCAGCCCATTTGGATCTTGAGACCAGAATGCTCCATAGGAGGTGGTGGTTTCATTCCAAAAACATCCCAAGAGACAGGAAGTGGAAAGTGCCAGTTTCTTAGAGCCTGGGGCGCACATCTGGCACGAGTTCACCTCTGCTATAGTCTATTGTTCAAGGAATCACACAGCCCAGATTCAGATGGGAATTTCTTCAACCTACTTAAGGCATCTATAAAAAACCTACAACTAAAATCAAACTTGATGAAAGGCTCACTATTTTCCAAAATTAGAAATAAGGCATAGAGGTCCACTTTTACCATTTCTATTCAGCATTATACTGGAGGTCCTAGCCAGAGTAGTAAGACAAGAAAAAGAAATGAAAGACATAGAGGTTGGAAAGGAAGATGTGAAACCATCTTGGGAACATCACAATCGTGTATGTTGAGAAACCAGAGGTATCTGCAAAAAACTTAAGCTCAGTGAAGTTGCAGGATACTAGATCCGTGTACAACATCAGTGTATTCTGTATAGTAAGAATGCACAATTGGAAAATGAAAATTTAAAAACTATGAACAATAGCATAAAAATGCTAGGAATAAATTTAACAAGATGTGCAGGACCTCCACACTGAAAACTGCAAAGTATCACAACAAGAAATTAAAGAAGAGCTAAATAAATGGAGGAGTCAGTATTGTTAAGGTGTCAGTTCTTTCCGAATTGATCTGATTCAGTGCAATCTCAATCAAAATCCTAGCAGATGTTTTGGAAGAAATTGACAAGTTGATGTTAAAATTTATATGAAAAGGCAAAAGACTGAAAATAGCCAAAGCAATTTTTCTTCTTATCTGATATCAGTGTTATAACGTTATAGTAATCAAGAATTCTGATATTGGCCTAAGGAGAGATATATAACTGAGGGTTTTAATGGGTTTGTTGGTTGGTTTTCATAGATATCTTGCACATATTTCATGTTTATTCCCATGTACTTTATCTTTTGTTGTTCCAGTGGTGTCTTTTTCATCTACTATCTCTTCATACTAATTTTTGTTTTCCTATGTGAAGACTGCTTGATTTTTTGTGTCAATTTTGTATTCAATCACCTTACTAAATTTATAATTTGTAATATTTATTACTTTGATTATTTTGGGTTTTCCAAGGACACAACCATCATCTGTGAACATGAGGCTAATTTTTATTTCTTTCTGTTTTCTAAAGACATTGGCTCAGTGGCAGTTGCTATTATTAAAGAACAAGATTGTCAAGTTATTGGTTTTTCTTTTTTTGTGTGTTTACCTAAGCTAATTTTGTTAATACTTAGGGAACATTCTGAAATTTTAAATTCAGATGATTCCTCTTAAAAGAAGCGTGTTTTAATTTGAAAGCAATCATTTTGTAGATCTATAATTAGTAACTTACTTACAATTTTTTTCTTTGAAAGTAACTAGAAAATTTAAAAATTATACAAGATCAAAAAGAAAAAAAAAAGAAAATTAATCCTACCACTCAGAGATGACCGTGGGAGATATAATGGTACGTTACATTCTAGGGATTTATCTTCCAAGTCAGATGTCTTAAACAGAGAAGATACAGTTTGGTATGTAGTGGTGATATTTTTAATAGCTAGCTCTAATTTTGGCAAATTGTTTCTCTTTCTATAAGATTTTGAACCTTAGAATGTTAAATTGGATTTCAGTTTAATAAGAAGATTTTTTTGGGGTGGCAGGATTGTTTGTACTTTCATTAGCAAGAAAAAAAGCTTATATTTCAACATTTGTTTCTTCAAACATACACATATTTAGATAGCAATCCAAGAATGTTGCAGCGGTACATCAAAACCTTTTGCTAATGGGATTTTCTAAGTGGTATTGGGGTTCTCCACCTACTACCTAGTATCATTATGTTGCTTGAGTATTCAGCTGTTGTGTAATATATAGTAAAGCTATTTGTATATAATATATATATATATATATAATTTTTTTTTTAATTTTTTTAGCTGAGCCATCCTGCCACCTGTTGGCAGCTCAGCTCGGGCCAGGCATTGAACCGGCAACCCTGTTGCTCAGAGCTCGCACTCATGAGCGAGCTCTTAACCAACTGAGCCACTCGGCCGGCCCTATATAGTAAAACTATGAATTCATCCTGGAAAACATTTTTTTAGCTTATAGATCTATACATCAGAGATTTGTAGGTGTGTGTTTTAAAGTTTAGCTTTAAGAGGTTATTAAAAAGATTCTATTGATAAATTTGAAAAGAAATAATAACAGCATGGTTTTCATTACTTCCTCAACTTACAGTGAAATGTAGTTTCAAAGTTTTACTTTGGGGCAGAGTTGTTAGGAAGCAGTGTAGCTATAATAGAAATACATATGTTTGGAGCTGGACAAATCTGGGATCAGCCACTTCCCATGTTGCTTCAGTTAAACTGTTTAACTTCTCTGAGACTGCTTAGCTCTAAAATAGGGTTGATAAGTCTTGCTTTTCAAAGGCATTACTAACGTTTCTTAAGTTTCTACAATGTGCTAAGCACTCGGCTACATACTTTAAGTAGATTTAATACTCAAAACAAGCCTGAGAAGTAAGGGGATATAATATGACTCCACTGGGTACGCATTTTATACAGAGTACTCCAGTAGCACATATAGGTGATATTTTCAGGTGGAGGGAAGGGTGAGATGAGCCCAGAACAGAGGTAACAGATTATTGCCATAGTTAAAGTGAGACATTTTCATGATTTAACCCTGGGCCATGGCACTGGGCTGTAAAGCAGAGAATGGGTTCATGAAACATTTAGAAAACAGTAAGCAATGGGACTGGTGTTTTAAAATGAAGCATTGGGATCAAGGAGGGTTTTTAGATTTGCATCTTAAGAACCTTGGATAACCTTGGTCTTGAAGTTATGTTAGACCTTTGTGAATTGGTCCCTACCACAAATTAGATTTAGTAGTTTTAGGAATATTTCTCACCAGTCTCTTTCATTCTCGTTGTAAAATGAAGCTTTACAGTATGCACCTTGTTATAGGGTTGTTTTAAGGACTTAATGAGTTAATATTAAGAATATTGACTTAGATAGTACTTGGCACACAAATGCTCAGTAAATGTTAGCTATTTCTCCTCATTTGCACAGGATTACTTATGGTCTTGCTTTTTCCTTTATTCTTTCATACCTTTTTGGACCATACCATTTATTCCTATATAGTTTTGAACATTTTGAAGTCACCTGTTATTTTAACAGTGAAGGGCGTTTTCACATTTATTCAGATAAACATGGAGGTAAGGGAGGAAAGTTGCACTTGTCCACTGAGCTGAATCTTTAACATAAAAGCAGTATTTACAATCTGGAAAAAACAGGCATGGCCTCATTAGAGGACAGTGTAACTTTTAGGAGCGCACCGCAGTGGAAAAGCAAACTGCAGTAAAAATATAGCATCCCTGTAAAATAGAGGAATGGCCCACTTTGTTAAATCTCACACTAAAACCTTTGTTGAATTGAAAAACTGTGGTGTAAGAGCTACCTGAGTGTCCACCACTGAATTAGTAAACACATTTTGGTGGTGGTGGTTGGGGTTTTACTGAAGACTCCTTTTTAATCAAGAAACAAATCAATAGGTTAAAAAAAATTGAAGTCCCCTTTTGTATAACCGGGGGAAACAAATCCCCAAATTTGAATGGCTTTCTGCTATTTCTCACTCATATGACACTGGCGTGTGTGTGTTGGTATAAAGAGTCAGACTCCTTGTGTCTCATGCCTCCATCATCTTCAGCATGTGGCTTCCAAGGTCACAGTGCTCATGGATATCAAGCTGAGGGGAAAGGAGAGGTAATCTGGAAGGCATTCACTCTGCTTACGAAGGTCCTTGGTCTTCATGTTCACTGGTGAGAAGAAGTCACATGACCCCGCCTTGGTGTAAGGGTGCTGGGAGATAAAAATCCTTGGCCACCCAGCAACGGCTATCAAGAGGCGAACAGGTCTTTGGGGAACAGAGTTTCTCTGGTGGGTTTACTTCACTCACCTGTGCCATTTACCTTTCTCTGCAGAGGCAGCTACCACCTAGGATATGTTCCATAGACTTCAAGTTTTTACATTTTTACTACATGTGTACAAAGCCATAGAGAATATATGATATTGCTTTATGTGGGTGTTTTTAAAATTTAAAACGTTATTTTTCAGTGTTTTGCTTTTTGTAATTTTGTAACATTTTGACTCCACGTTGTGTTTTTAAACCTGTCTAGTAATCTCCACTGAGTAGTTCATTCACTTTAACTGCTATGTAGATTTCACACTCCATGAGTATACCAGTTGTTATTTATACTTTTCCCTCTTGGTGAATGTTTAGGTGATTTCTAGTTTCCTTATTAGGAACATTATGAGGATTAGCATCTCATACGTGTCTCCAGGGACAAATGCATTTCTTTCCCTGTATTGTCTGGAAGCTTAATTGATGGGTTGGGACTATGTATACATTTTCTATTTTATTAGATTCTTCCAAATTGCTCCCTAATGTTATTACTTCATATCACACTCCAAGTTTATGGCGGTTCTCATTTTCTCACATATTCACCAAACATTGGGGGTTTTTGTAGACTTTATTTTGACAGCGTAATAGATGACATGTTTTGATGTGCTGCTTTATGTATTCTAGATAGTAATTCTTTCTTACATATGTTACAAATGACCTCTTTTCCAACTATCTCATATTTTGCCTTTTTTCATGGCGACTTTTGTCATGCACAGGTTTTAAATTTAATAGAGTCAACTGTGCCCATCTTTTCCTTTATGAGGTGCTATCATAGTCTTAAAACACAGCCCCAGAGCCTTTGATGTTCCTCCCATCAAGGGGGTCTGCATCGCCCCTCGAATCTGGGCAGTGTGATTCCTTGAACAATAGGCTATAGCAGAGGTGACTTTGTGCCAGGTTTGCGCCCAGGCTCTAAGAAGCTGGCAGTTTCCACTTCCTGTCTCTTGGGATGTTTTTGGAATGAAACCACCACCCTGTGAGAGGAAGCCCAGGCCCCGAGGAAAGGGACATGTAGGCAGCAGCTGTCACAGGGCTAACTTGCCATCTTGGAAATGGGCCCTCCGGCGCCAGCCCAGCGACGCTGCGTGGAGCAGAGATGAGCTGTCCCTGCTGAGCCCTGCCCAGATTTCACATCCTGGAGCAAAATGGTTTCTGTTGTTAGAAGCTGCTGACTTTCAGGAGAATTCTGTTATACAGCTGCAATAATGGTGCTCTGTGTGTCTTATCTGGCTAAGTCTTTCCTACCCTGAGGTCAAAATGATACTGCCCCTGTTTTTATGGAATACATTCAAAGCTTGATTTTTCACACTTAGTTTCTGTACTATATCTGCAAACTATTTTTTTTAATTCTGATAAAACACATATAACAAAATTTACTATTTTAACCATTTTAAAGTATACAGTTTAGTGGCATTTAGTATATTCACAATGTATGCAACCATCACTTCCGTCTAGTTCTAGGACATTTCCACCTGCCCAGAAGGAAGCCCTGTACCCATTATATAGCTTATTTCAATGTGCAGTTTGATACGGAGATCTGATTTTTTTTCTAGATGTAAAATCAGTTATCAGTTTTCCCAATGTGATTTACTGAATAACCCATTCTTTTTTTCCCACAAATTTCAAATGCTTTCTCTATCATATACCAAGTTTCCTGTATATACTTAGGATTGTTTCAGGGATGTTTATTCTTTGCAGTTCTCTTGCCCAGGGAGTTTAGTAAAGTAAATTTATATTTATAAATATACTGCCTTGTGGTTAGGCTTCTTGCCAGCATTTGTGTAGTTGTTCTCTCTGTATGTATGAATACTTTTCTCTAATAAACTATAACAGATTTCTGAATGGCCTCCCATATGAACAGGATGCTAGGACTTTCCAAAATTACACACTGGCCTCGTTGAAACTTACTTGGTTTTATATATTTTGTTGTAGAGTTATATGTTCTTAAGCAGATAATACAACTATATTAATAAATGCCGCTTGATAGGAATAGTCGTATGTTGATTTGAAATTTTGCATTTGACAAGATTGTGACTTTCACTGGGATTATTCTTAAGTACACATATCTTACCTCCGTTCCACACTGACCTGAGCCAGTGTGGTCATACCCACTGTAGGTACCTTTTGGTAGATCATGATAGCCTCCAAAAAAAAACGCGAAGTAGGTGAGGACCAGCTACTGACAACCTCATTATCAAGTTAGAGTGAAAGCAGATCTGAGACCCGGTGCTGTTGCGCATGAAGACACACACATACAGAGATTTATAACTAGATATCCACAAGCAGGCACAGGCAGCTCTTGGAACTTGTGGACAGTCCATCGCTCCGTCCTCAGAGAAGCTCCAACCAACACCCTGGAGGAAGGGGATCCCTTAGGAGAGAAATCTGCCCTCTGCATAGCCAGCAACAGGCAAACGGTCCTCTACATTCAGGCTGGATGGAGGCGTGTTTCACTGAAAGGAGGGCGTCTTCCAGAGGGAGGAGGACCCACACCCCGTGGGTCCCTCGGCTCTGCTCGTGAACGCAAGGGGCACACGGTAAAGGCGAGACAGTCAGCCCCTAGTGCTTAACTGCTTTTTATTTCACACATGGGACCCCGTTTTTAATGTTCTTCATTCTAATTATAGCCCACTATTTTCACTAATGAAATGTTTTCTGACAGTCGATATGGTGATTAACAAAAGGTCTGCTGTCCACTGAAATGCAGATTATAGAGGCACTAAAAGTAGCCGCCTCTAAAATACCAATTTTTAGTATGATTACAGTTGACCATCCCCTGAAATGTGTATCAGTATGTTTTAAATATTTCAAAGGAAATTGCAGACATGGTCAAGCATAGTCAATATTTTTTATTAAAGTAAAAATATTTCCTAAAAGAGAAATATGATTATCAGTCCTGCTTATAAGCCCTACACTTTTAATCTACATTGAGTGTATGCAGAAGGCGACTGTAATGAAGTAGAAACTGTCTTGCAGATATTAGTTCCTATCAAATTGTTTTCAGCCTCAAATTCAGCTTTATTCTGGCATAATTCTCATTATTTTTAAGTTTTATAACGATGCTAATGTTAGAAAAATCAATTGTTTGTGACTCTTAAGTTTTAGAACACAAATCTTTAAGATTCTTTATTAGTCTGTTAAAGTAGAAATCAGGAATGTTTATATAATAGCGAGGTTTTGCTTCCGTGCATAGAATGCTGAGGAATCTAAAATTAAAATGATAAAAAACAATGTAACATGCCGTAAAGAAAACACTTCGGAAATATAGCGTGTTATTGGTAGAAATCAGTTGTATTCATTCATCCTTTCCTTCGTCTCGTAGTGATGGTCACCGAGCACGCTTTCCAGTAGCATGACAAGCAAGCAGCTGCCTTCGCAGCCCCTGCCAGCAGCCGAGATCTTTCTAGGCCTTTAGCTCCCTTCTTTCATCTGTGAGGACGGGCCGGGCAGCTGTCTTCATGTATTGGTGTAGCATTGGCTGGTCTGCCCGGGCAGCTGCTCGCCCGACTTCACAGCTGGGGAAGAAACACTTGTTATGAAGAACAAAATTTAACACGAGTATGAACAAGACAGTGGCAGGGGGAGTCTTTTCATCTCAGGTCTTGCCCTATTCGAATGATATAGGGCCATCAATTCCTCCTAAAAATATAAATAATTAATAGAAGGACATGGAAGGAGTTTTAAGTAAGTTTCCTGCTAGTCCCCCGCCCCCCCAATCCCCTCCCTTTTTTTCCCTAGAGTCTCTCCTTCCTGAGTGATTTAGGACAAGGACATATAACTGTGGGTGTTCGTTTTATTCAGAAGTGGGCCACGTACTCAAAATTCCTTTTATCTGTAGATGGCCTTTAAGGTTTTTTCTTATATTAGCCATAGTTATAATGACTTGTTAGAAAAATTTTAAGTACTGTTATTTGTTTTAGCATTTTAAAAGCAATCTCAACAACAGTTCAATTAACTTTAAATGGGAAAAGCTCAGAGATCAGCCTTGAGAACTGGTGGGTGCGTTTACAGTGACCCCGGATCAGCTCTGGCTGCAGCCTCCTGGTCCGGCTCCTCGCAGCCTTGTTTACGGAAGTTTCATGAAAGAAACTAGTGTCGCAGAACCAGATGGATACAGACATTGCCAGAATTGGTCATTTAGCCAGAAATTTGGGGATAATTCTGGGATTTTGAGATTTCTCTTCAAAATCGCAGAGGTTTCATACCTTAACTTTCAGCAGTCGGTTGTCGAAACCAAGCCATTCTGAAGTAATTATACAGCGTTCATGCCAGTGACAGCTTATGAATCTTTGGGAATTGTGACTTTTTTCACCCTTCCAAAGACTTTACTTCCTGAGTCCAGGATGCATCAGAGCACTATCTCTCTGTTGCCACCAATTTACCCACTTTCCTGTGGGATTAGATGCAGCCCTGAACGTTTGCAAGCAAATCAGGCATGTTCTCATTTCCCCCGCAGTTTTTAGCTCACTGTGCTCAGTGTCTTGTCACCTCGGAGCAAACTCTGTGTGCATTAGGGCTCTGTGCTAAGTCTCAGATCTCCAGGTGCTCTGACTTAGCTTATTTATGTAACCTCTTCAACACACTTCCTTCCCATCTGACCACATTAAAATAAGTTAGATGCACAAACCATGCTTCACTTTCTTAAACAGCAACCGGTCAGTCGTAGTAATGGACATGGAAAACATTTTGCATCTCAATCCCTTTCTCCCTGTCTTATAGTAGTTAAGTCATGAATACTTACTCTGGATAATGCAGTGGAAGATATACACATCTACCTTTTCTTTAGATCTGAATAAATCGTCAAAACAATTTTTTCTTTCATTGGAAGTGACTTATCTTTGGCAATGAACGTAACATTTCAACATTTAAACCCAAACTTCTCAAATTTATTTCTAGCTTCATTAGTTCATGCCAGCTAATTTGACTTTTAAAAAAAAGGAGTTTAGAATCTTTGAAGAGCTGTATTTCATTAGAAGCAGCATGTTAATTTAGGAAGTGGGGCAGGAGGTTTGAATAGGTGACTTCTCAGGGAGTCTCACGAATGTAACTTATACTATATTTATTTGCTCTGTAGATGTCTTTTCTTAATAACTGCTTAGTGTGGGGCAATGAGCATTGAAAAATCCCTGGCTTTAGGTTTGTGCAAACACAGAATGTTATAAACAGAGACTGAGAGAGCAGATGGAGAATAATAGTCACATCTCTGTGCTCTTTGGAGCATCTTTCTTCACTTGACAACCTGGAAGAACAGAGGCAGCAAAGGCTCAGGAAGTTACGCTGTCACATCTGGGACTGAGGAAAGGCTGGAAGAGCTGAGGGTTTTCGTATGTTCCTCCAAATGATGACATTTATGAAGTAAGTCCCAAAGATTATATGTCTCACTTTTTCTTAAAGACACATATTTTTCCAGGATTGGGGCTAGCGTTCCACTAACGTGATTTGAAATTTTAATTTTTAAGCATAGGTTTATATCACTGATTTGTCTGTTAGTGGGGAAAAGGGATAATACATATTTACAAGTGATGGCTTCTTTTCAAGTATTTCAATAGCTAGGTCCAAAAAAATAATGAAATATAATCAATGTTGTGTGCTTCGTTGCTTTTTCATGTGTGAGAAAACTCTTTCAACAATCCTTTCTACCCCAGGGGTACTATAGATTGCTTGTACTGTCAATACTTTTCTCCATTTCTTTTGTCCAGTACAATACGCCTCCTTGTCCGTTTTTTGGAGAGTGGTGGTAGAATTTCACCTAGCATTTAAAATGTAGATGATGCATTGTTTGGAAAAGTTGGCTTTGAAAAAAGTAGTTTAAATCTAAGTGAATTATCACCTAGGTTGTGTGTGGACCTAGACCAGCAACCCGATACTGTGGGAAAGCTACGCACCACCTTGGAGGTGGTGAAGAAAGAGAGATTCCGCTGTGTAGTTTCTTTCGCTGTGAAATAAAGGCAGGGCTTCTTAATCACTTGTCTGATATTCTTTCCAAGTGGGTAGTGTACGCGTATCCCCCATCCCGCAAGACTGATGTCAGAAGCAAAATGTGTAAGAGAAACTTTAGTAAAAGAAAGTTTAAAAATAATTTGTTGGGGTGGCCAGTTAGCTCAGTTGGTTAGAGCGCGGTGTTCATACCACCAAAGTTGCTGGTTCGATCCCCACATGGGCCACTGAGCTGCGCCCTCCACAACTAGATTGAAACAACCACTTGACATGGAGCTGATGGGTCCTGGAAAAGCACACTGTTCCCCAATTAAAATAATAATCATTTGTCTAGAATGAGATTTCCATAATGACAGCTCCCCAGAACAGAGAACCTGCAGAAACATGGAGTTCTAAAAGCAGGGGCCACAAAACCCCTGAACACCTGGTGTCTCCTTCCCAGACGTTTCTGCTCCGTGTGTAACCTATGATCTCATCCACACGTAAGGATCAGAATATCGGGGACGAGGCCCGGAAACCCGCCCTCAGCACATCCCCCAGCTACCCCAGGTGCTCACTGAACTGAAGAAACAGTGCTTCCGGCCTCAGAAAGAGCTTCCTCAACCCTCATGAATATGTATTTCTGCATAAGAGGATTGAGTTTCCCAGCTAAGAAGAGATGGGCATGGTTTACTTCTAAAAACCATACAGGAAATTGAGGCAAGTACCAGGGCGACAGAAGGAATAATAACGTGGAAAGGCACCAGAACACGGAGACCCTCTCCTTCCAGGGACCTTCTACAATGGAATATTTAATAACAGATTTTTCTAAATGGTGACTGACTGAGACCTGCCTGGGTTTTTTTTTATTACAAAAATAATAATTTATTGCTTGTACAATAAATTTTTAAATGCAGTTATGTTTAACAATGACCTAAAAAGGGCAAGGAAGTGTGTGTATTCTAGGGATCCCTGACTAGGAATATTTTCTGCTTTAAAACCACCATGAAGGCAGACTGTTTAAAAAAATAATAACAGGCTAATGGATGACACAGAAAATGTCGGATTGCATGACTGCGTCACGATGGGACTTAAGGAACAACTGTGTCCCTCAGCAAGCAGTGACTTTCTCTGAGGAGTGGCGTCCTGCTGCCAAACGTGTGAGAAGGTGGCCGGCCACAACAACTGTGTTTTCATGTGAGTGAGATGGTTTTGAAGGGACGGTGAGGGCTGGGCGAGGTAACTGAATCTAGTTGAAGAATTTGTGGAGAAGTCCTGCTCTCCTCTCTCAGTAAGATCTCTGGTTGCTGGTGCCGGTGGGTAGAAACTAAGTGGAAGCAGCAGCCGCCACAGCCCTCACCCCCCACAGCGCCCCACCCACCCCCCACAGCCCACTCAGCGCATCCAAGACCCCTCTGCTCTTACAAGGCGTGATGTTCAATGCTTGCTTTCACTTCAGAAATGTTTGTAAACACACATAAAGATTTTTTTCTCACTTATTTATGGGATCAAGTCAGGGGTCCCTGAACAGAAAACCCATTTGTGTCACTGAACTTAATCATTCAACTTCTCCAGAAATCAGTGAGGCCATAACTTGACAGTCTCATGTACCTTTTTGACAGATTTGCAAAAAATGGTCCACGTATCTCTGAATTCTCTTGCGTCACACCTGGCTTGGAGCTAACTTGGGTAAACAGGTGGGCTTTGTCAGGGTCTCTGAGGACGAGTAAACACTGGCAACATGCAAGGTGTTTCTGATCTGGTGGCATTCGGGGGCCGGAACTTCAGCCATATGGTGCCCCCGTCATTTTAGCTTTTAGTCAGTTTACTTGTCTTGACCCCCCAGCAGCGTGGGAAGAGCCCAGGCTGCAGTCAGAGATCAGGCTTCGGATCCTGGTCTTGCTTTTTACTAGCTGTGGACTTGGGGAAAGGCTTTTCACCTGGACAGTGGTGACAGTAGCATCAACTTCTGAAGCTGCGTGAGAATCGATGAAATAACATGTCAAGTGCAAAGCACCTGTGTGGCAAACAGTAGGAGTTAAAGAAACTCCATTAAAAAACAAGCCCAGTGTTCAGCGAAGGCACACGTGCTTCTGTGGCCCGCCCACACCTGTGTCTTGGTGATGTGGCACTGGCACTCCCCTTTCGCTGGACAGGCAACGTGCCCCCGCCCACGCCTGTTCAGTAATTATAATGCTTTAAGAGTATGACATGAACTCTGCTTTTGTACGGTGAAGAGAAATCCACATCACAAACCAGGCGATTTTTATCGCTTT
Organism: Hipposideros armiger; assembly: GCF_001890085.2. Classification (NCBI taxonomy): domain Eukaryota; kingdom Metazoa; phylum Chordata; class Mammalia; order Chiroptera; family Hipposideridae; genus Hipposideros; species Hipposideros armiger. The sequence continues at coordinate 1,757,283 of NW_017731520.1, read as the reverse complement.
TCTGGAGATGGTTTTTAAATACCATGTAATAAACTGCTGTCACTTAATAGAGTACAGCTCTGCCTCTCTCGTTTGTGTAACAGCTGCTTTGCAAACACTTTTTTTTTTGCCTTTTTAAGCAGATAATTTTATTGTTGTTTTCAAAAGACATACATGGACAGGCTACTGTAGCAGAATCACAAACAAACTATGTGATTTAAAACTAGTTCACAAAATGTGTGCTGGAAACAGTGACAGAACTCAAGGGATGAGACCAGCGCTTTCCACGCTTTCAGAGCTCACAGATCTGCCTGTAGCTTCCTGGCCCCTATGCAACATGCCAGTAGAGGAAACAAACGTAAAGCACTAGCGAATGCCTTTGTCCTTTTAAAAGTCAGTCGGAAAGCGATTTCCTTAGTAACCCAGTTTTGTCCTGTAAGGCAGTGCCAGCTCTGCAAGGTCAAAGTGCACTGCATATTGCCTGTGACTTAAAGAATTAAACACTTCATTATTTTCCATCTATTCCATTTCTGCCAATAATGACACACACTCTTATACAAATTACAGTTATTTGGTGTTTATGTTTCCATCTACTGAAAATCGGAGATACATGTCACATGGTCTGGTCTTTCGGGAATGAAAACCCGGGTCAGTCAGCTCTAGCGTCGTTAAACTTTTGGAGCTATGATTCTGTGATGACCCACTACCACCTAAAATGATAAGCCTAAAGATTTTACCGTCCTGATCTCTTAAATTATTGTACTGACTGACTCCCTCTTCCTATGTGTCCCTTGTACCTGTCATGTGAAGTTTTACATTATTTCAATGGAACTGTTTTGAAAACTCAGGAAAATGTTAATGTATGTTTGAGAAGGAGTGAATTACCTTTTATTTCTTTAATGATAATAAATTATGCCATCACTTCTAAGAGACAGTTAATTCAGGGACTTTTTTCTGGTTCTAAAACTAATAACATGTTTATTATAAAATAGAAAACGTCATTACCATACCGCTATGAAATAATACTATTACTGACATTTTTATTTTTTCTAAGCAAGCATACATATTCTAAAGGTGGTTACCTATATATATATATATATATATGTGTGTGTGTGTGTGTGTGTGTGTGTGTGTACATATATATGTATGTATTTTATAACCTTCATTTATTAACTATACAGTGGACATTTTATTACATGTTCTCTTAAACCTTCTTTTTCTTGGTTGTCTAGTACTCCTTGCAGAGATGTATCATAATTTATTTAACAAATCCTCTATAGCTGGGTATTGGCTATCGCTATAAATGAAGCTACAGTAAACATTCTCTTCTCGGTTAAAACCCTAAAAGTCAGATTGCTGGGCCAAATGGTATCTGCACTCAGATCACCAAGTTGCTCTCCACTAAGGCAGGACCGATTTAAAATCCCCATAGTCTATTCCTTTGCAAGCATGGGTTCTCTTTTTAAATATTAAGCGTATTGATAATGAAAATATCTAGACTTAATTTGCATCTATTTGATCATTAATCAAATTGAGCGGTTTTTTTTTCTTTTGTTTGGGGAACAGCTAGAAGTTGTGGGCCTATAATATCTCATTTTTCTCTGGCAAAACCCTAGTTACAGCTTTTGTCCATTTGTGTCTTGGTGTACCTTAATTTTTTTACTTCTTTAAGCCTAAATATTGATTTAAGGTGAAAGTTGACATAACAGAAGTCTTTCTTGGTATAAAATACCAAAATGTAATATTCTTATGGAAATAGTAGTTTCTGTTGTAACTTTTCTACAGGGAACATGTAGTTTGTACGTTTTTTAATCTTAAGAGTATATTACCCTTTTGTAGTATTTTATTTGGCTTTCCCACTCGATAAATAAAAATGAAGTTCTAGGACATTTTCCAAAGCTCCTTTTTATTTATATACTGTTAGGGGTCTTCATCTTTGAAGTCACCATCTTCAGATGACCACACGTCTAAGCTCCTACGCGATCAGGAAATAAACTTGACTGTGTTTTCAGGGTTTGGACTTCATCGTTCATGGCAGATGTAGTTGTTTGACTGTGATGTTAAACCAACAAACAAATAAGTAAAAGGGAAGAGGAAGGGAATGAAAGGCCATTTCCTTACCGAGCAATCACCCAGTTGATTGTCTAGGAAATAGAAAAGAAGAAAACAGCAAGGGACGGAAAGAAAGGGAGAAGGGGAGAGCCGGTTTTGTGTGCTGCTGAGCGCACAGATACTCCTCTTGGCAGCCATACAGGCTTCGGCAGGACCGGCCTTCTGCAGGCGGGGGATGTGAGGCTCCTTTGTTGGGCACAAAGTGCTGCCTGTGGTGGGAACCGCTGCAGTGATGGGAAAGGAGCATCCTGTATTGTTGGGTGACTGTGATTTTCAATAGAGACAGTACATTAAAGTGGCTTTGTGGGCAGCGGATTGTTTCAGCCAAGCCTGGCTAATAACATACTCCTCTTGGCAAGCTCTCTTGAAAAGGTAGAGCTGGCAGCGTTTGGTGGCCGAGGGGGCTGTCCCACACTCGGGCATCAGAGTGACTTTGCAAGGACTAGTTTTTATTCAGCGTCATCCAGCAAGAGTGTTCATGACTGTAAAGTTAGAACGGTAACCACTTTTCAAATAGACCTTTTCTTTTTTCATAATTACTAGTCTGTTTCAGAATAGTTGTTAAAGAAAATACCTTTTTAATTAGGTTGTTTTTTCTAATCCATTTGTTCATTTGGGGTAAGATGTTCTTACCAAATACAAGGTGCAGGGTACACGTGTTTTACGTTTTAGCCGTCTCTCTGTGTGTACCCGGACTGTTTCTATACACCCGAGCTATTCTTTGTTATAATGCAATAAATCAGGGCCTGTCCTGGTAGGTTTTTCTGGTGCATTTGCTGCATCCTCTATGTGCATCCTATTACAGTCGTCTAGCAACCCTACCAGGTAGGTACTATGGTGATTCCCTTTCACGATGAAGATAGCCTTGCCCAAAGTGACATAATGACCATAGAGCTGCCCACATCACATGAGCGAGTCAGCGAACAGCCTTGTTCTTACACTCTGTCAGCTGGTTTGTTTTCCAAGGTTTTAGTTCTGTCTAACCAGTAAACCAATAGACTATGGCTCTCTTTAGCTGCTATTATTATAACATACATGCTCTCGGAACAGAATTCTGTTCATTCACCTTTCCTTGAGAAGTTAAAAAGCTCTCAGATCTTGCGGTTCCCCCCCACTTTGGAGGCTCTGATTTCAGAAGTCCATTTGCACAGGAAAGGAAGGCTAGATGCAGGTAACCTCTGAAGGGGGGAATTTGCGAGGGGAATGGATGCTGTCAAAGCAAAGAGCTTCTCATTAGAGGCCACGGACCCCCTCCGAGTAGCTAGCGAAGAAAAGATTTAAATCACTGTCCCACCCTGTCTTGCTTCACTTTAAAAGCATAAGAATTTATTCAGAGACACTTATATTAGCCAAAATGCTAACCTAATATGGTTCTTTTGGCATTTTAGTATTTTTTGTATTAGTATTAATTGTTTTCTGGGTAGTAAAAGCATTAAAATAATATCATTATCTAATCCCAAGGAAATAGCCACAATCTCCTAAGCAAAAACAAAAAGCAAACAAAAAGGCCTTTATAGACAGTTTTACATCATAAATAGATGCATTGATTTTGATTCAGACTCTGACATGTGTAATATATATATATATATATATATATATATTTTTTTTTTTTTGCAGAATTTTATTCCAAAGGTATTTGACTCTTGACAGTATTTTACTCTATTAGCATTTAGAACAAAGTCCCCCGAGACATGCCAGCCTGCTCAGAAACCTTTTCTTTTCTCAGATATGAAGCAAACAAAAATGAGCAAGCTGCTGAGGATAAGTCCCTGGTCACTGTGTCGTCACACTCCTGTTTCGATAGGAATGACCCAGAGAGCAGGGAGTCCTTGAGGCATCCGAGTGACACATTGTCAGCACCTAGGCTTCCACTCAGGGTTTAAGATAAATGAGTGCGGCTTTGAGAGAAGGAGCACGTATGACCGACCTACCAAGGGTGCAGTGGAGGGTTGTCCAGGGCAGACCCCAGCTTACAGAACCAGCTGTACAAGTTTTGATAGCACCTGAGAATATAGATTTACTATCATTCTCTCCAACACTCTGCCGAATGCCAAAGTGGAAGTTCACAAGTCCACATTCACACGGGTTTATTACAGAGAGTAGCACAGGTCATAGAAAAAGATGGCGGTATTTGACCCTTTTAAGTCTCTCCTCATTTGTACTAGAAGGTGATTTAGAAATCGCCCACCTCCAGAGGTGATGGATTCACAGGAGGGGCAAGATAACTTTCTCCCGTTTCAGTGTAAGCGTGCGTTCCATCTGAAACGAAGTCTAGTGGCCATCGAGTCAGCTGTCACTTCAAGAATCATCTTCAGCTTCAGATTTGAGCCAGTGAGTAAGCGGGTCGCGCATGACAGATTGTCCTGTCTGTAAATAAGGCGGGCGCCTGTGCGTGTGGCAGGCCTTTAATGAAAGCGCGCGCCTCGTGGTCTGGAAGAGTTAGTAAGTGAGGAAAGTGACCTGATTTTACAGTTCTTACTGCACACCTGACCCACCTTCTGACTAATCTGGCTGCTGTTTTTAAACTTGCTTTCTATTTGGTTGTCAGAAAAGTCATGACTTTTTTTTTCTGTTTTTCGTTGCAAAAATGCATCATGACTTTTCTGACAACCCCCATAGCCTTTGTGCTTCCTGACATTGGAAGACCTAATCGGCATTCTGAGTCAGAGAATCATAGACTTCTAGAAATGGAAGGCATCTTGGAGGTCGTCTAACTCAGCCCTTACTAAGTGGAAACTCCATTATTGCCGCAGCGCCTCCATCTTGAAAAGTCTCTGTGGCTTCCTCCATCGATACACAAAAGAGCCGATTCCCTTTCCACCCAGCTGTGTGAGAAAGTCTTCCCTGTAGTAAACTGAAATCGGCTACATCTGCCAACCTCTACCTTCTACCCATTTTTTTACTTTTGCTTTTTGTAGGCATACAAAATAGATGCACACAATAAATACTGCAACCTCTTTAATATTGAAGTCTTTCAAATTCTTCAGGCAATTATAAGGTTCTCTTTTACTTTTTTTTTTTCTATTCTGCTGAGTATCCTCCTTCCCTTAAGCTCTTCATTCAACATAATATAAGATTCTGTCACCGTCTTCTGGGTAGACCACCATTATCAATGGCCCTCCAATTGTGTTGCCCAGAACGGATCACAATACTCTGTATGTGGTCAGAAAGTGAAGGGAGATTGAGAGTACTGTGTGGAATATATACTTGTACTAAGTCAACCTAAACTGAATTAAACTTTTTGGGAGCAAAATCACATTTTGACTGTTACTGAGCCTTGCACTTATTTAAAACCAGGTTATCACATGAAGTGCCTTTAAACCACTCACTTTCTGTACTTGTGTAGTTGGTTGTCTTTTTTTAATTTCACAGAGCCTCTTAGGCTTTGGTGCCTTCCATTTTTAATAAAGGGCATGAACTGGATTGTTTAATAAATGTGCCCGGATTTAGGGGTGCAGAGGGCAAATATCAGCCAGGGCCCTCAAGTGTCAAGTCACAAGCTCTATTCCAAGCCCTAAGGGTCTTTATAAAACAACGCACCTTCAGCCTTGCCAGCGTGCAAAGGAGTCTTTGCGTGCCCCCCCCCCATCCCCATCTACCCTGGGTCCTGTTCTGCAGAGGGGGCTGTTCAGAACACACAGGATGGCCTGAAATCTGCAGCCTGGGCCTGATCCTTTTATGAAAGATTTTTCTCTGGGACCCTTGCCAGCCCACACAAGCTAGTGTGGTAACAACCTCCTAAGTGTTTGGCTTTCTAAAAGGCATCTGAGAAAGTCTCCTCCGTGTTGTCTCATGTTGAAAGGACACAAACCAGGACCTACCTGCTATAGTGGCTCCACCTCCCACCAAGGGAATTGGTGGAAGATGGCTTTTCACTCCTTCTTGCCTCTGTGGGTTGGGAAGGGATGGGATAGCATCTCTATTCCTTGTTGGTAAATCCTCACCTCATAAGATGTTAAGTAGGTATGTGTTACAAATTGAGCAATGCTTATTTAATAAGTAATTCAGAGACAGAAACCAGATTAGGAGAGAAAGAAAACTCAACCACAATCAAACCTAGATCTTTCTCTAACTCTTTAAAGCCCATCCTCCTTCCTCTCTGCTACACTGACAAAACTTGTTTCTGACAATAAATGGAAATTTCTTCTCTCATAAAATAAAAATTATATATCACAAAATGTGTGACTTTTTGCTTAGATGCCATAATATTAGCTCCAACTGTGGGCCCAATTTTAGTCATCAGCGTATCTCAGGTGTCTGAAAGTATTTACTCCTTCTGTTTCCTTTGGACTTTTTGGGAGTGTGTGTGTGTGTGTGTGTGTGTGTGTGTGTTTATCTTTATCTTTGATTTCCCTGACAGTTGTATGCAGTAGAGACATTACGGAGGTCAAAGTTAGAATTGCATATCTTAAATACCAAATATGAGATGAGCAAAGTTGTTTTCCAGTATGAGTACATATATTCATATTCTGACAAGCAACAATTTTTTTTATATAAAAATAGGCTCAATATGGTTGTTAGGTGATAGGATTTTCCTTTTCCAAATTTCTTAACACATCTTATTTTGTAACTCTAAGATTATAGCTGTCATCATTAATGCCACATGTAATATATTACATTCTATGCATATTCCACATTATTAAAAAGTGAAGTTATTTATTGGACATTTAAAAATGTTTCATTTTTCACATTTCATAAAATAAGTCAGTGTTTGAATAAGAGACAAGACTTTTGTTTATGGTGGCAAAAATACTCATTAGGAGGACAAGGTTAAAAGGAACTTGGCTTAAGGGAAAAACAAAACCATGTAATTATTTATATTAGAATTGCAGAAAAAGATTAAAATCCTTCTCCAGGATGACTGCAATTGAGGAAAGGTAGTTTGGTGTTATAAGCAATACCCTTTGCGTATTACCTAAGGGCATACAGGTTTCCATTGCCAGTTGATATGCATTGTATATTTTTGCCTAGTTGATAGTCACGTCCTATATAGTATTTTTAAAGGGATAATCATTCATTTTTTGAAAGGGCTTTTGGTAATAATTCAGGTAGCAGAAGTTATGATTTTAATAATTTTTGTTTCCCATTTCCATCTTCTAATGACCTGGGATAATAAATTAGGACATAAGATTTATGCTGTATTTTAAGCTTTAATGAGTGGACATATTGGAGAGCTATAGAACTTTATGCGCATCCTCTACCTTTATTTTGTTAACCATGGCGGCTGTGCTTGGTATACAGTGCAGAGACTTTAGTGGTCAGAGGATCTTGATAGTCATCTTACAGGTTGAACAGAAGGAAGCCATACGCTGCATGGGTCAAAGAGACATGGCGGATGGTACTTCGAAAAAGTGAGACTAATCTAAAATATACCAAGTAGTCTGTGTATAAAGGTTCACTTGTTAATTGAATTTTAAGGCAATAAAATGTTTTATATAGCTAATAAAAAGTCTTAAATTTTTGTATTTTGTATGTATATTTAATCCATTTTGCATTTAATATTACTCTACACTATATTATTGGGTTGTCGGAAAAGTCATGATACATTTTTGCAACGAAAAACGTAGAAAAAATATGTCATGACTTTTCCGACAACCCAATGGTTTTCAAACACTTAAAGTTGTGTAAAAGTAGAATAAAATCATTGAACTTCAGAAAACCTTAGATCCATTATAGCAGTGTGGTTTTTAATGATGAAGAATGCCCAGAGGGTTCATTTAAAGAACAAAGTACACACAAAACACACACATATTTTCTCTCGCACACGCATTACTGGCTTTACATATAGATCAACATTACTGTGAACATTCATACAAATTAGAAAAAAACAAACTGGTGTTAATTAGAGTTTTTTTCCATTTTTCTCTTCAGAAAAGAAAAAATTACTTCTAAAGTCTTAAAACTTTAAATAAGGAATTCTAAGAAAATCAGAAAAAGTTCTACAGTATTTTAACTTACTGGGATGAAAACATAGCTGGTTAATGATTTCAAAAGAACTATTTTTAAAACCTCTGAGAATTATGATTACAGTAAGACAGCTAAATTGCCTAGCAGAGTCAGAATTCCTCCCAATATTCTCTGGATAGCGAGGTTCAATCCAAGCCTTGTAATTGTCAGCTTTGTATTATTTAATATATTTGTATCAAAGAACTAGTCAGAGAGAGTCTCTCTATTTTAAGCCTGAGAAGCATCACCAGCATGCACTGACAGATGTGGAAGAATGTCTGGAAAGAATGTCAAAAACCTCTCCAAAAGCAAATCTTTAAACTATGTCCTTAATACAGAAATGCAAAACCAGACTTAATTGCCCTTTTCCTAAACAGCTCAGACATGCAGCTCGTTTGCTGCAGCATATGGTCTGAAAAGTGCACAGTGGAACAGAGCAGTCATGGTGAAGGCCGGGATGGGGCCCATTTGGGCTGGAGTTCAGACTTCAGCCCGCGGCGCGCACTTGGAGTTAAAGGAAACACACAGAGCAGGAGAAACTAGGCCGTCTTCATTTTGAACCTGCTCATCAGATACATCCTTGTTGCCCTTCAAGACAGCAGCATTCAGTGATTTTAATATGAAATAGATTGCTGAAAGATTACTATCTGGGTTTTTTCTAATTAAAAAAAGACGTAAAACATTAGACAACACTGCATGAAGCTGTGGAGATTTTTTGTGTGATCCTTTAATTCATTATTTGTTCCCACTGAACTCAGTCATTTTTCTAATGGGGAGCGATTAAAATAATGAGTTGGATGGCAGCGACATGGTTTGCGTTTTATTTCAAAGGGAAGACATTATAAGACTATATGAAGTGGTAAATTCTGACTTCCCCTAAAGGGATTAAGGTTACAGTTCTGGCAAAAAGTCCCAGGTCATTGAGAATTTAAGAAAAGGAAGAGGGGAAATGTGCGAACCCTCTTCCACCACTGTGTGACGTAGGCAGTGACTTTACCTCCGTGTATTTCAATTTTATGTCTGTACATGGGGGGAGGTCTTCACTGAGAATTTAATTTAACCTCTAAATCTCTTAATAAGACAGCTCAGTGGCTGTGTGTCTAGTGCAATGTCACGGATTTGAGGAAGACTACAAAAACAGGAAAGAAACATTTGAGGGGTTAGTAACGAACGGCAAACGTGGATCTGATTGTTTATTGCTGGTTCTAATTAGTAGTCGTTATTTAGTATAACAAGTTATCTCAAAGTGCTGTTTTTCCTATGAAGCTAGTCTTTCTGCAGCAATGCATATTAGTATATCGTAGGACAAGTATGCTTACTGTTTTTATTGTCAATTTGAAATTGTGTAGATTTGCACTGTTCATTAAAATTAAATATAATTTAAGAATTCAGTTGTTCAGTTATACTACCTATATTTCAAGTGCTCAATAGCCACATTATATCGAGTGTTTCCATTACCACAGAAAGTTATGTTGGACAGCAGTGTTTTGGTATTATTGACATTTTAATTAAGTTTCAATGCATTTCATTGAAAGCTAAGACCATCAGTCACATATTTTTAGATGGCAGGTATAGAGGAGACTGATCTACCAGTGCAAAGATTTAGCTAAAGGTCAACCTGTAGAAAAGGTACATTGAAGACACATAGCAAAACACAAAAGTGAAATGGTGGTATTGCTTAAGTAATGTGATTTTCTGAAATAGTGAACAACCCTTACTAAGATTCTGAACAAAGTCAGTCCTCTATCAATTTACATAGTAATTGCATTCTTGGAAATTTAATGTATACTTAAACTTTTATTAGAAAACAAATAACTTTGTTTTTTGTCTTTGGCAGACATAGTTCCAGGCTTAGATAATTATAAGCAGGTTTTTCACCCACATCAATGTCTAGTTCAGAAGCAGGACAACTCTATTGTGCAGAAGAGTTCTGTGCCTTACAGAATACCTACATCCCAGTCACCTTCTCTAAATGTCAGGCCGATATTTTGACAACCAAAAAGCATCTCTAAACATTTCCAACACATTATGGTGTAAATCTTCAAGATGGTGGACCCATCTGGCCTCTTAAGATAATGCTCTTAAGCCCGTTCCTTTGTTAGATGTTTTTTTAATTTGTCTTTTTGTTCCATATTTTTAAATTAAAAATATAATGCTGCTGTGGGCCCAATTCTTTTTTTAACTCCTGTCCTCCTTACTCATCCCTACTAGGGTTAGACTTGATTCAGTGACCAGGAGTAATGAAAGAAAAATGCCTTCACATATATGTGTATACACACATACACACAGACAGACATACCGTGGACTTCTGTCTGCTATCCATTAGAAAGTAAAGCTGTGGTAGAGGTTGGCTGTGCCACTTACTAGCTGTGTGGCTCTGAGCGTGGCCCAGTGAGCCTGTTCCGTGACGTCCTGGGTTTCCTTAAGAAGCACATTGGAATTAAAGCAGCAGAAGTAATAATTACAGGCCATGATGTTGTGTAGATGAAACGAGGACCCTTTTCTTTGACCTCAAGAAGATAAATAGACTGCAAACCTAGAGGTCTTCATCTGAGAGGTCCATGGTGACCTTCAGGCGATCCTTTGAAATTGTAGCAAAATTATATTCATGGGTATTGGTCCATTTTCTTAGAAGGGTCCATCGATGTAAAGAGTGGAACGAGGAAAACCCAGTTAAATATGAGACTGATAAACCCGTTATAAAAGATATAGAGGAGATAGATTCAGGTCTGTACAGTCAAGAAGGTTGATTAGGTTAGAACTTGATTAGGTTAGAAGTTTACTATTAGAAGTTTGAAGTAAATTTAAAAAGAAGCTGAAAATGTGCTTCTTGGAAGAACAAAGAATGAACCTATAGCAATGAATCTTCCCCTTCCAAGAAATGGTGTGTGCTAAAACTATAGTAGATTCATAGAAGGCTCACCTCTATCAAGAATAAAAGAAGCGAGTGACAGGAGACAGGTGAAGTTAGACAGCGCTCCCTGCCCTGCAGCCTTCTTGGAGCCACTGTCGAAAAGCATAGTAGATGACATGATCGCTGCGACCCTCCTGTGACTGACGGTTTATGCTGCCGCTGGCTTCCAGCTGTATTGCGGTTGATGCTGGGAAATGCGGACTGTGTACGCTCTGAATTTTACTTGGTTTTGTTCAGCACTGTTTGGCCCTCCATCCTCAAAGGAAAGTCAGCATTTCATTTCAAAAGAAGTTGTTTTCGTTTTTGTAGAACACGTATGTTATATTTTAACAGAGGAATGCTTATACCATTCAAATTAGGATTTGAATCAAAGCAAATACTGGAAGGGAACCCACCCCCACATTTCTCTTCTACGGGAATTCGTTACTGATTTAATTATAACTTGGAATGGGAGCGGGGAGCGCTCTTGTGCTCTCCGCTAGAGTGCCAGGTGGCACTGGGCTTGTTTTGATGGTGGGGATGATGGTGGCGAAGGTTGCTAACACTTTTTGAGCATTTATAAGGGGTTGGCATGTGTGAACTCATTTCATGCTCAAAGGAGCCTGGGAAATGGGCAGAATTATTGTCCTTGTTGTACATTGAGGCAGAGAGAGAGAGTAACTAGCTCCGAGTCGCATATTTGTAAGCGATAGAGCTGGGACATACCTCGTCATCAGGCTCCAGAGCCCTCACTCACAGTCACTGCATTGCCTCATGTGGCTTTTTATACCTAGGCCAAAATCTTTGCATAAAGTGACCAACAACCTGGGGAGAGAGTTTACTGGCATCTTCATTTTAAATCTTGTTATGCAGAACAATGGAAGCCCAAATGGGAATACTAAGTAGCATCAGCGATCATCAGAGGCTGCAGTGCTGAAGTTCACCCCAAATTACATTGGCGGAAATGGAGTTCTCGGAAACACATTACCGTAGTTCTTTCTTTCCCTTTAATAAAGTGTTTCAAAGTTAAAGCAGAGATAAACTCCACGTTAGTTGTACGGCTGTTCCTCTGAGGGAGACATATGCTGACCTTGCCACGTCCCGGGCTTCCCAGATGGAGAGTGTGTGTGCGAGAGGGCCCCACCCCAGGCTGGCAGCGACCTTTTTAAAGGGACTCCTGGGTGCATTTCTCCATTATACATGGCCATTGCATTCGATGCACTCTCCCTGGATATTAGGAACTAACAGGATTTAGACAGAAAGTCCAAGCAGTGCACGCAACAGAAGCCAAGGGGCAGAGGAAGAGAAAGATTGGACATTCGGCCGTTTCCACGTGAGCGTGCCAGATGGGGGGCCAGCCCATCAGGAGAAATGACTAGAAAGGTGGCTCCGGGAAGATCGAGTCGGACTTCAAGCTCTATCCGGGGGTGAAAGACTTGAAGGGCTAAGTTCACGAAGTACCGTGCCAGAAAACGAACGAAACGTGACCACCAGCTGGATGTTGCTGGGGAGGAGGGAAGGCGGGGTCAGCAGGAATCACTGTGGGTCGTGCTCTGAAGACAGTGAACGAATCCATTAGAACGCAGGTAATGTGCAAAGCAGTTCAGCTTTCCCTTGTCTGCGAACTAACCTTATCTCCCCAGTGTTAATTCATATGGAATATGTCCTATAATTGCTATTTTCTAATAATATAAAGCCATGCCTCAATATTCTAGGATATCTCTTTAATTTTTTTAAATAAACAATGATCTATGCTGTCAAGTACATGCACATATACATGTATGTACATACACACATAGAAGGACTAGAAAATGCGACTAACTTTATTATTTTCCAAATTTTACAAAAGGACATTTACTTCCATGATCACATAGACAGATAACTTTTTAAAAGGACAAATGGACCATTTATAAATTCCTTTGGAATGCCTAACCAGACATTGTATGGATACTGTTCTTTATATGGTGTACCAAAATCATTTTCCAGTGACTTTTTGGGAAACTTTTGTTTCTTCGTTTCTTGCTTATGTAGAATTATTTTAATTTTAAGATTAGCTTGGAGTATTTGAAGTATATATTTTTACTTTTAACGATTTGTGCTTTTCAACTGGCGGCAGTATTTTCACCCGCCTGCACCTTTTTGTAATGTTAATGTTTAAACTTAAAATAATTGATCAAGGGATAAAGGTAGATGAGTATGCTTTTATTTGGTTATAAAATAACTTGAATATTTTATTGACCAAATTGAGCCATCATGCATGTGACTGCCAGCATTCCTCTTTAATTACAGTGCAATCAATCCCTAATAGTATGTAGTTTGTACTTAGATATTTTTTCCCATTTTGCTTTTATAAAATTTTCTTTAAATGAAGATTTTAATTTTAGAAGAAAAACATGTATCTGAAAACCTTTTTGTCCCCTTGATACTCTCTGACTTTAAAAACGAATGACCTATTAAAGTAAATGTCAGTTTCAAGAACCAACTGGTTTGAATTTCAGATTGGAATACATTTTTATTTTGGTATTAAAATCTTTAAAGGAAACTTTAAGATGAAATTTCTGGTGTAACTAAATTACTTTTCTGTCAAAAACAGCTATTTCTCATATACTAGTGTTAATCTCATTATCTTAAGCCAGCACAAATTAAAATTAGAATTTGGACTTTGCTGTAAACTAGTGGTTCATGTTATGACATGCAGAATTAATGAACTTTTGTTTTCACTGTTTAGGAAATACCTGGTAGGAACCAGAGTCCGGCTGCGGCTGTTAGACCTTGAACTTACGTCCAGGTTCCTGGGAGCCACGACAGACACGACGATACTAGAGGCCGACGCAGTTCTCTTAGGGCTCCAGGAGGGTAAAGACCCCAGACCTCGTGAGAAATGAATGAACTTCGCGTAGTGCCTTTACTCCTTTGCTGAACCCAGATATTCACCAAGAATGCAATTCAAAAATTGTGAATCTATGACTGAAAGAAGGCATAATAAATGAAGTCTGTAACTGTAGCTCTTATTGTTAGAATTTTCTTTAGCTGTATCTCCCTTACCCCCTTTTACACCCATTTTTTTCCCTTGATTGGAATGTGTAAACTGTCCTGAGAAACCCTGGCATTCAATAAATATGGTTTGAGTGTTTTCTGTGTGCACAGTACCATTCAAAACATGAAAGAAACAGCACTAGACAGATGAGACAAAATTGCTTGCATCGTGGAGCTTACCTTCAACTAGGGGAAATAGACAGTAAATATGTAAAATAAATAGTATGTTATAAAATAAATAGTGTGATATGTGCTAAGGACAAAAATAAAGCAGGGAGGGCCAAGGCTCTGAATAGACATCTTTCCAAAGAGGACATGCAGATGGCCACAGGTACAGGGAAAGGTGGGCAGCATCAGGGGATGCAAATCAGACCACAGTGAGGGACCACCTCACACCTGTCAGCGTGGCCATCATCAAAAAGACAAAACATAACAGGTGTTGGTGAGAATGCGGAGAAAAAGGAACCCTCATGCACTGATGGTGGTTCGTTGGTGCAGCCACTGTGGAAAACAGTGTGGTGATTTCTGAGAAAATTAAAAATAGAACTGCCTTATAATTCAGCAATTCTACTTACGGATATTTATCCGAAGAAAATGAAAACACTAATTTGAAAAAGGTATCTGCACCCCCATGCTCACTGCAGCAGCATTTATAATAGCCAAGACATGGAGACAATCTAATGTGATGGCTGAATGGATAAAGAAGATGTGATGTGATGTGATGTGTGTGTGTGTGTGTGTGTGTGTGTGTGTATGCACACACACACAATTGCATATTAGCCATAAAAAAAAGAAAATCTTGCCATTTATGACAACATGAATGGACTTTATGCTAAGTGAAATAAGTCAGAGAAACATACCATAGGATCTCACTTTAATGTAAAATCTAACAAAAAGAGAGAAAAAAAAGCTCATGGATATAGATAACAGTTTGATGGGCAAAGGTAAGGGGGGATGAAAAGGGTGAAGAGGGTTAAAAAGTACAAGTTTCCAGCTACAAAATGAATCATGGGGATGTCATGTACAGTACAGTGACTGTAGTTAATAATACTGGATCGTATATTTGCAAGTTGCTAAGAAAGTAGATCTTAAAAGTTCTCATTACAAGGAAAAAAAATTTTGTGACTCCTCATATGTATGGTGATGGCGTGTTAACTAGACCTAATGTGACCATTTCGCAATATGTACCAATAATCGAATCACTATGTCGTATACCTGAAACTAATGTAATGTTATATATTATATCAAAATAAAATAGAATAAAACAGGAAATGGGGTTATAAGGTATCAGAGTGACAGATTGAAATTTAGGTGTGATGTTAATGGAATGCCTTGCAGATGACTTCACCTTTTTATGTAAAAGATTGCTTATTTTTCCACTGATACAGTATTTAGATAAAGCTCTTCTGAGAGCTTTTTATTATTGAAGTACAGTTAACATACAGCATTATATTAGCTTTGGGTGTACTCCATAATGATTTGATATTTGTATGTATTGTGAAACGATCACAGTAAGTCTAGTTGCCATTCATCACCATACATAGTTAGCAGGAATTCACTTTTGAGTAATATGTGAAGGAAACGGGGGAGCCAGCCCCATGAGTCTCTGGGAAAGAGAATTCAAACAGAGGGAACGGCTAGTGCAAAGGCCCTGAGGCAGGACTGTGCGTGTCCAGTTCAAGGAAGAGAAACTGAGCATAAGTGGGGAGCACGTGAACCTGAACATGGGGAGGCCGCGGAGGCCCTAGTGTAAACTCGGGCGCTTATTTACTGTGATTGGGATGGAGCACCATTGGAGGGTCTGAGCAGAGGAGGCGTGGCATCTGACCGACATTTTAGGATCCCTTTGGGCACAGGGCTGAGTGGACTGAAGATGATTAGGGCGGCAGCTGTAGACCTGTAGAGCAGGAGACGCAGTGGTCCGGGCAACAGATGGCAGCTTGGACCAGTGCCGCAGCAGAGGGGCTGGTGTCGCGTGGCTGCTACCCGGGTATATTTTGAAGGTAGAGGCAAAGGTACCTCCTGACAATGGATACGGAGTATGCGATCAGAGAGGAGTGAGGGATGACAGCAAGGATTTTGGTCTGCGCGGCTGGAAGAATTGAATAGCCCTTAACCGGGATAGGAAAAAGCGGCTGTGAGGGCCTGTGAAGAGCTCAGCTTTGCGCGTGTTAAATTTGAGATGCCCCTTAGCCATCTATGTGGAGACGTCCTGAAGGCAGCCGGACGTGACATACGGGTCTGCAGTTCGTGGGAGGGATCTGGACAAAAGATAGAACCTTGCAAATCACAAACATTTTGTCACATTTCACAGACGACGTAAGCCAGGCGCCCCAGAGCAGATCGCCCATAGAGGGGTGCCCTGTGAGTCAGCGGTGGCCCATTGCTGGTTGTCCAGCCAAGCTCAGTCACCAGAAATGCCCAGGGAGTGTCACCTCAGAGTGCACGCGGTGGGTCCTGAGGGCATAGCAGCTAGCGGCTGTCTACGTACTGCCTCCTCGAATCAGACTGTCTTCTTTTAAACCATGTTATTGAGGTGTGATTGACATGGAAAAGCTGTACATAATGTATACAACTCATTATTTGAACATAAGGATACAGCCATGAAACCATCACCACTGTCAATGTCATACGAGTAGACATCTGTCACCTCCCAAAGTTTCCTCCTGCCCCCCTTTTTTTAAGCAAGTTTTTTTTTTTTTGAGAGAGAGAGAGAGACTGCTGGCAAGATGGAAGTCACTATTGTATGTGACCTGATCACAAAAGTGACATCCCATCAACAGTGCCATATTCTGTTGGTTAGAAGCGAGCTAATCCAGGGAAAAGGATAACACAAGGCCACAGATACAAGAGGGGAGGACTATTGGGGTACTCTCAGACGCTGCCTACCGTGGCTGTGTAGAAGGCAGATCATTTTCTGTTCAGTTTCTAGGTCTCAGGATTTAGACCTGATGCAGACCACAAAATCCTGGGCTTTCGGCAGATATCATGATTGGATGCGGCTTGGGGGGACGGTGGGGATCACAGGATGTGAGGCCGTGTGTTTTTCATGTGGGAGAGATGTGAATAGTTGTAACCAAGAGGACAAGTGTGACAGGTTGCATTATGTTTCTCAATCCTTCACTCCCCGTCGTAGAACCCTGCTACACTCTCCTGATGACGGATGGGGGGTAGAACCCTTGCCATGGGTTCATTGTTTCTGTAATTGCTAGAAGCTAGAGATATAAGTAAGGCCAGGAAAGAGTTAGGTGAATCTATGAATGATAAATCCAGATTTGAGTAGTAAAGGAAACCAGGGAGTTTGAAGTAAATCCCACAACTTCTGAGGCCAGCACGAGTGGGGTACTATGAGACTCAGAAACCACAGGCTGGTTAGACCATTGGGCTGACCCAGTATTGCATTACTTACATTCATATCATTTGGTTTTTAAAAATAAATACACATTTTAGTATAAACTCCTAAGGGAAACGTGGAGTTTATTTGAAGAGACTATACCCTTTTCCCTATGTTTCTTTTACATTAATGATGAAGAACTCAGAGATGTTCTGAGCCAAAATTACGTAGGAAACTCGGTGAACAAATGTGTCTTATTTTGTAGCTGCGCGCTTGCATTCTGTGTGGGAAACGGAGGGCAGGACTTTGGACGTAGGGTCTTAGCCCCCAGGTAAGAAATTGTGTGGCCCCTGAGATAATCCTGTGGACAGATGAAAACTTTAGAAAGCAGAAAGTGGCTCAGATTACTACTGTATGCTTCACAAAATTGCCTGCTTGAAAAAACAATCCCAACCAACTCTTGTACCATACTCTATAAGTCTCAAATCATTATGGCTTGGGAAAAAATGCACATGAGACTGTGATAGCAATAATTACTTCCAATGAGTGAATAAAAGAAAGCAAGAAGCTGTGTTTTTTCCAGGCAGCATTTAAATGCAGCGTCTTTCATTTTCGATGCAGTCAAGACCACAGAAGCCAGTAGATACAGATAATGTCCCAACTCCCAAACCAATACTAAAAGAAGTGGGAACCCCACTCGGACAGGCATCTGAGACAAGGATTGTGGGTAAACTCTGCGAACTTGTTGGTCAGAAATAATGGTATGCCTCAGTTATGTTGCTGCAGAGCTATCTTTTAGACATATTTAGTGATGCCCAATATACTAGTAAATTTCCAAAATAGAACCACAAAATGGATGACAATTTAAGGTAATCCTATGTCTGTAATTTTGTTTTTGAAAAAAATTCCGGTCCTTTAGTCATTTTTCTCTTTGATAACCCCATCCCCTCTCCTGCTGACCCTCTGGTGCAGGTGTTAACAAAATTTGAAAGGACGAATGGACCTGAAAAAGTCCTGGGAAATCGACCAAGTGAAAATTATAATCAGCCTCCACATAATCTAACTTAAATGTTACTTGATGGGTGTGGAGCAAGAACTGGAAAAACCAGAAAAAAACACATTATTCCACAAAGAACAAGAAAGAGCGTGATTATAAAGTCAGATCCTCTGGTAAACCAGAAATGAAAGTCTTGCTCATGTGAGGTGAGTTCACTTTGTAATGGCTGTTGTCTAAATAATTCCCTCAGCCTGCCTGGGGCCATAGGCAGTGATCCGTCGTGGATGTTGACAGCGTGGACTGGCTGGCCACTTGAAAAAGGCCAGAACGGGCACGGGAGATTCAGAGCTTCCCTGGATCCGAAGGGCAGCGGGCACAGAGCTCGCCTATAGCAAACACCGTCTAGCTCAGTAGATAAGGCTCATCCTTCCAGGCGTGTGTTGGCTTTTCTCCTGCCTTCCTGCCCCAAGACAGAGACCAGCTTCTGCTTCCACCACAGGGTCCCCCAAATATGCTAAAGGTATGAAGACAGCTCCACGTGGAGGCCCAGGAGAGTGAGGTCCAGCGCGGGTTCGGCGTTCTCTCTCCCCTCTGTAAGGCCTGTTGGTCAGGTGTAGTTCCTGTTCCAGTGACATCTTCCTCCAGATGAAGGACAGGGACTGTCCCCAGAAGTGTGGCCCTTCCCTAGGGCCTGGACAGGATTTGCATATTGGGACAAAACACTGTCATTGGCACATCAATTGCAAAGAGGCGTGGGGTCACTAGCTTCTGTTTTCCAACCCAGCCCCACTCCCCCCAGCCTTACCCTCCACCTTCTGCCCCAAGGTCTGTGTGCAGTCGGGTCATATGAGCGTGAGCAAATGTGCCAAGTCATCACCATGCCATTTCTACTGCCATCAACTCTCTGCCTATCTGTCTCCCTCTGCATAAATTCTACGCAAATGCTTTCTCTGCCATTGGCCAGGTTTAGGGTTTAAAATCATTTTAGGGATTTAGGGAAGACATCTATTTTTTTCTGACTAACATTCCTAATGATATGTGAACATTGTTGATATTTAGTAGAGAAAATTCTTTTAAAATGTTATTGATCAAAAGCATTGTCAACTTTGGATTAATCAGATTTCAGTTGCTAGGGTAAATGTCTATCCGACCAAACCTTGCGTGGCAAACTCTCAAGTGAATGACTCAGTCGCCGGGCCCCAAAACATTTCCTGCCATTTAAAATCAGAGGATACCTAACAGGATTTCAAGTCTTCCTTGATGACTCAGGGCCACCATTATGTAAAACAATTTCAGAATGATGTGATTTCCCAGGGATTAAGGCGGGGAGAGTGAATGAGTGGCCCAGGACCCAGGACAGTTGGGCTCTTGGAATTTTTTTAACTTGTTCCCTGTCACCGCCCTTGACATCAGCTGATGCTTTTCACTGAAGTCCTGTACCTGTTGCTTCTGGTAAGCCCTAGCTGCTCTTATCTCACTGCCAGAGCTTTTTCATTACATGCTCACTGACTGTCTTCCTTTCATTCTTTTGTTTGCTTTAAACATTTTTGCCACCTCTTTTCTCTGCCGTCAGCTGGGACTTTTGTTAGTGTAAGTGTGCTTTTCTAATTTATAAGCTTGTTTTAGCAGTAATCTGGAAAAGGGTGGAGAGAAATTTTGTAGAGTTGTAAACATGTGCATACATTTTGTGATTTCTGTTTCAAAGCATGGTATCCATTGTTTCCACATAAAATATTTGTTTTCGATTTTAAAAGCTGTGATTGGTCTATCACTGACATGAAAAGCTTTAGAGAAAGAGTAAAGAAATAAGAAAATAATTTGACTATTTTTAACATCAGTTTTAAGAGTGTCCTGGGACAATTTCCTAGGCCAGAAGTGTCTAAATAAATGAGTGGATGGAAGAATCACTGGATTAATTATTTCTGCTTTGAAGCCAATTAGTACTTTGTAGATTCATCTCTTAGAGAATTATTTATATTTTCTTAATAAATTGTAAATATCTCCAAGATAGGGATTGCGTTTTACTCATTTTTATATCTTCTGTACCCAACATAGTGTCCTACCCATAGAAAATGCCATGTCAGTTTGGTGAATGTAATTTAGTTGATTCAGTGGCCACCATTGTCAAGCATCTTTACCAACAGAGAAAGATCAGACTTCCCGCAAACTCTGCTCCTCAAGGCAGACATTCGAGCGATGAGATTGGTAGACAGTCTCCTGTTTACCCGCGTTCTCTCTTCCTGTCTCCCACAGGCTTTACCCCCAACTCCACCATCACCCCATGCTTTTGGAGTACATGGCGTTTCACCTCTTGGTCTTAGAGGCTTTGAACAGAAATGAACAGGCCGTGCCGCCCTCTGGTCTCCCTCTGAGTCTTTTCGAAGTTCCTGGTAATTTTCTAGCCAAAAGCTGGCTGCTGGGCCATGTCTCCTTGGTTAGCGTTTTCCTGGCCGACAGGGCGGGGACGCAGGTGACTGTGTGTGTGTGACTTGAAAGGGAGATATTTTCTGTGAACTGCCCTTTACTTCTCCGTGGGCACAAACATTCGCGTTTTCTCTGTCATCACTGCAGCCAGGGACGGACTTTCAAGCCTAACGGTGGTGGGACGTTTCAGGAGACGGAAGAGAAAAGGCCCGGGTTTGCATTATTGGTTTTTTTTTTGTCGTTCTGGCTCTTTCATGAGTGGCATGCATGTCTCGTGGACTCGAGATGTCTGTGCTTCCCTCCCTGAGAACTTGTCCTTCTGCCACTTCTGTATATTGTTTACCCAACTGTTGACGGGCAGCGTTTTCCTCAAGGGTGCTGGCAAGGCGGTTGCCTTGAAGCTAAGCATTTGGCATCTCGTTCAATACCAGAGGAAGTGGACAAGGGTGCCTCTTAGTGAGATTTGTCCTCACAAAGAGATCATATCTGCTATTCGCTTTGAAAGCCGCTCAGAGGCCGCCATTCTCATAGTAAACGATGGCTCGCTCCTTTTTCACTCAGACTGAGAATAATCACATTGTCTCACAGCAGAATTCCATCTGTCCCATCTTTGTGTCTTCCAGCCCAAGCCCTACAGGCTCAGCTGTGACATAAATGGTGAGACATTTCTGCTCTCCACCTACAGATGAAAACACAAGTGCAGAAGGTATGAAGGAGGCCCAGCTAGACCCAAACTGCTGACACTGGGCAGCCTTCTTACGGGGACTCGGATGGGCACGTTCTAGGTGTTTCTTCATTTGTTTACCTGTTGGGACTTCAGAATCGGTAGGTAGAACTGCTGTTGTCGTTACAGCAGCAGTAGAAGCCATTTTTCAGTGACCATGCATACTTGAGTGGCACCGACATCAGCTGTATGCTGGAAGCAACTCATTTTTCTGACCTCAAGTTCAGATTTACAAGTCTGATTCCCAGGGAGGAGAAGAGAGGACGCCAGCACCCCCTGTTTCTGTGGACTTGAAAGTGACTTTATACTGTCATCACTTCTTGATGGATACTCTGGCCCCATCGGGTATTCTAAAACGTTTTTTTTTTTTCCAGTGGAGAATCATTCAAAGACAATATTCCTGTCCCTGACAAAAGCAGCCATCTCCTGGATGGGATCTAAACCCATTACCCTTGTTACAGTGACACAGAAAGTACAAAAGGATACAATTCTCTACCTTAGGTTTATTAATTCCATGTTCCTGACATTTTCTGGTCAGTTCTTTATGATGGGTTACCTCTGTGGTAGGTAACTTACCAGCAACCTTTCAAAAATCCCTGTCTAAAAGGCACTGAAAAGTATGATCAGTTTAAAAAAATGTTATTTTCTCACAGTACTTTTTAGTGTATTGAGGTTACATTAAAACCGTGAATATATATAAATATATATATTTGTATTTAAATATTATATATGTGTTTATATATAATATATGTAAATACATCCAATATATATAATGTGTATATGTGTGTGTGTGTGTATATATATATATATATATATATATATATATAGTATACACACACACTATATAGTGTGTGTATATACCATATATATATATATATATATATGCGCATATATTTCCCCTCTTCAAGTGCGTGCCTCCCAGATAATGACTAAAGGATTGGGCAGTTGATTTGTATCTCTCTTCATATAGTTAACTTTCAAATGAATTTCATTTAGTAACTTAAAATATTCAGTTTTTTAGAACTTGTATCCTAACCCCAGGAGAAAATGAAGCAACTTGTAAAACTCCTACCTTGAGAACCTAAGAGCTCGGGCTTTAAGGGCACCCAAATCTTCCAGAACCCTCGCCTCCAGCTGTTACTGAGACGCTCAGCCCCACAGGGTGTAGCCTGCGCTTGAAATGCAGCCTGCGGCCTGCCTCTGCCTCCCCACTTCTCACTCCTGCCTCCGTGGGGCTCACACCCAGGCAGCCTGGCTTAGCCCACACTTCCAGGGAGTCGGGATGCACGCACAGCCATCCATTGTAGTAGGTGCTTGAAGGATATATAGAGAAGCAGCGGCCAATGGTAATATGGTTTCCAAGCAGGTATTATTACTTTCCTTTTTTTTTTTTTAGGACTTGGATTCCTTTCCAATTTTTCCTGGTTTTTTCACTTGAGTTTACACATGTTTTAATATTCTCAAAATAGCTTCTCTTGAAACCTTGCCTTCCTTCTGTACAGAAGCCAGAAGGAGAAAGGCGCCTTCCTGAAAAGCCAAATAACTTTGTGTCACGTTGTCACAAACAGAACCTTTACTTGGGAGCAGCGTATCCCCGTAGTGAAATGCTCCCCAGATGCCCGCTCTGCCACCAGAGTGTAAACAGATATTCTCCAGTCTATATTTACCTCTTCAAAATGCAGCCCTTAAAAAAGAAAGAAAGAAAGAAAGACAGACAGACGAGAAAGCATGGCAAGGTGCTCGCCTCTAGCTGTGGACAGTTAGTATTTCCCCATGTGTAGGGCGACTGAGAGGGATTAGCACCTGGCCCGTCACCCTGGAAGTGCTGTCTGTGGCCTGACAAGTAGGGCAGCTTGCCTGGACTGTGCGGTGCAGCGGGAGGTTGTCGTCCCTGGGCGCCATCCTGCTCGCTGAGGCCTTCAATGAGGAGTGATCATCAATGGGGAACGATAGGAAAGCTTAAACATGTCACTGAGTAGCGTGCAGTCTGGGGACCCTCTCGGCCAGTGTTTAAATGCTGAGTCGGTGGAACAGGAGCATTCCTCCTGGCTCGCCAGGGACTCCTTGCAAGGCAGTGTGGACATACCGCTCCAGCCAGCACGATCCTGGGGACCCGGAGTCTAGGGGTGAACACAGCCAGTGTAGCCCTGGCCTCGATGTTACAGACATATCCTCAGGTGTGTGTGTGTGTGTGTGTGTGTGTGTGAAGACTGTTAGGCTCACCATGGGATGAATTTTTTTTTCAGAAGAAAATCAACAGGGATGGTCGTATGAACCTGACAGCTTTGTAGAGAGTGGAAATTTTTAAAATAGACGGTCAATGCATGGAAACTATCACTTGGTGAGAGGTGATCTAAAAATAGGCATGCGAGCTGTGTTCATTAGCGATTGCGATCAACTGTATGAAAGAGAAAAGTCGACAACAGTGGCTAAAGCCATTAGCCTAGAGAGGTCTCTTATTCTCACACAAGTGGCTGGTCATCGGGTGGCCCCAGGCCTCTATGGTTCTCTTGGCCCTTCCCTCGTGACCACAAGATGGCTGCTTGGGCTCCAGCTGCAGTCACTACCTCGACTTTCCAGACAGGGACTAATGTGTGTGTCAGGAAAGCAAAACCTCGGAACTCAGCGGCCGACTCCACATACATTTTATTGCTCAGAACAGTGTCATATGCTCGTTGCAAGTTGCCAGGTAAGATGGGGGGTATTTTTTAAGCTGGGCCTCAAAATTGGGTTCTGTTAATAAGGAACGGCGAGAGGATGGATGTGAAATGGACAATTAGTCTTTCCGACCTGGGTGGTTTTTTCAGCCTGCTCTACGTGTGGAGATGCTTTTTTCTACATCCGTTCAGGTCATTTTGTTACATGTTTTCAATAAATCATGACTTTCGGAGCATGGACTGTGTTGCAGTGTTAACCAGAGTAAACCAAACTAAATCCTGGGATGAATCATTCGACAAACATTTGTGTTGAACCCAGGTTCACTTCCTTTAGGGTTGTGCCTTGTGCCACTTCATAAAACCCTAGCATCTGATATATCCTGCTTCCCTGTTGAAAGGCCCTCATGTGTTGGCTTCTGTAGTTTGTCCGCTGTAGTCTGGGGGTGAAAGAAAACCAAGAAATAAACTCTCTAAATGATTCCATCAGCCCAAGGTGTATGCCATGTCCGACCACTGACTGTGTTTTAGAACTCGAGATTAGCTTTGCCCATCAGCATTTTCTGAGATCTTTGTTTAATTGGTCATTCTCCTCAGGGAGCCAAGGCCATGACTGGGTCTGCGTGTTGGAAGGCGCGACAGAGGCAAAGCTCAAGCAGGCGCCTGGCACGCCACCACTTACATCCTTGGCCTCGCGTGTTGCTTCGCCATGGCTGGGGTAGGCAGCTCCGTGTCAGTGTCGGCACATGGTCCTGACAGTACCCCTAAGCCCATGCCCACATGTGGTGGCCAGCCTGATGACGGCCCCGGTTACCTCCTCCTCCTGCTGAGCCCATTCTGTGTAGTCCCTTCCCACATTGAGCAGGGCTGGTCCGTGTGACCACAGCATGGGCACTGTTGACTAGGTCATAAAGGCCTGTGGCTTCCGCCTGCGCTCTCTCTCGGATCACTTGTCCTGGGAGACGCTAGCTGCCATGCTGTAACGACACTCAGGGAACCCTCTGGAGAGGCGCATGTGATGAGTAAATAAAACCGCCTGCAACCAGCCAGTGAGGGGCTGAGCTCTGTCACCAGCCATGTGAGCGGGCCGCCTTGGAGGCAGGTCCTCCAGCCCCGGGTCAGCCTACAGATGACAGAAGCCTGGCCGCCATCTTGACTGCAACCCCATGAGTGACCCTGAGCTAGAATTACCCAGCTGCTCCTGTATTCCTGACTCACAGAAACTGTGAAATAATAATTCTTGGTGGTTTTAAGCCGCTGAGTTTGGGAGTTATCTGTTAATATAGCAATAGATAATACATCACATAGTTTTGCTTTCTACCCCGGGGCACCATGACACCGAAGCGCGTTGGCTTAGGCCACGCACATGCATAGATCAGGAAGTTAACACTCTGAGGATGACCTCTGACCAACTGGGTGGGAGCTGATGGATGGACAGACCTGCTTCCTGTCTTTCACAAGGAAAATTCTGGAAGGCATTAAGTGGGCTTCTCAGGTGGTCCCTGAGAGGAGTCACGCCCCTGCCTCCCACAGTAGGTGCTTCCCCGCCACCTCTCTCTCTCTCTCTCTCTCTCTCTCTCTCTCTCTCTCTCTCTGTTTCTCTCTCTGTCTCTCTCTCTCTCTCCTGCTTTCTAGGATCACCCCCCCCCATGTGACCTGTCTGCACACAAGCCTGGTGTCAGGCTCCTGCTTCAGGGAAACTCATGCTAAAACAGTGCTCCCTGGACTGTTCCAGATGAGACTGTGAACGTGCGACTTAATGGACAGCGAGCAACGGGCTTAGCCTAGCTTGAGTGGAATGTACACATAAGAAGCTCATTTTATTGGAGGACTTCTTTCACTGGATAATGATAAATTCTTTTCTTCTTTTCCTTCTCTTATTTTAAAAAAAGTGAGCATTTTAGATGTCAGTTTTGAAAGTTTCCTAATTAGACGTTTACATGTCAAGGGCCCTTATAAGCCCTTTGTCTTGGCATTAATGAGGAATAAAATAGCTCCCGAGGAAAACAAGGGAAACTCTGCGCCTTGCATTCCTTGATCCTCAACAGAGAAAGCTCATTCTCAATAGGCGTGATTGCCAAGTTCAGGCACAGTTAAGTTCCTCAGGCCTTTGGTGTTCACAAAGGGAACCCCGTTCCCCCCTGCCGCCTGCAAGGAGGTCTGCAGAAAGAGTGGGGGAATCTTTGGAAAAATATTCTCCTAAGGATAAGGAGTTTAAACTTCTTTCATGGTGTGGGCTCTCTTCCTTGGTCTCTGTCCACATACAGTCACTTCGGATATGGCACGTTTTAGGGTAACCTACAATAGATGAGTTCTTTCAGTGTCACACCGATCATAGAGTTCCAAGACAGTGGGAGACAAAGGTCGGTCTTTCAGTAGGTGTTTTAGTCCATTGGGCTCATTTTTGATGAAAAGAATTGTCATCATGCACTAGGATTTCTTTTTCTTAACTAAAAGAGTTCTTTTGGGGCCGGCCGAGTGGCGCACTGGTTAAGAGCTGGCTTGGGACGCCAGAGGGCCCCGGTTCGGATCCCACATATGAGGGCCAGTGACATTGCCCTCCACAGCTGGGATGCTGAACAACAGCTCAGCCTGGAGCTGGGCTGCCGTGGTCGCCAGCGACGGCAGGGGGGTTGCCATGGGCTACCGTGTGTAGCCAGCAGCCAGCGTGAGCAGCCAGCAGCCACAGTGAGCGGCCGTCCAGAAGCCGGCGACTGATCTGCCGCGCCCGGGAAGAGCGCAATGATGGTGCCAACTTGGGCCAGTGAAGCAACGTCCTGCACAGCTAGACTGAAGAACAAAAGGACAGCAACTTGTCTGTTCCCATCCCCCAATTCCCCAGTGCTGTTCCCCTCCCCCAATTCCCCAATAAAAATCTTTAAAAATAAATAAATAAATAAAAAATAAAAGAGTTCTTTTGGATGAACCGAATTGTATTAACTATCTGAAATCTGGCACCTTAAGGCCATTTGACTTCCAAAATTAAGGGAGCTGTAATGTTGGGGTTCCTTTGGCCACGACGCCATCTTTACCAGCCAGTTCCAAATGCCTGAGAGAGGGTCACCAAGAGGAGGGGAGAGGGTCGGTTCGAGTCCATTTCCAGCGGACTCAGATCCCGGCTTACATAGCATCCGGGTACTTTTCATAACCCTCCCCGACTTTATAAGTTGAAAGTGAGCACTGTGATGAAACTACAGGCTATTCTGGCCATGGGCAAAATTTTATTGTAAATTTGGGTTTCAACATGAGGATTACAGGTTGAGAGAAAACCAAGTGAGAATGAGACAGAAATGGGGACCAGAGGAGAGGAAAGGACATAGAAATCCCAGGAGCTGAAAACCTAGTGAAAGCTGTATGGGTCATTCATCCACCGTGGATAGGGTGCCACCCGGGGCCCGGCACTGGCTGCATATATGGGAAGGTGATGAAGGCACAGACCTCATCCTCAAGGAGCTCAGCCCAGCGAGAAACAGGACTTTGTGTTTGAGACTGGTAGTTGGGGTTATTTTTGAAAAGTTTCCATGGGGATATCTGTAGACCAGGACCCTCGGTAAAGCCAGGCATTGACGCAG
This sequence comes from Hipposideros armiger, assembly GCF_001890085.2. NCBI lineage: Eukaryota > Metazoa > Chordata > Mammalia > Chiroptera > Hipposideridae > Hipposideros > Hipposideros armiger. The sequence goes on along the minus strand of NW_017731520.1, from coordinate 1,729,612 downwards.
TAATGCTGAGTGATGCATGGTTCCTAACCCAAGCTCCTCTTCCCTGGTAAAACAACTTTGCAAGATAATGGTATTGAAAGCTTTTTGGAAATGTTGCCTCCACCGAGCTAAGTGCATATAATGGCTCAAGGTCCCCGATTTCAACTTACCCTTTTTCCCTCAAAACACAAAGGCCCCGTTTCCTAGGGCTTGCCGTCTTCTCCTCATTCAGTGTTTTTATCATGACCTCACTTGACTTGTCCCTTCTGGAGACGGGGGGAAAGGGCTGCACTAGAGCTGTCCCTGAACTGAGCCCGGCTGGGAGCTGATCTTTCTGACCACAGTATCAAAACCATCCGGCTGTGGATTAAGGCCACAGAGGCTCTGACGCTTTGGATGAAGAGTCAGGTCTTGGAGCTCTTTGAAGAACTTCAGTTTTTGGAGAGAAATAAAAAAGTGTGTGGCAGGTTCCAAATGTACACGCATTTTATTTAGATGAAAGAGGCAGGAATAGAAAATAAAGCGACAGATTCTTTTGCAAATATCACAGAGCATACATATTTTGATGAGTGGTATATCCTCCGATGCAGGTTACCGGGGTAGGCAAAATACTCATTTCAACTCCGTCGCTATTGTTCAAAGCAATTTCCTTTTGGAATTGCCTTCAAAATTGGCAGAGCGTTCTTTTGAATATCCTCAGTGGAAGGTGTTTCATCCTTTAAGAGAGGATTTAATTTTTTGTTAAAAGAGTCAAAAGCCATTTAAAGCCAAATACGATGACAAAAATCCAGTGGTCAAGCTGAGTAACACTACCTGTGACTATAAAGGAACGAGGCTGATTTTAGTGCATGGGCTTAAACTGATTTTCAGGCAGTGCCACAAAAAAACATGCAAAATGCTTATTTGTAACAATTTGCAGTCATCTGCTTGGGCTGCCATAATAAAATATTGCAGACTGGGTGGCTTGAACAACCGAAATTTATTTTTCTCACAGCTCCGGAGGCAGGAAGTCCAAGATCAAGGTGCTGGGAGCGTTGGTTTCTCCTGAGGCCTCTCTCCTTGGCTTGTAGATGGCCGTCGTCTTGCTGTGTCCTCACCTGGTCTTTTCTCTGCCTGTGCGCCCCTGGTGTCTCTGTGTGTATCCACATTTCCTCTTTGTATGAGGACACACCAGTCATAATGTATTAGGGCCCAGCCTAACGGGCCCCTTGTAACTTAATCATCCTTTCAAAGACCCTTTTTTCAAATATGGTCCCGTCTGAGGTGCTCAGGTTTAGGGCTTCAGCACAGTTCAGCTATAACACGTCATCCCTGAGCAAGTGTATAGCTTTCGGAGTGCTCTCCTCTGAAAGCATAGTTTTTATGTGTAAGTACTTGTGTGCTGGTTAAAAAGTCATTACTTCCACCTATGGATGACTGGATACACAAAATGTGGTACACACCTGCAGTGGAATATCGTTCAGCCTTAAAAAGGAAGGATATGCTGACCCACGCTACACCATGGATGAACCTTGATGTCATCATGCTAAGTGAAATGAGCCCGACACAAAAGACAAATATTGTATGAGCCACTTCTGTGAGGTAACTCAAATAATCAAACTCATAGAGACAGAGGGCAGAAGAGTGGTTCCCAGAAGCTGGAAGGAGGGGAGACTGGGGAGCTAGCTGGTGTTTCATAGGTCGGGTTTCTGTTTGGGAGGATAAAAATGATCTGGAGAAGGATGGGGGTGACTGTTATGGAACAAGGAAATGTGCTTACAGACACCGAACTGTACACTTAAAAATGGCTACACTGGTACATTTTATGATGCTATGAGTATTTCACCACAATAAAAAATTTTTCATGTAATTACTCTGTAGTTGGTGGTAAGAAATAGAGCCTATGTTTTCTAGTAAATGTGACTTAATATAGCTTATCTATGGAGACAAAAGATAAAAGTATACCTCTAGACTATAGGTAGCCCAGGAAAGGAAAGCTGAATTGTTCTAACTGAGGATACAGCATCTTAATTATTTCTGAGAGACAGTTGTGTCAGTTATATATGGTGGTAGCAGTTTAGTAACCGGTTTCAGACTTAGTAGTTCTGTGATGATCTACATGACCCTGCCTCCCAAGAGGGTGCCATATCCCAGGGGTGTATATCACATTGCTGCCCATTGCCAGGGACCTAATCTGGCTCAACCATAAAGCAAATTAAGTCTGCTTCCCAATCCCCTTTCCTTGCTCCTCATCCACCTGCTGGAATCTGTTTCCCCTTTGCACCGGGTAGTGGGTACCTTCAGTACTGAAGTTCTGAAGCCCTGTATCTCTTGCCATCAAGCACCCATCCTACCCCCAGGCTTGCCAGCCAGGCACCATCAATCAGAATTATCCCTCTTGCTCTAGCCCAGGGGTCGGCAAACTGCAGCTCGCGAGCCACATGAGGCTCTTTGGGTACGTTCTGTCTCAAAAGTTTACTGATCCCTGGAAAAGCCAACCCTGTCCCTCACAACAATTTAAAAATTATTCGAGAGCCATTAATATATTTTTACACAATCACCATTCTGTGAATAATATCCTTTACAAATTTTATAAATGAAACGGTGATAGTTTTATCTTCATTTTCAATTTTACTTCAGAGCCTGCGGCTTGTGAGCCGCAGTTTGCTGACCCCTGGCGGCTCTTCCGTCTCAAAAGTTAGCCAACCCCTGCTCTAGCCCATCAAACTTTCCAGTGACCTAATAACATGAGGGACTGTGACTCATGAAAAGCAACACTATCTACAATAAAACATAGAGTGGTTTGTAAAACGTTTAAACTGTGGAAAAGGTGTGTTGATTCCATCCATAACTTCAGAGGAAAAAAAATTCACACTAATATGTAAATGACTGAAGTACTACTGGCAGAAGGAGGTGGGTCTTTTGGCCAGTACGATAGATGTCATTTCTTGGGCTTTACCACTCAAGGTCCAGTGCATCATTTTGCTTTTCCAGACATTGAGGTCAGAGAGGAATTTTATTAGAACTTAGCAGTGCTCAGTTCCTAGCTCTTTACCACAATCCACCAAACTTACAGAAATGTCGTGACATTTGACAAATGAAAGCAAACAGGAAATCATTGCTTCTGTTGTCCATATGTTTGACCAAGATAAGCCTTCTCCATGGGATTATTCTTTTTTCTCATATGGCGAAATAGAATCAGGTTCCAGATCAAGCTGGCCTTCCTGGACTTGCTTTGCAAATAAATGGAAATTGTACCAAAATGGCAATCCACTGGCTCATTGGTTTGAACCAAAATTGCTCTATGAAAGAGATGATCCTAGCTTTGTAAAAATATTTGTGTAAATTTCTTCTAGTTATGAATCTTTCTTTTGTAATTAGTTTTATTGGGATAACATTGCTTAATATCATTATGTAAGTTTCAGGTGTGAAACTTTATAATACATCATCTGTATATTCCATTGTGTATTCATCACCCAAAATCTACTCGCCTTCTGTCACCATATATTTGACCCCCTTTACCCTCTTTTACCCCCCCACACACACTCTTCCCCTCTGGTAGCCACCATACTGTTGTCTGTGTCAATGAGTTTGCTAATTTTGCTTGTTTGTTTGTTGCTTTTTGTTTTATACCCCACATATGAGTGAAATCATATGGTTCTTGTCCTTTTCTGTTTGACTCATTTCATTTAGCATGATACTCAAGATCCACCCATGTTGTCGCAAATGACAGTATTCCATCTTTTTTAGGTTGAGTACTATTCCATTGTATATATGTAGCACATCTTCTTTATCCAGTCATTGGTTAAAGGACACTTAGGTTGTTTCCATGTCTTGGCTACTGTGAATAATGCTGCAGTGAATGTGGGGGTGCAGATATCTGTACGAATAAGTGTTTTCAAATTTTTCAGGTAGATACCCCAAAGAGGGATTGCTGGGTCACATGGTAGCTTTAGTCTTAATTTTTTGAGGACCCTCCATACTGTTTTCCATAGAGGCTTCACCAATTTACATGACAGAATCTTTCATAAATACAATTCTCTATAAAGTAGATCTTATTTGACTTTTCCTGAAAGAAGTCTAATTTTTGATGTGTCAGAAGGCATTGTGATCAATTCCATTGTGAAGATGGTCTCATGGTATCACACCCTGAAGATGGCACTAAGCTTCACTTTATGGTATGTGCAAAATAATGACTCTCAAGTCAGGGATTGTAAAATATAAAACCTTCCTGTGGCAGCAACAGGGCATCACTTTGGTTCTCTCCTATTTACTTCTACCCTATTTGCATTAACATTAGTGCATTAACCATTTTTTTTTTGCTGCCATTGTTTGCTGCCATTGAAGGTACCACAGCTCACCACCCTCCCCAACTCTGAGATATAACTGACATACATCACTCTATAAGTTTAAGATGTACAGCATATGGTTAGACTTACATGCACTGTGAAATGAGTACTGCAGTAAGTTTAGTTAGCATCCATCATCTCATATGAACACAATAAAAAGAAAAAAAATTTTCTTCTGTGATGAGAACTCTTAGGATCCACTCTCTTACCAACTTTCATACCATACAGCAGTACTAGCTATAGGCACCATCTTGTACCTTACCTCCCCAGTACTTATTTATTGTATAACTGCAAGTTTGGTACGGGAGCTTTGAATTCTGGGACTGCGTTATGGACTGAATTGTGTCCCCCCAACTGCCTCCCCAATTCCTATGTCGAATCCCATACTGCCAATCTGACTACAGCAAGAGATAGGGGCATTAGTTGGTAATCAAGGTTAAATGAGGTTGTAATGGTGGTGTCCTAATCGGACAGGACTGCGGCCTTATAAGAAATGGAAAAGAGAGTTCTCTCTCTTTCTGTCACTTCAGGACACAGTGAGAAGGTGGCTGTCTGCAAGGCAGGAAGAGAGGCCTCACCCGAAACCCAGCCGTGCTGCCACCCTTCCCTATCTTGGACTTGCAGCCCCCAGAGCTGTGAGACAACACACTTCTGTTGTGTGAGCCGCCCAGTCTGTGGCATTTTGTGATGGCGGCCCGCGCAGTTCCACACAGCAGGTTCACACTCTTCCCTAGCTTATCTGAGGCTTGAGTCCGGAATGAACGTTGGGATCTACCCTGCTGAGCATTTAAGAAACAGACACTGCTGCTGCTGGTCAGAACCTCAAGCCTTTGAGGGAACCCCTGAGAGGCAAGTGAGAGGGAAAGGCTAACACAGGGCCCCTCCGGTGAGAATGTGAGCGTTGCATCTGCAAGCGGGGTCTCCACACTAGCGCCTGCAGGTAGAGTGGCCTGTGCCTGTGAGGCGTGCAGAGTCGGGGGGCTTTATCTGGGTGGGGAGCGGCCACTCACGCAGGCCCACCAGCTGTGCCCTGTCACCGAGGTCATCACACAGGTTAGTAAGTCCAGATATCACACAGCAATTAGCAGTGACCCCGCTGGCTCCGAGGAGTGAGTGACGCTGAGAAGGGGCAAGGACCTCGTGTGTTTCCCAGGAGCGCAAGCTGCCTCTCCCGGAAGCGGAGTAGAGGTGATGGTAAAAGAAGCCATTTGCTGCTGAGGGGACACATGGGGGGTGTTTGGCAGTTCAGGAATCCCTGGACTGGGCGAAGGGTAGGCGAGGCCAGGCCAGGCCGGGCTGGGGCTGACCGATGGGCTGACGTCCAGACAGCTTCAGTTTAAATGACTTTAGAGGAAGGGGTAACGATCTATTCAAATTGGGTGAAAATTCCCCTTTGCGGTACAGGTTACATGAAAGGGAGAATCTAATAATCAGCCAGCATGAATTTAGTTATCTTTCCAGGTCTCACCTAGATTAGGTCAGGTTTCTTCCCGGGTTTCTCCCTCCAGGGTTTCATCTTGCCTCTGGGTTTCCAGCAAGTTGCACCAGCGCAGGACGCTGCAGGAGCCCTGGGGGGCCGGGGAGGCGACCGGAGGCCATGGGGACGCCCCTGGAGGGGACCGGAGGCCATGGGGACGCCCCTGGAGGGGACCGGAGGCTACACAGACATCTCTGGAGAGGACCCGAGGTCACGGGGACACCCCGGGAGGGGCCCGGAGGCTGCCAGACGCCCACGGGCCTGGGGCTGTGAAAGAGCGGCGCTGCGGGCCGCCCGCGCCCCACTCGCGCGCGATCCCCCAGAGCTGACGTTGCATTTGCCGACCGCGCCTCTGAAAGGCCCTTGCGCCCGGGACCGCAGCGCGCAGGCCGGGTGGGCGGGGGCCGGTTCTTGCGTGAAAACAGCCGCCACAAAGTCGGAGTCGCCACCTCGTCACCCCCGATGGCTTGGGGAAGCGCAGGCCCCACGGGGTGCGCCCCTAGGCCCGCCCCCCCAGGCGCACCCCCCAGGCCCGGGCTAGAAGCTACACTTTGTCTGCCTTCCAGCCCGCAATTCTGACGCCGATCATTTTATTTCTCAAGACCTTTTTCTTTCTCTTTCTTTCTTTTTTTAAAAGGAATGTGCAGTGGCATTTCAGAGTACAAAAAAAATTTAACCAGTGCGACTTGTTTTCCTCTTTCGCCGGCCGCTGGGTCCCGGGGCTTGTCACTCAGCGTCCCCAGAGACATCGGCTTCCCGCTCAGGTCGCACCCCCCCTGAGCAGGCGCTCAGACTCCGTTTTCTCCAGTGAAAGACGATATTCGAACCCCCCCTCCCCCTCGCTTCACTGATTCGTGCTTAAACATTTCCTATGAATAAGGAAAGGCTGCATTCCACCAGCCACTCTGCACGTAGGCTGGAGGCACCCTAATCGCAGATCAGTTGACCTGTTTACCAGACACCTGACAGGAAGGTGGCGCGGTTGAGTGCTGAGGACAATGGCCTGTGCGTCAGGAGCCGGAGGTTCAGGTTCCAGCCTCACCGCCGGCTGCACCACCTCGTCGCGGTGCCAGAGCGCAGAGCGCCACGCGGGATTACCGAGATGGCATCTGCAAGAGCTGGCGGCGCTTGAAGGAAGTGCTGTGTCGACGCGACCTGCTGGGCTTGTTCTAATCCCCACCGTTCTCCCTGCCCTCAATCTTGACTTCCCTTCCTTGTCTGTGTTGGCATCATTACAGAAGCCGATGTGCATGTATTCGTGTGTCTGCCTGTGTGTGTGTGGTTTTTTGGGGGAGGGGCGTGGCATTTGGGTTCAGAATCAAAGTCAACCCCTTACAAACTATTAAAGCCAGGTAAATTCTAGGCTGGGGAGCTCCTGACGCTTGATGGATGAAAGTAATAGCTTAATTCCAGCCCAGTTTACATTTTCCTCCTTTTCTGTGCCACATTCGTTTTCAGGAGACTTGGCGGGAATGATCACGGTCACCAAGATGAAGTTGAAATTTTGTTTTGTTTTTGCTTTCTTGCTCACATCCAAGTAGCTGGGCCTGTGTTTGGAAAATGAATTGTAAGTGACTTGAGCAGAATTTAATGTGAAGGGTAAATAATTGCCCTGAGGGAAGCTAACGGTTCCCCGGACACTGCCTTATTCCCTGTGGAGCAGGCGCTCACAGTTCTCCAGGTCACTGCTACAAGTTTAGGGTGGGCTGTGGACCGGGAGACCCCCTTTCCCCGACAGTGCTCCCCTCAGCCTGGGAGGCTCTGGCTGGGCGGTCAGTAGTTACCTTGCTTTCAGCATTCTCCCACTCCGGTCACCTGGTGTCCCCCACCCCCCACCCACCCCCATCCCATCACTCCCACATCAGTGGCCAGGGGAAAGATGGAAACTTCTGGGCTGATAATGCATTGAGGAGATTTTCCTGCTGTGGCCTGTGTGGGTGGTAATTGCATCCTTTTTGTTTATTTGTTTTCATACCTCCTGATAAATCTGTTAATCGTAGGTACTGCTTTACTTCTAACAAAAACTTTGTGCCCTAAAGATTTAGGCAGAAGGGTTGTTGGAGCGTGTGCAGGATTTTACCTTCCTAAAAATCAAATAAATCAACTTAAAGCCTTCTGTGTAGCAGGTGGAATTACAGACACCTGACAAGGAACACGTGTCTCCTCTTTATTACATATTCTTGAGGGGCCACATGATTGGCAGTTACTCTCATCTATAAAGTCTAAATCGGGTTCAGATCCCTGAGGCCCAAGTGGCAGAAACAGGCACCTTGAGGCATCCAAGCCATTAAACTTGACTGATAAAGATCTCTCTCTTTCTGTAAGCCCTTCCTCAGTCCTCCCATTTATGAAAACTGATCATTTTGGAGTTGCTAAATATGGTATTGTTATGAACAGGTACCACTCTGTCCATAGCATCTATCTACCAACCCCCCCAAAAAAAAAACACTCCCAAAAACCCAAAATACTCCATTGAAATTTCAGGTAAGTATGAATCCTGTAAGTTATTATGAGTTTACTGAATTGATCAGAAAAGTTAATGCAATTTCTGTCTCTGATCCTGGCCCCTACTATAGTTGGCCTTGAGTAAGTCACTTCACTGCTCTGTTCCCGGTAATAAATGCAAGAAAGCAGGATTTTTCAAAAAGAAAAAAAAAAAAGGTGCCTGGTGGTGATGAGGACTCAATGCTTTATGTTCTTTTATAAGGAAATACTCTGCTGCAGTAGCGCCTCTTTCAAACCAGGACTCCAGCCTTAACTCTCAGGCATATAACTAGCAAATCAGAGAGCATTAAAAAACAGCAACAAACAAACCAAGGAAGCCATGCACTAAAGGTTATATGTGTTATTATTAAGCGATTTCCACTCAGAACCTATTTGCGTTTTCCTGAGGCATGATTTTAATTCCCCACCCGACCATGGACAATTAGAAGATATGAGTAGGATGCTGACTGTAGCTAAAACCTGAAAGAAAATTTCAGACCCCCCAAAAAAGTGACAATAATTTAAAAGCAAACAGTCATATGGAGCCTCTGTGAGTGTGAGCAAACGAAATTTTCTTTTCGGCACAAAAGATCTGGAGGTCATTGATATATATTAGGACAAATGACAGTAGCTATGAACTTGAATCATTAAGACAAGGTGAAATGAGGCTGATTGCACTCTGTTGAAAACAAAGGCAGGGAAGCAGATAGATATATATATTTTTTTTTAGCTGAGCCATCCTACCACCTGTTGGCAGCTCAGCAGCTGCTCAGCTCGGGCCGGGACTTGAACCGCTGTTGCTCAGAGCTCACACTCTTGAGCGAGCTCTTAACCAACTGAGCCACTCAGCCGGCCCACAGACAGACATTTTTATAAAGATTTCGATTTAAAATAGAAAGTTTTAGCACTTAAGGAAATAAGCTTCAGTGGGTTGTGAACAGTGTAAGGAGGATTCTTCCTTCCTCAAGAATGTTAGACAAATGAAGCGCTGTGATAGGGAAAACTAACAGCATCTTAGCTTTACGTATTTTTCCAATGGATGTCCTCCAGTTAAACTTCATACCACGAGGGGTGGTTGGTTCAAGGCTGATCCCAGTAAGGTTATCATCTGCTAAGTAATTCAGCTCACATCCTCTTTTCCTCTGGTTTTCTGTCCAAGAAGCGTCAAGGCCTGGTTTTGCTTAGTTTGTGAGGTCCCGATCCAGGCCATGAGTTCTAGGCACGTTAGATTTGGGTCACCAGGTTGCCTGTGCAAGTCATTAGGGGTTGGGAGGCAATTTGATAAAATTACAGAAAATATCTGGGAAACGCAAATTAAGAACTGACCACAAGAATTACATGGAAAGTTACATTGGAGGTGCCCAGAGCACATCAGAGCACTCTTGGTCATGGTCATGGTCCAACAAATAGGAAAAAATAAAATAAAAATCTCGGTTTCTCTGGAGAACCCAAAAATAAGGAAACCGACCGGATCAGAGGAACTCACTTATTTTTGAGCCATACAAAGAGGAAAAGAATTTATGTGAATGGAAATACAGCCTCAGAAATGAAATTCTGAGATTAGGATTTCATTTGGCTTAGTTCAATGGCAAGGATGAGACTGATGGAGGTTTCCAACATTTATCCTAATATTTGAATTTGGAAAAAAATCTTCATCTGATATTAATTTTAAGAGGGCGAAAAGCTCATGCGTGCCCTGGAGCAGTAATCAGAAAAGCTACATTACAGATTTGGTAAAGCGCAGGGTTTCCATGCTTTAAGAAAAGATGATGCCAATTACAGCATGTAAACATCTGAAAAAGAATTTTGTGCTTTCTCTCTAGTAGATGATGTGTATTTCAAAACACCTCCTTTCTGCAGTGACTGAACTTGAGTCTATGTCTCTGCACTGCCAAATGGGGGCATCGTGTTTGCTGAGCACCAGTCATGTCACAGGTGCTTACCTAAGGTATCTCGGTTAGTACTCATAGTGATCCAGTGGGGAAGGTATTTATTATCTTCTTTTTTTTTTTTTT
>NW_017731520.1:1713108-1718949 GCF_001890085.2 Hipposideros armiger | reverse complement strand
CTCCAGGTTGAGCTGTTGTTCAGCATCTTAGCTGTAGAGGGCAGTGTCACTGGCCCTCATATGTGGGATCCGAACCGGGGCCCTCTGGCATCCCAATCGAGTTCTTAACCATCGCGCCACTCGGCCGGCCCTATTATCTTCTTTTTTTAGACAAGGAAGCTAAAACTTAAAGAGGGAACGTAACTTGCCCTTATCCACATGGGTAGTAAAAGCAATGGAGCTTGTCTTCAAAACCAGGTCTGTGCTTTTTCTAAAGCCTGTGCTTCCCCACCTGCCATCCGGAAACAAGACCCCAGTTGGGGGTACCCACTTATTCATCCAAGGTCTGGATGCACAGGCGTCTTTAGGAATCTACGACTGTAGGCAATATGTTTTGAGACTCTGAATATCAGAGGAGTGTCAGAAATTTGGCATTCTTTCCCCCCAGCCCCCTGTGTCAACAAAGATTTAAACTTTTCAAAGTAAATATCAACCTAGCAATTGGTTCAGGTGTCTGCATCTCATTTATTATTGCCGAGGTGCTTAAAATGCAGTCAGCGTTGCCCAATGAACGTACGTGTAAGTTAAGAGGCAGGACTGTTCTTTCTGCAGCTCCGAGAAGAGAGGACTAACTGGGTAATGGGGCTAGGGGCTGGCATCGTATTCTGACACAGAAAAAAGATTTGGAGCCTTTCGTAGTTGTGTCCTTTCTACTCCTTTGTTTAGACATTTGAGAAATTCTCAGAGGTACAATAAGGTAATCACACAAAGTTTAGGTTTGTGAAAAAGAAAATTAGGAGGCACGTATCCATGATATCAAATTTCCTTTTTCTTTTTTATTTTTTTAAAGGAAACTACATTCCCTATGATTTCTTTCCAGATCATCGCGTTTGTTCCTTGATGAGCTAACATTTTAACTATTCATATTTCAAAAATTAATAGGACCACAGTTCCCTCCTCCCAGTATGTGCTAGAGAGGAGAGGGCAATCAGAAAATAACTTTAAAGTTTTATTTAATATAATTTTCATATTTTAAAAAAATTTCACAATGTTAAAACCTCAAGAGTCAGGCATAAAACACACATGGAAAAATAAATTGTAAAAGGCATCCTTTGAAATGAGAGAATTTCTGGTTTGGTTGGGTTCAGGGCTCATGGTCTCCAAGTATTCTGCAAAACCTCCAGCCAAGGGCGTTGGTCCTGTTTATTTCTTTGTAAATGACGGTGAACAGTGTCTTAATTAGCAGGATAAGATGACTTTCACATCTTGATGTTCAAATACGCATCTTGTAGCTGACCATTCCAGACTGGCTCTATGTGGGAACTATTACTGAAGGGGTCGAGTAACGCCCCTCTCATGTCTCCCAGTTTTCTCTTTAAATGCGAAGGAGAGAAGGTAGGATTAGAATAGTGGGCCCATAAGCTCAACAGACAACTTTTGGTAGCCAGTTCCAAAGGGACTTGCTACAAAATTGTAGCTAAGGCACTGCCAACCCCAGAAGTTGTTGGCCTTGGTGCCGAAGGCTCTAACCTGGTTTACTCCAGTGTTAGCTTGGGATGGGAGGCAGGTGGGGAATATAATTTAGAAACACGTTGGAAACGTGCAAACATGCTTTCCCGTCTCATTCCCCTACCTCTTCAAGTGGGAGCGGCCGGGATTCGGTCCTCATACCTGCTGTCTTTCTGTCTGCACTCACTCCCCAGTTGACCCCATTTGGCCTCGTGGCTTCAATTCCCCATGTGGGTGTTTAGCCTGAACCCTTCCAGAACACCAAGCTTAGACACATACCTGTGTGATCCACATCTACCCCATTATGATGTCTGGCCGGCTTCGCAAAACTTAGTATCTCCTAAAATGAACGTCTGATCCTCTTCGCCTCCAGCCTCCCCCAGGCTCCGTCTCCACTTTACGGGGCCACTTGTTCAGGTCAGAGGCCTTGCAGTCACCCATGACCCTCCTCTTTCACTGACATCTCATTTCTGATTTCATAATAAATCCTTTGGCTCTACCTTCAAAACATACCCAGAGGGCCGGCCTAGCGTTGCGATGGTTAAGAACTCGCTTGGGACGCCAGAGGGCCCCGGTTCGGATCCCACATATGAGGGCCAGTGACACTGCCCTCCACAGCTAAGATGCTGAACAACAGCTCAACCTGGAGCTGGGCTGCTGTGAGTCGCCAGCGACAGCATAGGCTGCAGCCCCTGTGGCAGTGGGTTGCCATGGGCTACCGTATGTAGCCAGCAGCCAGCGTGAGCGGCCAGCAGCCGCAGTGAGCGGCCGTCCAGAAGCCGGCGACTGATCTGCCTCGCCCGGGAAGAGCGCAATGATGGTGCCAACTTGGGCCAGTGCAGCAACGTCCTCCACAACTAGACTGAAGAACAAAACGACAGCAACTTGCCTGTTCCCCTTCCCCCAATCCCCCAGCACTGTTCCCATCCCCCCAAATCCCCAATAAAAATCTTTAAAAAAAAATACCCAGAATCCAACCCTCTCTCCTTACCCCCACTTCTGTCCAACCCACCCTCATCCTTCCCTGCAGGAATTACTGCAGTAGATTCCTTAGTGGTCTTCCTGCCTGTACCTTTGCTCCCCTACAGATGTTTCTCACCATAGGAGCCAAAATGATGGTTAAAAAAAAAAAAAAGCAGTCCAATTGTGTCATTCCTCTACTGAAAATGCACCACGCATTCAGAGGAAACACTCAAGTCCCTAGAATGGCCTCTGAGGCCCAGCCCACGGTGCCCTGTGCAGCAGGCCCTCCACTGTCAACCTTACTCTCGTTTTCTGTATCAACCCCTTCGTTCCAGCCACACGAACCTTGCGGTTCCTTAAACTGACGAAGCCCGTTGCCCTCAGGGCCTTTGCACGGGAGGTCCCTCCACCTGGAATGACTTCTGAACCCCCCCCCCCAGTTTAGGCATCCCTAAGCCCTGCTCCCTTCCGTCCTCCAATATTCCTCCTCAAAGAGTCCTGTGGTCACCCTAATTTAAAGTCCCACAGCTCCGCACCCCCACACCCCTTCCCTGTCTCGGTGCTGCCCCGGCTCTGGGGACAGCACCTGAGCTGCTCTGCTTCTGAATTTTAGGACCAGCACCTGAGCTGCTCTGCTTCTGAATTTTGAATCCCTGCCTTTTCCTGTTAAGGAAAAGGCACCAGAAGCCCGCGGTGTGCCTATGTCAGGTGTCAAACCCCTCACCAGTAGAAAGCAGCGACAGCAGATGACGAGGGACCGAGACAGCCCAGGCAAATCCGGAGGCACTTCTTGTGGTTGAGTGGCAGAGCAGAAAGGGAACACGCTGCCTAATGCCTCATTAGCTGCCTCCTGCGCTATCTGTAGACTCAACGCTTATCTTTTCATCTCGTGAGGAAGATAAGTGTCTCCCCGTGCAGAGAACAGCCTGTGCCAGGCCCTCAAAGACTGGGTATTGTGGAAGGTTATGTAAAAAGGCTATTGGAAATTAAAAAAAAACAAAAACATCGTATCACAGAGTTCTGTTTGTTCCTGCTGTCAGAGCGAAACCTCCGCCAGGGCAAGAAGGAAGGGAAGGAAGGAAAGACTGCCACCCTGTCAGACGGCACAGGGCTGCACGTGCGGGAGCCGCGACCACTTGTCTTCTCATCACAGCCACCAAGCTGCTGTCGGGGCCCCACCTGAGGGAGCCGTGTCCTGACTGTGCTCTGAGGACAGCTGGCGCGGGACCTGGTGTGAGCACGTCAGGTTCATGCTTATCCGCTGCGTGGCTGCAGGCGGACCTCTTCCATGTCTGTCTCAGTGGCGTCTTGTCCCCTGACTTGCCCGTCCGTGACTCCGCCTCTCCCTCCTCTCACAGATCCTGTCCGCTACCTGGCCCTTAAGCCTCCCTTGCCTGTCTCACCTCCAGCGCCACATCCTGGTCCAGGCCACACTCCTCTCTCACGCTGACCGTCTACCGTGTGGTCCAGCTGGCCTCCCCGCCTCCAAGCTTGACACCCTCTTCCATCCCTTGCCCCCTCTGCAGGCGGAGCGTCCTTGTAAACCATCAGTGGCTTTTCACTGCTCTTGGTATAAGTCCTACCTCTGTAACGTGACTTACAGAGCTCTGCATCGGGGCCACCTGCTTTCCTCTCCATCCTCATCCGTCATCCTGCTGCCATCCCCTTGTTGCAGGCTACCAGCCTCTCGTTTGCTCATGGGCCCCGTTCTTTACTGCCTCTGACCTGTCTACATTTCCCTCCGCCTGGAAGGCTCCTGGACCCACTCCCTGGTCTAAATGATTCCTTTATGACCTTTAATTCCTGAGAAAGAATTTCTCCAGCCCCCTGGCGAGGTCCCTTATGTGCTCTCGTTTTCTTCGTGCAGTTATGAAGCATTTATGTAGCATTTATGAAGCTTGTAGTTAAATAATTGATTGGTATGTACGTAACATCCATCTCTTCTAAGAGACAGGACGTACTCATGGTGAGGGCGTATACTGTGTCAGTCACCCAGGGCGAGGCGCTTTGTGGAATGAACGGGAAACACACTGTGCTGCCACAAGTCTCTGTGCTTGCTGAGGCCAGAAGACCCCTTCTATCCCAGGCCTTGGGCAGGACCTACTATATCAGAAAGGCTGCATCAGTTTTCCTCAGTGGATCTGAAGTCATCAGGTTGCTGACTTGGAAATACAACTTCTAACACTTTCTCCTCGAGAGTTGCTGATAGTTTAGGAAAGCCAACTTCATAAGTGAAACCTCCTAGCGACTTTTTCTTAATACTGGTTCAACCTGAATCTATTGGCCCCAGTTCCTAAATGTGTCTGTGTTGCTAGTTTATCTTTTTATTTGTGTTTGCATGGTTCATGGGGACTGGAGAGCATTTCAGGTGGGCGGAGCTGAGAAGGGGGCTCAGGAAGGAGTTTGCAGGTAACTGAGGTGCTGCCTGACTCTCTCCCCCACTTCCTCCAGCCTCCCCTCCCATCCCCACCTTCCCCTTCCCCTGCCCCCCTCCTCTCCCCCGCCAGCCCTCTAGGTTCCCAGACTCACTTCCAGCAGGAGTTGCCCACTCTGGTGTATCCACATGAGGCTCGAGCTTACTTATTTCCAGTTGGTTGTGTTCGTTAATGTCCTCTTCTTTCTTCCTCTTCATTTCATCCTCTCCATCCTGTTATCTCAGAATAACTGGCATTTTATTTTCCTCCATCTGTGCTTTTAATCCTACACTTCCTGTCTCTCTTAAGCTTTAATCTCATTACGATTTCTCTCTTTCTCTTCAGTTTCTGTCTCTCCACTGCCTCTCCCACCCCCACCCACCCCACTTCACTGCCCACACACCTGCTCAGCTCTCAGAAATCCCTCAGAGCCCTTACTTTTATCACACTTCCTTTTCCACCTCCATTTCCTCTTCTATCTCTGTTTCTTTTTTTATAATCACATTCCTCAAAAGAGTTGCATACCCTTACCATTGCCACTTTGCCTACACCTGCTACTCTTGTTCTCACGGCAATATTGTTTCTGACTTCTCTCCTGTGATGAAAAAACAAAACGAAGGCCCCTAGTGACTTTCGAAGGGGTGAATTCAACAAACACTTCATGAACACGAAACCCACGCAACATGGATGGTGCAGTATGCACGAGGGATCCTGTCAGGTGTGCTGTGAGGCAGAGACGCCATTCCTGCTGTCCTGGAGCCCAGAGACAGAGGAGCTGACGAACTTCATGGAAGCACCCACAAGTGTGATGAAGTCACCGAGCAGTCTTCCCACAGATGACAGGAAGTCAGTCCTTCAGCTGAGAGTTGCAGGAAGAAAGGGGGAGGGCTACGGTTGAAAATTCTAAGTGCCCTAAGAGAGTAGTGCACAGCTAGAACAGTAGAGGAAGGCAACAGAAGGTCCCGGGGGCGGAGAC
>NW_017731520.1:1702374-1708473 GCF_001890085.2 Hipposideros armiger | reverse complement strand
GCGCCACTCGGCCGGCCCAGAGAAGCCTTCAGTCTTTAATGAAAGTATTACAATCAAAAGCTTACCTCCTTGTGTTCTTGGTAAGTCTGGCCATCTTGGGGTTCACTGCTGTGAACAAACAACAGTTTGGGTGGAATCGCTCACACCCCTTAATCAGTTCCCACAGCCAAGGAGGGCAGGGGTCAAGTGCGCCGAAGGAGGAAAACCAACCTCGTCAAACTAGTTGGATTTTTTAACAGAACCTGAATCATATGTTTCTTCTTACTTTGAAAATATTTCTGGACTGTCATTTAAATGCCACCATAGACTGAGGAAAGTCTTCTGAGCTACCAGATTGGAGAAAAAAAAAAAAATAGACCAGCTACTGGTTTAGAATTTTTTCAGCAACATTCAGAACATTTGGATTTTCATTCATTCATTCGTTCGTTCGTTCATTCTTCCATTCATAGTTCAACAGGCATTTAATAAACAGGCTTGAGCTAAATGCTGCTTGATGAACATTTATAATCTCTGTATTATTGTCCACGTTGTTTTCTTCTATTCTTAGAGAAACCACAAATGGAAATACCCTTATCACTTTGAATGGAAGAAGTTGGATGATGGAGGAAAGATTGATCAGTCAGGATGTTTTAACTGTTAAATATATCTAGAAAGCAGAATATAATTATTTGTATGGCTCTATTTCAACATTAAATTACCTTAGAATACTATCCCATAGTTTTCAATGCCATATTTGCTTTTATAACACATCAGGTTTTGTTGGTTTTTTTTTTTTTCATTAAGGAGATTGTTACAGTACCTTTTGGGTAGATTTGAGTACATTTTAATAATTTACTTTTTGTGATATGGTCAGTAGTTGAGGGTACTGTAAGGTGAGTCTTTGCAGGTACTTCATTTTTTTAGTTTAAATATTAACAATATTCAGTTTCATAAGCTGGTCAACTGTGTATATGAATGTAAGCCTGACAGATAAACATACCTGGCTTTTTGGGGGAGAAGGGGAGGCAGGAGACATAGTAAACCTTGCTGCAAAGTTTCTCCTAAGTTTCATCAAACAACAAACAGTACGCCACGTCTGTCGGGCAGCTCTGCCGTTTGTGGAAGTTGGTCAGCATTACTGGTTTGTGGAAGCAGCTCTACCCTTTCATATCAGCTCACAGTCATTTTCCAAAATACTTTTAGGTTTCTAGTTAAATCCACGCCAGGACCCTGGATTATGGCAGATATCTGAGGCCAGGACCCAGGACTGCCAAGACGGGGCTGGGAAGGGAACAAAAGCGAGCCAGACCCAGGAGCTGGCAGGACCTGGGTGTGCTTAGAAACCAGCAGTTAAAAACGGGCCCTGAGGACAGTGCAGAGCCAGGAAGTGTGCCAACGTTAGAGGTGCCTGGGCCACGCAAGGGGTCAGGAGAACAGCACGGGACGGTCCGCGCTGATTCCTTCCCCTGCCGGAAAGCCTTTCCCATGCTTCTAAAGTGTGAGCAGGGGAGCCACGCGGGGAGATGGCCAGCGGGCTCACCCCCAGAGAAGGAGCATGTTGGACCTGTCTGAGGTCACAGGGGTAGATCTGGGTGGGCACCGTGGACGTCTTCTCACTCCGGGTCCCAGGCTGCTGCCAACATGCCATGCTGTTGCTTCTGATCTGGAAAGCTTTTCTGGTATAATAGTGCCCCTCATCTTCTTCCAACTCTAAGAAGATTAGTTCGTTCCAAGGCAGGAAGTTGAAGAGCCTTGGGCTTTAATCTCCTGGTTATTCCGAGGCTGTTTGATCTTAGCCCTTCCTTCAGACCTGGCTTTAAAAGGGGCTGATTCTTTTTCTGCCACCGAGANAGGGGAACAGTGTTGGGGAATTGGGGAAGGCGGACAGCCAAGTTGCTGTCCTTCAGTCTTAGTTGTGGAGGGCGCAGCTAGCTCAGCTCCAAGTCCAGTTGCCATTTGGTCGCCTGTCGGTAGCTCACGGCCGCTCAGCTCAAGGTGCCGAGTTCAATCTTAGTTGCGGATGAGTGTAGCCACCGTCCCATGCTGGAGTCGAACCCGGCAGCCTTGTTGTTAAGAGAGCATGCTGTATCCACTGAGCCATCTGGCCAGCAGCTCAGCTCAAGGTGCTGAGTTCAGTCTTAGTTACGGGTGGGCATAGCCCACCATCCAATGTGGGATTCAAGCCAGCAACCTTGTTGTTAGGAGCACGTGCTCTCACCAGCTGCGCCATTCTGCAACCTGTTGGCAACTCAGCGGTAACTCAGCTCAGGCGCAGCTCAGTGGCCCATGTGGGAATCAAACCCGCGACCCTGTTGCTCAGAGCTTGAGCTCTTAACCAGCTGAGCCACTCAGCTGGCCCCAAGAATTCTTGAATGCGGTGATACTTGACCTGGAACCCTGAAGCATGGATCAGATGTGGGCATTCTGGAAGTCAGAAGGCTGAGGATCTTGAAGGAGTCCATCTCTAAATGACTGGGGTGGGGATGACAAGAAGAGACTTGCACCTCCAGGTGGGGAGACCCCATTGGTTTTAAGGAGTTAGGGGCAGCTTGGCCACAGTACCTGCACAGACAGCATTTCCAGGGGATTATCATTGAGGTTGTTGTCTACCTTTAGTCACATGTATTAAGTGTTTTTGCTGAATGGGGAGCACACAGCAGAAGGTTCGAGGGGAGTGCTAAGTGTTAGCTGTTCCCTGGCAAGCTGTCTCCATCTGCTCTGTGGGATTTAATCTGCCCTAAATGAGGGAGGGACAGTGGACTTGCACAGGTCTTCCCCTCCTCTCTCTTGTCTATGTGTCTTACGCATAAAATGAACCATTTTGTATACCTTTTCCTGCTCCATTTTTAAAGCTGCCCCTCCCCGCTCCCCTTGGTGTCTGTGCACAGAGAGAAAGGGAACAATATTCCATTTGTGAGTGAAAAGGGGACACAGACAGAATGGTTTAGAAACAGCAGCAATGCCCCAAATAAAGGACTTGCTCTTTGCTCTCCCACACGGTCCCCCGCAGACTCTTTCTGAACTGTGTCAGGACACCTCCTCTCATCCACGGACCCAGGGAGCCAGGGACGGCTTCTGTTGCGTGGTTTGTAGGTTTCGGCCAACGTCACTATCAATTAGAACTTGCCAAATTAAAAAAAGCAGTATTGCCTTAGGATGCACATACAGAAAGCCAGCCTAAGAATAAAACTGAGAGGGGCCACATGGTTTGGACTTTGGCTTTCTGTTTCCCAGGATGACGAGGGTGAGCTGGGGAGAGGGTTGCTGTTGTATCAGTCGTATTGTGACCACTGCACGACCAGTAATGCTACTGCGTGTTGAGTGAGGCCTGACCCCTGTCGGGAGGACACAGAGCACAAAGGCCTATCCGGGGCTGCCAGGCACACATAAACAAGACAAAACAATCAACAGTGGAGGTGAACAGGCCAGAGAAGGAAGAATTTAATAACCTAGGGCCCTTCTGCCAAAGGAGACTGGCCCCTGCATAGCCCCCTGCCAGCTCCTTTTCAGTCACCCACTAGCCAGGGGGACAGGGGCCAAAGAGGTTCTTTCTGCGTTAAAGGCTTTGTCCAGGTCACACAGGTTGCTGGCTTCCCAGGGAACGTTGCGTGTGCCATGCAACATGCTGCGTGAATGAACTAGGCTCCACAAGTGCTTTATAAATGTATTTATGTTTCTCTAATAGTCTAAATGGGGCCATCCCTTTTGCCCTCACCCAGGCTGTAAACTTTGTGAAGGCGGGACCTGGGTCACCCGGGCCTGTGTGCATATGTTTAATTGAGGTATAATTAACATATATTAACATACAGGTCTTCAGTGTTCATTCGTTGAGCTTTGACAATTGTGTACCCTCTTGTGACCACCGCCCAAAACAAGAGCTATAACGTGCATTATTCTAGAACGTTCCCTTGTGCCCCTTTCCAGCCCTTCCCCATTGCCTCCATCCCCAACAAAACAACCACTTTCTGACTTCTGTCACCATAGATTAGTTTTGTCTATGCTAGGATTTCGTATAAATGGAGTCAGATGATGTGGAGCCTTTTGTGTCTGGCTTCTTTCCCTTGACATGACGTTTTTGAGAGTCATCCACAGCGAGTATATATTAGCAGTTCTTTTGTGAGTAGTAGTCCGTTGTATGAAGACATCACAATTTATCCATTCTCCAGTCGATGGACATTTGGGTTGATTGATACACCTATTATGAATGAGGCTCTTTTTGTGGACATACATTTTCATTTCTCTTGGGTAAAACCTAAGAGTGAAATTGCTAGTTCATAGGGTAGGCATAAGTTTAACCTCCTAAGAAATTCCCAAACAGTTCTCCAAAGTGTAACATTTTAACGTCCCTACTAGCAGTGCATGAGAGTTTCAAGTATCCTCCATCTTCAGCATGTATTATTACCAGCCTTTTTTGTTTTAGCACACTCGCAGGTGTAAAATGGTAGCTCATTGTGGTTTTAGTTGAGTTTCCCTGATGATTATCAAGGTCATGCCTTTTTTTATTTTACATGTGCTTATTGGACAATCATATTTCTGACTTTGCAAAGTGTCTTTCAATTATTTTGCCCCTTTTTAAAGTAGTTTAAAGCCCTCTAATTGATCATTTGTAAGAGCTCATTATATGCTCTAGATAGGTCTTTTATCAGATGTACTCATATGTATGCAATTACTTTTGCTATTCTGTGGCTTGTCTGTTAATTTTCTTAATGGTGCAGAAAATTTTAATATCAATGTGGTGACTCATAATTTCTTTTATGGTTAGTGCTTTTTATATGCAGTCTAAGAAATCTTTGCCTTCCTCCATGTTGTAAAGATATCCTATGTTTTCTTCTGGATGCTTCATGGTCCTGGGTTTTATGTTTAGATCTATGACCCATCTCAAATTAATTTTTGTGTATGGAATGAAATAGGGATCAAAGGTGTTTTTTTCCCCATATGGATATTCATCTGTTACAGCAACATTTATTAAAAGGATTTTCCTTTCCCCATTGAATTAATTTAGCACCTCAATTTGGAAGTCAATTGGCTGTATGTATGTACTGGGTTGTCGGAAAAGTCATGACGCATTTTTGCAACAAAAAACATAGAAAAAAATACGTAATGACTTTTCCAACAACCCAATAGATGATTTCTGGACTCTCTATTCTGTTTCACTGATCTCTTTACCTATCCCTATGCTATTGTGCGTTTGCTTTTAAATTCAGAACAGCAACCCCTCACGCTGCCTACCCCAAACCCAAGCATATGGTCATTAAGAGCATCTTACATTTGTTCAAGGCTTGATACTTTTCAGAGCCTTTAGGTGAGTATTAAGAGTACTTAGTACTAATAGTATTAATAGTACTGGTAATAGCTACCAAATGCCTGTTAGATGCTAGTATTGCTCTGTGCTCCTACACATTTTCCCATTTAATCCCCATGAATTACCTGTAGATATTATCTCCATTTTTTGAGAAAGAAACTGAGGCACAGGGTAGCCTAACTACCTAATCCCACAGCCAGTAGGTCCTAGAGCTGATCCACGCCAGCTCTGAGGGTCTTAAGAGTTTTTGTCACTGCCCTCTACTAGGCGTACAGTGAGGTATTGTAGTCTTCGTTAGCCAAACTGTGCTCCTTGTAGACACTTTAGGAGGTGTCTTGTTTTAGGTAAAAACTTGCATTTACTTTCTCAGCAAGTGCTTGTGCTGTTGTGCCCATCTGGACACTGGTAGGACACTTTGATTAGTGGGTGACACTATTCGATGTGCAATCTAATTGTTTATTCTGTAGTGAGGACTAAACAGAGCAGCAGATGAGGACTGAGGACGTGGGTACTGTTTTGTCACTCATCTGGCTGGTGATGGAGCATTGGAATGGTTTCTGTGCGCGTCCTGCTCAGCCTGGGGCAGGCACGCCTCCCTCAACCCCAGGCTCGCAGTCTGTGCTCAGGGGACCAGGAGCCTGAGTCAATGCTTCGAGCTCCTCTTGACCTTCGTGGGTTCCTGAATGACTCTAGTGGTGGGGATTGTCTCTACTTGGAATCACTAACTATCAAGCTTTAACAAAAACAGTCAAACAAACAAAACCCTAAATAGAGCCCCAAAGACACCTGAAGAGAAGCCTTCAGTCTTTTTTTTTTTT